>NW_027529443.1:655561-726288 GCF_008692635.1 Crocuta crocuta | reverse complement strand
CCCCCCCAGCCCCAGGCCACTCCAGCAACTGGCTCCTCAATCCTCCTCTTCCTCCTCCTCCTTGCTCAGCTTATCATCATTCCAGCTTATCATCATTCCAGGCTCTTCTGATGCCTCAGCCCCCACATCCAGCTCACAGGCAGGTCCTGTCAACTCTGTGTTTACCTCTGGTCCTTCTGCTCCTCTCCGTTTCCACTCTGCTTGCCCCACTGCAGCCCATTCTTAGGGCAGCCAGAAAGGGTTTGCAAATCAAATCACCTTGACACTCTACTTAAAACCTCCCAGTGTTGGGGCGCCTGGGTGGCTCTTTCGGTTAAGTGTCTGACTTCAGCTCAGGTCATGATGTATCCGCTCGTGGGTTTGAGCCCCACATCCTGCTCTGGGCTGACAACTAGCCTGGAGTCTACGGATTCTGTGTCTCCCTTTCTCTCTGCCCCTCCCCTGCTCACACTTTGTCTCTCTTTCTTCAAAAATAAACATTAAAAGAAAACCAAACCCACTTCCCAGTGGTTTATATGAGGTCCCTAGAGCAGTGAAATTCATAGAGGAGGTGGGGGGGGCGCCTGGGTGGCTCAGTCGGTTGGGCGTCTGACTTTGGCTCAGGTCATGATCTCAGGGTTTGTGGGTTCGAGCCCCGCATCGGGCTCTGTGCTGACAGCTGGGTCAGAGCCTGGAGCCTGTTTCGGATTCTGTGTCTCCCTCTCTCTCTGGCACCACCGTGCTCACACTGTCTCTCTCTCTCTCAAAAATAAATAAAAAACATTAAAAAAAAAAAAGAAATTCATAGAGAAGGTGGAAGGGTGGTTGCAGGAGCCTGGGGAAAGGAAGAGCCGGAGTTTAATGGGTACAGAGTTTCAGCTGGGGAAAATGGAAAAGTTCTAGAGAGGGATGGTGGTAATGGATGCACATAATGTGAATGTACTTAATGCCACTAAACTGTACACTTAAAAATACTTAAAATGGTAAAAAAAAATTTATGTATATTTTATCACAAGACCAAAACAAAAAGGAAAAGAAAAACCACAACCCAGTGGCTTCCCAGTTTGTTTTTTTTTTAATGTTTTATTTATTTCTGAGAGAAAGAGGGAGATACAGAATCTGAAGCAGGCTCCAGGCTCTGAGCTGGCTGTCAGCACAGAGCCCGACGCGGGGCTCGAACCCACGAACCGTGAGATCATGACCTGAGCCAAAGTCGGATGCTTAACCGCCTAAGCCACGTAGGCACCCCATGGCTTCCCAATTTGAATCAAATCCAAACTTGGCACCAAGCCAGAGCCCTATGACCCACTCCCTTCCCCCTGCTCCAAGCTCATCTGTAATTCTTCTCCGCTCAGTTCCTCAATCCAGCCACCGATGTCCTTTCCGCACCTCACCCAGACTCACCCCTACCACAGAGCATGGCACCTGCTATTCAGCCTGTCTGGAAACCCCTGCCTGGCCCCCACTCCCAGCCTCTAAACCCTGCACTCCCCGACTCCCATTTCCCCTTGGCTCCTTCTCATCGTTTGGATCTCAGTTCAGATGTCTCCTCTGTACCAAGGCCTGGCCTAAGTACCCATCTGCAACAGGCCCTCTGAGCACGTCATCTGTTTTAGTACCTTTGCAGTACTTATTATTTACAGTTACAATACCTTGTCTTACTTAAGTACTGGCTTATCACTTGTCTCTCCCCACCTTCCTCGAAAGTGAGTTCCAAAATGGTTCCTAGGTCTGTTTTCCCTGCTATATCTTGGCACATAGAATAGTGCCTAGTACTTGGCAAATGCTTAGTAGGTATTTGTTAAATGGATAAATGAGAAACAAAGCACTCAATGTGTGCCTTTTGCTGACCCAGGCAGCTTTGTGCTTGATACACTGTGCCTGCTTCCGCTCCTCCTCCCTGGTGGTGCCTCTTCTCTCCAGCTCCACTTTCTCTTTGACTCATCCCTCTCCAGGACTGGTCATCCCTTGGCCTCCACGCCCTCCCAAGGCTCCCTTGGGCTCCCCTGCTCCGGCTCTCCGTGCTTCAACCCTCTGGGACTTACCTGCTCACAGCTCATACTGTCAGTCGCTGAGCCATGCAGTTTCTACAGCAGAAGCCTCTCCTGAGTACCTTACTCCCCAATTCAAACGTCAGCAAACAAGAGCAGCTGCAAGAAAAAGTCTTGCTGGGGGCGCCTGGGTGGCTCAGTCAGTTAAGCTTCCGACTCTTGGTTTCTACTCCGGTCAAGATCTCACAGTTCATGGGACTGAGCACTGTGTCAGCCTCCCCTTCCTTCAAGGCCAGTTTGAACCACCTCCTCCAGGAAAACTTCCTTGAATCAGAAGACCCGCATAGGTCTCCTCTTTTTCCCCTTTACATACTATTTTGTATTGTTTTGGAATAACAATAACCACTGTTTATTAAACACTAAAGTGCAAGGCCCTCTGCTGTATTATATCATTAAAATTTTTTTAAAATGTTTTAATGCTTATTTATTTTTGAGGGAGAGAGAGACAGACAGTGAGTAGCGGAGGGGCTGGAGGGAGAGGGAGACACAGAATCTGAAGCAGGTTCCAGGCTCTGAGCTAGCTGTCAGCACAGAGCCCGACACGGGGCTTGAACTCACAAGCCGTGAGATCATGACCTGAGCTGAGGTCAGACGCTTAACCGACTAAGCCACCCAGGCGCCCCTGTATTATTTCACTTAATCCTTACACCATTCTTAGGAGGTAGGTGCTTTTATTATCCAAGTTTCATAGATGAAGAAACTAAGGCACAAGTGAGATGGGGCAAGAAGTGACTTGCTAGAGACTGCACTGCTATCAAGCGAGTCAGGGTTCAAACCCAGACAGTCTGACGCCAGAGACCATGCTCTTAACCTCTACTCCACACTGTGCCTTTTTTATCCGTTCTATGAAGCAAGTCTCCCTTTACCTGAAAACCTCCCTCCCACACACACCAATTCCTACTGTGCTATCTCTACTGTTTCTACTACAATTCCTACTCATGCTATGGGAAGTACAACCACCTCCTTCCCCAAGCTGCATTTCCTGGTGTGTCACCAGGGCAGGATGGGTTAGGTGGTGCCTCTGGACTCCCTCCATCATAGCCCCAATCACTGTCTTCTCACGTGGAGCATGGGACCTGAGTCCGAGTGTCCCTGGAGCCCAGCACAGAAATCCACAGAGGCCTCATATGGTGTTTGCTGAATGAATGAATGGGATCAGCCTGCTTTATCCTGGAACTCCCTTACCACCTAGCAGTCTCTCCCACAGAAGCGACTCAATATATGGCCACTGAATGTGGACGGCACTTTCTTTCTTTTTTAATTTTTTAATAGTTTTTAAATTTATTTTTGAAACAGAGAGAGACAGAGCATGAGCGGGGGAAGGGCAGAGAGAGAGGGAGACACAGAATCTGAAACAGGCTCCAGGCTCTGAGCTGCCTGATCAGAACCCGATGCGGGGCTCAAACCCACGAACTGCGAGATCATGACCTGAGCCAAAGTAGGACGTTTAGCTGACTGAGCCACCCAGGCACCCCAAGGACGGCATTTTCTAAGTGCAAGGTCACCGGCCTTGATGGGACTCTCAGTTTCCTGCTGAGACTCCCCCAGGAAGGCAGGGCTAGCCCACTGCCCAGGCCTCAGTTCTCACCTCACCTACACCTGAGCCCCTGATCTGTTTTCTGTCCAGACATGATTGCCCATAGAAAGTGGTAGACAGGAGCGCCTGAGTGGCTCAGTCAGTTAAGCATCTGACTCTTGATTTCACCTCAGGTCATGATCTCATGGTTTGTGGGATCAAGCCCTGTGTCAGGCTCTGTGCTAACAGCATGGAGCCTGCTTGGGATTCTCTCTCTCTCCCTCTCTCTCTCCTCCTTTCCCGCTCGCACTCTGTCTCTCAACATAAGTAAGCTTTAAAAAGAAAATTAAAGTGGTAGATATCTAGGCACTGTGTCAGTTTCCAGCTTTGCTGCCTTATAGCAGCGATACTTTGTGAGAAAATCACTTCTTCTCTTAGAGCCTCAGTTTACTCATCTGCAAAATATGGCTACTGATATCCATGCCCTGCCTCGTTAGCAGGCTTCTTTACGTTTTCTTTAGCATAAAATGTCAACAGTAATTCGCTCTTTCAACAAGTGTTTATTGCACATTTACTACATTGTACACACTACCTTGTTAAAATTTCAGCCTTCACAGTAACCCTTTGAGGTAGATATTACGAATCTCTATTTTACAGATGAGGGAGCTGAGGCTCAGGGATGGCATGTGACTTACCAGCTGTGCCTGGGGACAAGCTGCAGAGACTAGATCTGTGCTCTGTATTCTTTCCACCCACTTCACTTCCCAGGCTCCCTGCTGCTGTGAATTAGCCATGAGGCCCTGGGCCCCTCCCAGGGCCTTAGTCCCCTCAGCATTTGCTTCCTATGGAGAGAAGCAGCAAGGGCAGGTTTCTGAGACCCGGGAAAGATCTTGGTTTCACGTGCTGCTGAGATTAACACTTTGAGAAAAGTCCCCTGTCTTCATTTTTTTAAGAAAGCCTGAGGGGGGAGGGGGGTAGTGTCAAGTTTAATCTATTTGAATCTTTACAGGCACTTTTTACAAGTTTTAAAACTTGAGGGATCCTAGAGGGCCGCCCAAGGGATGAATTTCGGTTCCCAAATCCCTAACTCAGGAGCCTCCCTCAGGGCCCAGGCAGTCCAAGGTCAGGCTCACCCCCGGGGCCTGCTGGCGCAGCTCACCCGCACTCCTCAAAGATGTCCGGGTAGTGTCGGAACAGCACAGGCGGGTCCCGGTCCCCCCGCACCGGAGCCCGCGGCACAGCCCGAATCCCAGGCCTCCGGCCCCGCCGCCCCCCGGAGCACGAGCGGTGGATCCACTGGTGTGCTTCCACGGCGAACTTCCGCTTGAAGCGCATGCCACACTCGGGGCAGGGGAAGGGCCGCTCCCCTGAGTGCATGCGCCGGTGGCTGACCAGCAGCGACGGGTAGGTGAAGCGGCGGCCACAGTCGGCGCACACGTGACGCCGCTGGCTGTCCTGAGCGTCCACGCTGGGCACCGGGACCGCGGGCTGCACACCGGTGCTCTGCTCCCAGGCAGCGTTGGTGGGTTGCTGTGCTCTTGCCGAAACCTTTCTTAGGGTCCAATCCGGGTTGTGGTTAACCAGCTCTTTAGAAGGCTCCTTCCCAGGAGTCTTTCGGGGTCCCTTGGCTCCTGGCCCTTCCTCTGGTGCCTCTTCATTCTTGTTTGGGGTGCCTCCTGGGAAACAGGAATTAAGATATGTTTTACAACACATTTGCTTACACCATTTCAGGTTGTAGGGTTCTTTGACTTAGGAAACGGCAGATAAGTACTGTCCAGCGATTAAAACACAGGCTTTGAAGGATGATAATTAAGGTTTACGTTTAAGAGTGGCTTATCCGGGCCTTGCTGTCCCTTGTGGCAAATGGGAATCAAAGGCTTCTTTACTTCACAAGGTTGCCAGGAGGATTAAATCAGTGGAAGCATGTTAAGCATTTAGTAAATGCTCAATAAAACCGCTCCATCGTTATTGTGTTTTCTCAACTTTTTGTAGGGTAAGACTTTTACAGATGAGGAAACATTTGCACAAGATCACTCTTCTAGGGGATGGTGAGGGGAGAAGAGCCAAGCTGCTGATTACTGGGCATTTTTTCTCGTACCACTTTGCCTTGCTTGAGGAATGTGAAAGGCAGACCTGACACCGCTTCCATTCCTAGGGGGTTTTAGTTGTTCTTGAAAAAGGGAGAATGAGTCGTGTTTTCTCCAAGTGGGACCTAGAAACCAGAGTCTTGGACTTGGGCTCCTGATTCTCCTACTCTGGTCCTAATATGACTACTGTCCCAAGTTCTGAAAACTTTGTACCAGGTCTGCCTTCTTTCCTCTTTAATACCCAACACTGGCAGCTCTTTAATTCCTTCAGGGACGCTGGCAGTGGGGATTCAAAAGACAATTCTGTGCAACAGGAAGCCCTGGAGCGCCAAGTGGGGGGAAACTTGGGACCATCCCTCACCTCTCCGAGCTCCTCCCAGGCTTTCCCCCTCCTCAGGATCCTGGGCGGCGGGGCTCCAAGCCTCACTCTCCTGTTCCATCCAAGAGATGAGGGCTGGTTTGGGGCCTGGGAATCCTGGGAGAGAACAGGGATCACAGTGCTGGGCTGAGAGGCTGTTCTGGGAAGATGGCATCCCCCTGCCAGGGTAGGGCACCTCCTCAGAATTTATGCTCAACTTGGACAAGTTCTGCAGTGCTCCTGCTTAAAGGAAGCGGACGCCCGATGGAAGCGCTCCCTAACCTGAAGCCCTGGGAATGGAGGTGGCTGGTGCTGTTGGTGGAATAGTGCGGGACCTAGGGCTCACAGCCCTCTCGGTCCTCATGTCATCTCCCCTGCGAACCCCAGTGAAGGAGGAGGGGGCTCTGACCCGGGGCCTCACCGAGCGCGCCCAGGTGGCCGTAGGTCTCCCGCATCACGTCCCGGTACAGGGCCCTCTGCGCGGGCCGCAGACACCCCCACTCCTCCGGGGAGAAGTACACGGCCACGTCCGCGAAGCTCACGGCCCCGGGCTTCTTGCAACCAGGCCCGGTCTCCCCGGGTCTCAGCGCCAGGAGCGGGCCTGGGGGCGGCGCCATTGGGGCCTCCCGGCCCCGAGCTGCGGCCGCCTAGTCCCCCGGGCCACCGCCTCCCCGCGCGCGGCCTCAGCTTTCGTCGTCCACAGGAAGGGCTGCGGCGGCCGGGGCCCCGCCCAGCCTTGGCGTCCGAGCGCAGTCGAGGGCCGCGAGGTAGCAGGGACTGGCTGCTAGGGATTCGGGGGGTGTGGTGGGGACAAACAAAACCCCTCGGTGTTTATTCACTTCATGGCAGCTTGGATTTAGACAGCCGGGTTAAGAGACCCGGAAGGTGTCTTCAGAAAATATGGCGACATCCTGGCTCCAGTTGTCTCTGGATTCTTGAAGGGCGCCATTCTTTGATCATATCAAACATGGCGCCTGTCTGGCTTCTCTGGCCTCAGAGGCCACTTGCCCTCAACCACAATGGCCGCTGCAGGGTGGGTGGGAGAGGAAATAGGCGGGGCGGGGCGGAATGGGAACGGGGTTGAGGTGGGCTGAGGGGCGGAGCCTTCCTGCCTTCAAGAAAGATGGACGGACCGTGGCTTCCAGCACCGCCCTTTGCCTGCTCTGCCAGGCGGCCGGTGATTGGCCCAAAGAGCAGGAAGAGGCCGGGCCTGGTGGAGCGTTGGACAGCGCCACTCGCGCGGCTGTCTGTGGAGCCTCGAGACTTCCTCGGTATCTACGGAGCTGGCACTGTGTCCTCGACGGTGTTCCTCCATGCCTCCCGACGCAGGATCTGGAATCCGGTCCCCAACCCCTTCGGGAGACCCACTGGCCAAGCTTGGGGTATAGCCGAGGTAGAGACCGGGTACACGTTTACCGTTGAGACCACGGCTGTGGATCGCGCCCGACTGCTTGCATCGGGCGGGACGGCTCAGTCTCTGGACTGGAGCTTAGGGGGAGAACTTGCATGGTGAGGTTGCAGTCGGAATGGGGACACTTTTAATTACATTTAAAATGTTTTCTAAATTAACTATTAGGCATGGTTTTTAAAAAGTAATGCGAAGGTTTATAATGAAAAAGGCAGCCCCCTGTACCCTTTCACTTTGTTCCCTAGAGACCACTTTGAACTCTGTTGTTGATTTGAATTATATTGTACGTAAAGTAAAACGCACAGCTCTTCAGTGTAACATTCGCCGAGTTTTGACAAGTACAACCGTGTTAACCATCACCCAAAACAAAATACACAGCTTTGATGTCACCCCTGAATGTTTCCTTGTACACACTTGCCGGTCATCACCGCATTTTTGATTGTGGTAAAATACATGTAACAAAAACCAATTTTATACCTTAAAATTAAGCATTTAGTACGTTATTAATATGCAAACGTTATCACTGTTTTCATCACCCCTATAGGAAACCCCCTACCCTTTGAACAGCCACTCCCCATGATCCCCTCCCTCCATCCCATGGTAATCACGAATCTTTCTGTCTCTATGCATTTACTTTTCCTGGATATTTCACAGAAATGCAATCTTGCAGTCTGTGGCCTTTTCGAGTCTGATTTCTGAAGTTTTCAAGGTGCATTGATGTAGCATTTATCGGTATTTCACCCCTTTTATGGTTGAATAATACTCCGTTGTATGGATACAGGTTTCCCCTGCCATCCCAAAGTAGAATGTTTCTATGAAACCTTTCTAAAGCCGAAATGGTGTAAAGCAGGAAAGCAATTACCATTAACTTGTATGGAAAAATTTTTGAACATTTCCAGACCCAAAAAATAACCTCTCTTAGGCTTTACTTATACCGTAGGACACATCTTACTAAAAGATGCACAAAATAAATCTAGATCAAGCGCAGATACACAGTTCAAAGCTATAGTAGCTTGATGCCGAGAGGCTTAGTGTAGTTCCCTGGAAAAGAGCTTGGTGGGGCCACTCTCACTGCACGGGGTGCAAGCTGCCTCTGTAAAAGCAAAAATGCTTTCAGATTTCTTTTGGTTAGTGAAAATAGGTACTAATGTAGGTTGTTGTTGTTTTTAACCACATTATTTCAAATGTTTGTTTACTTTAGAGAGAGAGACAGAGCGTGAGGAGGGGAGGGGCAGAGAGAGGGAGACACAGAATGTGAAGCAGGCTCCAGGCTCTGAGTTGTCAGCATAGAGCCTGACACAGGGCTTCAACTCATGAACCACAAGATCACTGAACTGAGCTAAAGTCAGATGCTTAACCAACTGAGCCACTCAGGTGCCCCTTAATGTAGATTTTTTCTTGAAATGGCTTAACAGGACACGTGTATACCACATTTTGTTTATTTGATGGAAATTTGAGTTGTTTCCACCTTTCGTGTTGCTGTGAATGTTTGTATAAGACATTCTGTATAACAGCTTTGGGATTAAATTAGCTCAGTAGATAACTCATGCATTTAAATTGTACAGTTCAATGGGCTTTGGTATGTTACATTATTTTTTTTAATTGTAAAATATCCAAGATATAAAAGTTTGCTATTTGAACCATTTTTAATCTTACAGTTCAGTGGTGTTAATTGCGTTCACAGTGTTGTGCAACTACCACCACTATCCGTTTCCAAAACCTTTTCATCACTGCGAAAGGAAACCGGGAACCCACTAGTTGGTCGTTCCCCTGGCTCCTGGTAAGCTTTAATCTGCTTTATGTATCTATGAATTTGCCTGTGCTAGGTACAAGTGTGCAGTTCAGTGTTATTAAGTACATTCACATTGTTGTGCAGCCATCCCCACCATCCTCTCTAGAACTTTCTCATCTTCCCAAATTGCATTAATACACTTTTTTTTTTAAGTATATTTATTTATTTTGAGAGAGCGAGAGTGGGAGCAGGGGAGTGGCAGAAAGAGAGAGAGAGAGAATCCCAAGCAGGTTCTGCACCATCAGTGCAGAGCCCAACTCAAGGCTCTAACCCACAAACCATAGAGATCATGACCTGAGCTGGACACTTAACTGACTGAGCCACCAAGGTGCCCCTGGATCAATACACTTTTAACTCTTTAACCATTTCTTTCGGAGCTTTCATTTGTAAAAAGATACGCTTTTGCCGTTGTTTCTTGATAGACTCATTTTGGAAATTATTTGTAAGCACCCTGCAATGATACTTGCTTAGTTTCCAGGCCCATTTTGCTTACCTCTTTTCTCCACGTAAGGCAATAAATTTGTAAAATTTCCTATACATGCTATGATTATGTTTCCTTTCTGGTCAATGTTTGCTTTTTTTTTTTAATTAAAATACATCTGATGTATTTGATGTGTAAATGTAAGGTACAACATGTTGATTTGATAGATTTACATATTGTAATATGATTCCCATTGCCATCGTTTGCTTTTTAAAAAAATTTTTTTAATGTGTTTTATTTATTTCTGAGAGAGAGAGACAGCATGAACAGGGAAAGGTCAGAGAGAGAGGGAGACACAGAATCAGAAACAGGTTCCAGGCTCTAAGCTAGCTGTCAGCGTAGAGCCCAACGCGGGGCTCGAACCCACGAACCCTGAGATCATGACCTGAGCAGAATTTGGACGCTTAACCAACTGAGCCACCCAGGCGCCCCACCATTGTTTGCTTTTAAAAACCTTCTAATTATATTTCCTTTCTCCTTGTATCATATTCCCTTAGTGCTTCTATAAGTTGTTCTGAATTACCAGGGATAGCATCAAATCTCAAATTCCCATTTTTCCCCCCTGGGAAACCTCCCTCCCTGAGCCGTCAAAGTGGACTGGGCCTTAACTGTCATCCAGGGTCTTCTCTGCTGTCCTGGATCATATGTATCTTCTGCCTCTTCGATTCACAGTCTTCCTATTTTTTAGTCAAGGGGGATCAGCTTAATGGTTTGTGGCCTTGGACTATAGATACTGAATAGCTTTATCCCATTGGGAATGTTCCTGCAATCAGGCAGGATGCCAGATGCTGCTTGGTAAGAATGGGGCTGGTCCTTGGATTCACAAACAGAACCTTCCTCTCTGTTGACAGCAGTCCACTGTCTGGCCTTGGAACCACTCCTTGTTTGGCTCTCCTGCCTGCCCTAGCACGTGTCGCCCCCCTCGTGTTCACAAATTATTCATTGCTGCCCAACCTAGTGCCTTTTTTCGTCTTTGTGTTTTCTTGCCCTACCTTTGCTGTTTTTCACTGGAATACNAAAGTTCAGTGGCTCCTGGGTGGCTCAGTCAGTTAAGCATTTGACTTCACTGGAAGTCAAGCCACCCAGGTGCCCCTTCACTGGAATACTTCTGACTTTTGGTGTGACTTCTACTGATTTCACCTCAACAATTGCTTGCTTATTTTATAATTTTTAAAACTTGAGTCTTGGAAGGGCACCTGAGTGGGTCAGTTGGTTAAGCGTCCAACTTTGGCTCAGGTCATGATCTTGTGGCTCATTAGTTCCAGCCCTGCATTGGGCTCTGTGCTGGAGCCTACTTTGGATTCTGTGTCTCCCTTTCTCTCTGCCCTCCCCTGCTCACACTCTGTGTCTCCCTCTCTTCCTCAAAAATAAACATACAAACAAACAAACTTGGGTCCTGTAGGGGCCTCCCTGCACTCACTGTGATGAATAGTGTAGAAAGGGAGTAAGGAAAAATATATCTTCAGATAGGAGTCTCCTTCCAGAGAATCAACTTTACCTAAAGAGAAACTATAAAGGATTTCATCTGGACCAAAAAATACTTTTGTGTACTCAGGTACAATGTGATAGAGAATACTTAAGGAGATGGAGCTAAACAATAATCTTGGGTGTTGACTAATCAGACTGAAACAAATCTTCAGGACTAAAACTGCTCTATCTTAGGTGGCTGAGCTCATGTTGTTTTTCCTGCCAAACATAAAAATACAAAGATGCTCTTGCTTTCAAAATGTTTTATTCCCCACCAGTATGTTGTTCCAGAATCTCGATCAGATAGGGTTATGAGAAGTTATAACACATATAGAAGATAATTCTAGTTCATAAGTTTTACTTGTTTATAACTGAGTGCGTGTGAATTTTAAGGGAGAGCTAAAGTTTCTTGCATAAAACTCAGCCTTACGTTGAAGTGCTGAGGAACGATGGATAAGGACATCTGCAACTTACCGTGAAATAGAATAAGATGTATAAATGAATGGACAGGGGATGGATAGATGGGTTGACATGTGATAAAGCCTAATTATAGAATCCAGAATTGTAGACTCTAAATGATGGGCATGAGTGTTTATCATAAAATTCTTACAACTCTTTTGAATATTTGAAAAAGTAGCGTCTCGCGACTGGCCCCCCCCCCCGACACTCTCTCTCTCTCTCTTTTATTTTAGAGGGGGGAAGGGGCAGAGAGAGAGGGAGACACAGAATCTGAAGCAGGCTTTGGGCTCTGAGCTGTCAGCACAGAACCCAACGTGGGGCTTGAACCTATGAGCCCTGAGATCATGACCTGAGCCAGAGTCAGACATTTAACCGACCGAGCCACCCAGGCGCCCATGATTAACCATTTTTAAAGTGTACAATTAAGCGGCATTTAGTGCATTCACAATGTTTTGTAACCACCACCTCGCTTTCAAAACTTCATCACATTTGGGATTTTGATTTGATTACATTGAATCTAGATTTCCTTGGGTATTGCTGCCATCTTACCAGCATTAGGTCTTCCAGTCCATGAGCACGTGTGTCTTTCTATTATTTAGGTCTTTAATTTCTATCAGCAGTATTTCATAATTTTCGATGTACAAGCCCTTGGCCTCCTTACTTGAATTTATTCCTAAGTGTCTTCTTTTTCATGCTACTGTAAATGGATTTGTTTTCCCAATTACTTTTCTGGATTGTTCATTGCTAATATATATAAATGCGACTGATTTTTGTGCGTTGATTTTGCATCTTGCCACTTTGCTAAATTTATTTCTTAGCTCCAACAGTTCTTTTGTGTGTGGGATCTTTAGGGTTTTTATTTTTATATATTTTTTTATTTTTTTAAGTATTTTTTCTTTTTTTTTAATGCTTATTTATTTTTGAGATAGAGAGAGACAGAGCACGAGCTGGAGAGGGGCAGAGAGAGAAGGAGACACAGAATCTGAAACAGGCCCAGGCTCTGAGCTGTCAGCACAGAGGCCGATGCGGGGCTCAAACCCACGAACCGTGAGATGATGACCTGAGCCGAAGTCGGACGCTTAACCTACCGAGCCACCCAGGCGCCCCTCTTTAGGGTTTTTAGATGTAAGAGCCTGTCATCTGTGACTAGAGATCATGTCACGCCTCCCTTTGCAGTTTGGATACCTGCTATCTCCTTTCATGGCCTTATTTCTCTGGTTAGAACTTACGGTACAGTATTGAAAAGAAGTGGCAAAGGCGGGCATCCTTGTCTTTTTCCTTATTCTGCGGGGAAGTCTGCAGTCTTTCACCGCTGAGTGTGATCTTAGGTGTGGGTTTTTCATCTGTGGCCTCTATCGTGTTGAGGAAGTTTTCTTCCATTGAGTGTTTTTCGTCGTGTTAAATTGTGTTAAATTCTTTTTCTACAGCAAGATAGTCATTTTTTAATGGTTATTTATTTTGAAAGAAAGAGAGAGAGAATGAGTGGGGGGAGGACGCAGAGAGCAAGGGAGAGAGAAAAATCCCAAGCAGGCTCCCCACTGTCAGCACAGAGCCCCACTCAGAACTTGAACCCACAAACTGTGAGATAATGACCTGTGCCTGTTTATAATATTAAAGTAAAATCCTAGAAATTATAACAGTTGGAATCAAGGGCTAGAATTCAAAGTAGCTCTTCATTGTATTTTAGGTTTATTCATTTATTTATTTTTAGTAGTCTCTACACCCAGCAGGAGGCTCGAACTCATGCCCCAGAGATCAAGAGTCGCATGCTCTTCAGCGAGCCAGCCAGGCACCCCAAAAATATTTTTCATTTTAGATTAAAAATAGGCATACAGTGCTCGCTTCAGCAGGACATGTACTAAAATTGGAATGATAAAGAGAAGATTAGCATGGCCCCTGCACAAGGATGACTGGCAAATTCGTGAAGTTTCCATATTTTGTGCAGTTCCCCAGCGAGTTGCCACCCTTTCCAGATGAACTTGGAGGAAACGATATGAGTCAAAGCACAACATGTGGCACTGAATAACGTGAAAACTGCGACATTTCACTAGAAAAACATTTAAAATAGGGGCGCCTGCGGGGCTCAGGCAGTTAAGCATCCAACTTCTTGATCTCAACTCAGGTCATGATGTCATGGTCTGTGGGGTTGAGTCCCGAGTCGGGCTCTGTGCTGACAGCTCGGAACCTGGAGCCTGCTTCGGGTTCTGTGTCTCCCTCTCTCTCTGCCCCTCCCCACCTCACTCTCAAAATAAATAAATAAACTTTTGTTTTCAGTGTTTAAATAATTTAAAAAGGGGCACCTGGGTGGTGTCTAACTCTTGATTTCAACTCAGGTTGTGATCTCATGGTTTCTTGAGTTCAAGCTCCCCATCCAGCTCTGTGCACTGACCACCACGCAGAGCCTGCTTGTGATTCTCTCTGTCTGCTCCTCACCCATTCGCTCACTCTCTGTCTTTCAAAATAAATAAACATTTAAAAATAAAATAATTTTAAAAAGTCAATATACAATGACAGATTGAAAAAAATATTTGCAAGTTATATCCCAAAGAACTAATTTTCTTATTTAAGAACTACAAATGCAGAAGACAAAGACTAGCAACAGAAAAATAATATAATATACATGACAATTCACATGAAAGAAAATACAGTGATCTCTTAAAGCATTTGAAAAATTAATCAAAGGCACCTGGCTGGCTAAGTTGATTAAGTGTCTGACTCTTGATCTTGACCTCAAGATCTGAGGGTTGTGAGTTCAAGCCCTGCATTGGGCTTCATGCTGGGTGTGGAGCCTACTTTTAAAAAGTTACTCATAGGGGCGCCGGGGTGGCTCAGTCGGTTAAGTGGCCGACTTCAGCTCAGGTCATGATCTCACGGTTTGTGGGTTCAAGCTCCACATCAGGCTTTGTGCTGACAGCTCAGCACAAATTTAATTTAATTTAATTTAAAAAATTAAACATTAAAAAATTTTTTAAATAAAATGAAAAGTTACTCATAATAGAGGACCGCAAATTAAAATTGCATGATAGTGTTTTTCACCATCAGATGAGTAAGGATCAAAAAGTTTTCTGGGGGGGGTGGTACCTGGGTCGCTCAGTTAAGCGTCTCTTTTTTTCTTTTTTATATTAAAAAAACTTTTTTTATATTTATTTTTGAGAGAGTCAGACAGAGTTCAAGCAGGAGAGGAGCAGAGAGAGAGACACACAGAATCCAAAGCAGGCTCCAGGCTCCCAGCTGTCAGCACAGAGCTGGACTTGGGGCTTGAACTCAGGAACCAGATCATGACCTGGTGGGATGCTTAACCAACTGAGCTACCCAGGTGCTCCAGGTGTCTGACTCTTGATTTTGGCTAAGGTCATGATCTCACAGCTTTTTGAATTCGAGGCCCAAATCAGGCTCTGCACTGATGGGGCGGAGACTGCTTGAGATTGTCTCTCTCCTTCTCTCTCTGCCCCTCTCCCCCACTCATTCTCTCTCTCTCAAAATTAATTAATTAACTAAAAAAATAAGTTTGCTGGGGCACCTGGCTGACTCAGTCAGTGGAGCGTGTGACTCTTGACCTCCAGGTTGTGGGTTCAAGCCCCATGTCGGGTATAACAATAACTTAAAAAATTATAAAGTCTTAAAAAAATAAGTTTGCTGACACTCCTGTCCCAAAATAGTCCCCCTCATCACTTTCATCCCCTCATCCTGCACTGATCGCTGCCTGACATTGTCTATTTTCTTTTTTTTAGTCTCAAATCTCCATGAGGGCAAAGACATCACATGGCCTGTGGTAGTTGCCCAAAATATCTGTTGAATGAAGCAATGAATGACGCACTGTGTTTTCACAGGCGGCAGAGGCACTCCCACATATTTCTGATGGGAGTGTAAATTCATACAGCCTCCTTGGAAAGCAGTCTGGTCATAACTAGCAAAACTGCAAATAACAACATTCACGTATTTGTTTATTATTTAATGGGTCTGTTTGGGATGGTGAAGCAGTTCTGGAAATAGTGGCAGGTTATAAAACACTGTGAATGCACTTAATGCCACTGAATGGTATACTTAAAAATGGTTAAAATGGTAAATTTTATGTATATTTTACCACAAAAATTCCCCAGTTTTGTAACTTTCACAGTAATTTAAGAGACCAACTTATTTTGCTTCCAAAACTTATGTCTTGAACACCATTTATAGATTTGTGCAAAGTATCCTGTGAATATAGTATTTTATTTGCAAGAATGACCCCTAATTAGCAGCAGACAGGACCAGGAATACAGACTTCCAACGTGGCCACAGCTACAGGTAACATTACCTGATCCTGTTGTGATATTGTGTTGTTTTGTGTTTTTTTATTTTGAGAGAGAGAGAGAGGAGAGAGGGAGCATGAGTGGGGAAGGGGCAGAGAGAGAGATAGAGAAAGAATCCCAAGCAGGCTCCATTCCGTCCGTGCACAGAGCCTGATGTGAGGACTTTGGGCTCAAACTCAAGAAACCATGAGATCATGACCTGAGCCAAAATCAAGAGTCAGATGCTTAACCGACTGAGCCACCGAGGTGCCCCTGTTGTGATATCTTTTAGTTGCTCCTGTCCCTTTTACAGATGGTTGACATTCACTTTCAACTCTGCATGTCAGCATTTCCTGCTCTTGCTTTTACTGACATCTTCCAAACCAGTACCTTCTCTATGTTTATTGTTAAGCTTTAACTCACAGGAGAATTATGATACTTTTTTTGCACTTTTATTTCTTGCTTAATTGTTCTTGAAATTTGGGAAAACGTGTACATTTCACAAGAAACACAGAAGGAATTCCTACACGTACACACTAGGAGGAACCACAAGAAGCACCTGCAACACTAGAAGAATTTGGGGCATGAAAGCTAAGTTACAAGAGCGCTCCAGTAAGAAAACTAAGGTAAAAAAGATAAAAACTAAATTGTTGATTTGCTGAGTCATCAAGGCATCTTGAAGCACAGTTTCTGTGAAGTAGTACCTTGTGTAGCAGCTAGCTTTGGAGTCAGACCTGGCTTGGAAATCCTGGCCCTTAGATTTACCAGATAAGTGATTCTGAACAAGTTACTTAATATATCACTGAGCCTCAGTTCCCTCCTCTATTAAAGGGAAATAAAACCTACGGTCAGGTGTGCAATTTAAGGTTTCCCTGTTTGCAAAGTAAAAAAAATCATCTTATCGTTTCATGGATGCTGGCAGAAGACAAGAGACTCCAGTGTCAGAGACAAGACCTTGTTCATGGCACAAGTCACCTGAGCATTATGTATGCATTGGTTCTTTTGCCTCCTATCCACAGAGACAACATGGAGGGGCCCAATGGATGCTAGGCACACAGAGTTGCACTGTGGGGGAGGAACAATGAGCTCAGGGAATCTGGCATTTTATGGTAAGTAGTAAGCATACTCTTTGTTCCATATAGAGACACTGTTTCTCCCTCATGGTTGCTTCATGCAAAGACAACCCTAAGAAATGGCTGGGGAGGGGCGCCTGGGTGGCTCAGTTGGTTGGGCGGCCGACTTTGGCTCAGGTCATGATCTCATGGTTCGTGGGTTCGAGCCCCGCGTCAGGCTGTATGCTGACAGCTGGCTCAGAGCCTGGAGCCGGTTTCAGATTCTGTATCTCCTTCTCTCTGACCCTCCCCTGTTCATGCTGTCTCCTCTCTCTCTCAGAAATAAAAAACATTTTAAAAAAAATGGCTGGGGAAAGAGTGAAAGAGTGGTTGAGGCCTTACATTTTTTTTCCTTTCTTTTTATACTCCAGTTTGTAGCTTATTAAAGCAAAAAGATACAGATGAAAATCAGCAAAGGCAAAGGGTGCATGGGGCAAAGCCCAGGAGAAACCAGGCACAAACTTAGATTTCCAGGTGTCCTTGTCCAGTAGAGTTGCAGGGATACACTTTATTCCCCCAACAATGATTTGTGACAATATGTGTGAACCGTTGCCAACTAGAGAAACTCACTCCAGCCCTGGTGTCTGTTTTTTACTGGGGGGTTGGGAGGGTCAGTCATACAGACATGGAGTGTTCACATAATTGACCTCAGCTACTCACTCAGCCCCTCAGAGCAAAACCAGTCATTTATTATAAACTACATTATTAGGATAAACTCTTCTGGTCCGACTGGTAGAGTGTGACTCGAGGCCTCCAGCATATGAAACACCCTAATCAGGCAAAATATTACAAGGGCTCAGAATTTCTCTCACTGGGGTGAGCCAAGTGCCAGTCCTGAAGGTGAACTTTCTTTGGAATGTGCAGGGTTGAAGCAACATAGGCCTGATCTCCCTCAGTCCACCAGGCCTGGTAAGCTAACAGTCGTGTTTTGGATCTCCGAGAATTAGAATGTGTCTAGATCCAATGTCCAATAATCCCTGAAAACTCTAGTTATGTCCCCTTTTCCTGTGCCCTGCCACCCTGGGAAATGGCTGCAGGTACATTTGGAAAAGGCTAGAAGGAAGATAACAGCATGTTTTTGCCACTGTAACATCGCCCTTCATCAAGGGACCCAACCTCTCCTCGTTTCAAGAGGCTCTAGGTCTGAACTGGCTTGTCTGAGAATTTATTGAAGGCAGGGCCTTGTATTTTGGGCATACTCCGCAGGATGTGGGGCAATGTCGGAGACTCATGGTGGAGCATCTCCTAACGTCTACTCGGAGGGGTTCTCCTACAAATTAGATTGGAGTGTATAAGGTGCTTAACACAGTACATGGCACATCATTAAATGCTCAACAAAGTAGCTAGAATACTTTTGCAGTAGGCCGAAGAATAGAGTGAACATAGACTACCGTTTCAAGAAATTTAGCCGAGGGGCGCCTAGCTGGCTGGCTCAGTTGGTCGAGTGTGCGTGTGACTCTTGATCTTGGGGTTGTGAGTTATTACTCAAAAATAAAATCTTAAAAAAAAAATTTTTTTTAGCATGTTTAAAGACTGGCATGTGTGTGTTTCAGAAAAGAGAGGGACTCTGCAACCATAAAATTAAGAGGAGAGACAAAGAATAACAGATGTAGCAAAGTCCCTGAGAGGGCAGTAGATGCAATCCCAAGACAGCTATGTTGGCGAGCATGGTGCATAAGGGAGTCCCCTGAGCTGGCTTCTGGAAGCAAGTGAATACTTGTGGTCACTGGTAAATGTGTGGTCATTGGGGAGTGGAATGTTCAGAGTTCCTATTTGAGTGGTGCCTGGGTGGCTCAGTCGGTTAAGCGTCCAACTTCAGCTCAGGTCATGATCTCGCAGTTCGTGGGTTCAAGCCCTGCATTGGGCTCTGTGCTGACAGCTAGAGCTGTTTCGGATTCTGTGTCTCTTTCTCTGACCCTCGCCTGCTCACGCTGTCTCACTCACTCTCAGAAATAAAACATTTAAAAATTTTTAATTAAAAAAAAAAGTTCCTATTTGAAACCTCGTGAAGGTGAAGACAGAGGGAAGACTTAAGTAATAATGAAGGCCCCATTGAGGCTGGAGATCAGAAAAGGCATCATGCTGCCTCTCAGCGACACTGCAATATTCTCTTCACAGCTCGTATATAGACAGTAAAGCAGATGGGAGCTAAATCCTTATTGGGGCTGTGAATTGTTCACTCTTTGGTTGCAAGTAACAGAAACTCACACTACCTCAAACAGAAGGAGGAGTTTATTGGAAGGATACTGGGATCTCCTACTGAAAATAGGGCCAGGATCACAGCTGGTCAATGGAATGGACCCCGGGACTGAAGTGCTTCAGGGAGCCTAGTAAGTTGTCGCTCGTCTCAGCCCTCCACAGACCACACACTGCAACTTGGCCACCAGTGGCTCCCAAGTCATGAGTTACAATCCAGGCCCAAAGTCACAAAATTCCTAGGTAAAGAAAGAGTTGGGTCGGCCTGATGATAAAAAGTAGGCAGTATAGACAGTTCTAGAACAGAGCTAGGCAGACATTCTGATAGCCCTCTGTGCTGACAGCTTAGTGCCTGGAGCCCACTTCAAATTCTGTGTCTCCTCTCTCTGTCCCTCTCCCGCTCTCTCTCAGAAATAAATAAACATTAAAAAAAAAAAAAACTGTAAAAATGTTACTCAGTCAAGGGCCTACACTTATATTTTATAAATAGTAATTCCGCAAGGAATGTAATTCATTTATTAGACATTTTAATGAGACCCAATCTGGTATGACCCCTGTGTCTTGGGGTAGCTCATCCATTCATCCAAGGAGAAACAGTTACAATGCAACTTGCTAAATTCCAGAACAGAGGTAATTACAAACACCGTTCCCCTGCTGCTCCCCCACTTTGGGGCTGGGATGAGGGAGCAGAAGGAACAAGCATTAGGGGTAGAAACATGACCCACTCTGGCCATTGGAAAGGAGAGAAGTCATATTTGGACATTCCAATTTGGTGCAGCTACCCAAGGCAAGTGGGAGGCCTTGTTCATTTAATGCGGTAAAGCTTTACTGAGCATCTGCTCAGGGGTGGGCACCAGGGATGCTTATCAAAGATTAAGACACATCACTGCTGCTGCTTTGGGGAGCTCATGTGAGGAAGGCAGGCACGAACACAACTTGATGACTGTAGACTCTTCCCACTCTGTAGTCAATTACTTAATTTTCTACCCTCCTTGAATGGCCTCATCCCATTTTATGAAAAATGTTGACTTGAAGACTCGTGGAAGGTTCTGTGCTGATGTCTCCTTATTCTGATGAGAAATCAGGGAGGAGTGAGACCCAGATCTCAAGGATTTTCCAGCCACTGGCTGCCTGGAATGAATCCAAATCCACTGGATGAAGTTCAAGCTGGTCCCAGTTTTGCCTCTTGCTGCTAGACCATAGCTCCCCTGCTTTTCCTTAAACTCTTCTCCCAGAGCTCACTTTGCCTACGTCCCAGACCCAGCTTGAACCAATTTTTCAAACACAGGGTGCAGAAGACTTAGCTTCACAGTATGTGGTTAAAAAAAAAAAAAAAACTTAGGTATTTAGGGGTCTGCCACCCAATGAAGCCCCGGTGCAGTGCCACCACCCCCGAATCCAGTGCAATCTAGAGCCGCGGAGATAAGTACAGACCAAGGAGGTGTACAGCATACACTGTGGTGCCGGCTTTAAAGGAACATTGAAAACCCAGCACCTATTTGGAGAGAAAGCATGTGTGGGAACTGAAACCCTGTCTTTAAGGAATGACTGACCAAATAATGCTGTTTAACGTGAAAACGCGGGGCAAAGCAGTTGTGATAGAGTTATCGGAAATGCTGTCATGTAGATGAAGTATTACATATTCTGGGCAAGGTTTACAGGGAAGGAGAATGTGGTCCTGAACAGCCTTCTAAAGATCAGAGCAATCCCACAGTGAAATGACCTGCCTTGTGAGGTAGTAAGCTCCCTGTCAAGGGAGGTTTTAAAGCAAGGGTAAAAAAACCACTTGGCAGGAGTGTTGTGAAAAGAGGGCTACATCAGGTTTGTTTTAACCACATACGGAGGAAGGGCCGGAGTATGGGATTCTCCTGACCCTGCAAGGGGACAGACAGGTAATCCCTGTGTGCACAGACTAGAAAAGCAAAAGCCAACAGCCCCTAGAACAGACGGGAGAACTTTCAGCCCTGATATCCACAGGCAGAAATTCTTTCAGGATAGGGTAGCCGGGGAAACGACCAAACGATGTCACCTCTCCTAACGGGACTGTCCGTTCCAGACACATACAGTAAGGCAGCCAGTGTGGCGGAATATGCGAAAGCGCAGGTCTCTGCCGCAGGGAGCCTGGGTTTCTGTTCTCACTGTGCCCTGGATGCCCTGGGGCTTCTCCTTCCCTTCGCCTGGCCCCTCCATGCAAGGAAATGAACTGCCACAGTCCTTCCCGTGCTACAGGGCATTGCCCTTCTGGCCGGCCCCCCCTACAGCGGATCTGGGGCTACAGTTTTGAGCCCTGGGGCTGCACTTGTGGACGGCCAGAGACCACCTCTGGCGGAAGCACCGGCCACACTCCAGGCAGGGGAAGGGCTTCTCCCCGGTGTGCAGGAGCTGGTGCTGGGCCAGGTGGCTCCACTGGGCAAAGCGCTTGGAGCACAGGTCGCAGGCGTAGGGCCGCTCGCCCGAGTGGACGCGCCGGTGACTGGCCAGGAGCGAGGGGTAGGCGAAGCGGCGGCCACAGTCTTCACACGCGTGCAGCTTCTCCTCGGTGTGCGTGCTGCGGTGTATGGCGAGGGAGCCGCTCCGCCGGAAGGCACGTCCGCAGTCGGGGCAGGGGTACGGCTTCTCTCCCGTGTGCAAGAGCTGGTGCTGGAGCAGGGTGCTGCGCTGGGAGAAGCGGGCCTCACAGTGCTCGCAGGCGTAGGGGCGCTCCCCGGAGTGGACCCGCCGGTGGCTGACCAGGCGGGAGGAGGAGGAGAACCGCCGCTCACAGTCCGGGCAGGGGTAGGGCTTCTCGCCCGTGTGGATGCGCTGGTGGATGACGAGGGCGGTGCGCTGACGGAAGCGGCGGCTGCACTCCAGGCAGGTGTAGGGCTTCTCCCCGGTGTGTGTGCGCTGGTGGATGGCTAGCAGGGAGGGGTAGGCAAAGCGGCGCCCACAGCTGGGGCACTGGTGGGGTTTTTCACCTGTGTGCGTGGTCCGGTGGTTGGCCAGGGACCGGCTCCTGCGGAAGCAGCGGCCACAGTCGGGGCAGTGGTAGGGCTTCTCGCCGGTGTGGATAACCTGGTGCTGCGAGAGGTTCTTGCGCTGGGAGAAACGTTTGCCGCACTGGTCGCAAACGTAGGGACACTCCCCAGAGTGCGCCCGCCGGTGACTGACCAGCAGGGAGGGGTAGGAAAAGCGGCGCCCGCAGTCTGGGCAAGGGTAAGGCTTCTTCAGATTCTGGGCACACTTGTGGCTCTCCAGGGCCAGACGATCGGGGAAGGTGCAGCCGCAGTCGGGACAGATGGGGCCCCCCGACGTCTGCCTGGGGAGCAGTCGGGGCTTGCTGGGCCGCCGCCCTCGCTTCCCCTTTCGGGGTGCCTCCTTAGGTGGGAATACTTCCTGGTCTCCATTCTTCTTTCTGGTTCTGGTTTCTACAGAAACACAGGGCGAAATTAATTTAACAAATCCTGGGCCCCCACCCTTGACTACGACAGTTTGTGTTTGGAACACAAACAGACTCAGCCCGTCTTCAAGGAGTGTCAGTGCCTCAGTGACGTCCTACTACAGAAACAGGAGATTCCAGGAGTCCCTAACTCAGTTTGGAGAAGTCAGGAAAGGTTTCTTGGCCGTTATGCAGATTTTACAAGTTAAAGTTTTTGAAGAGGTAAGTGTAAGGCAAGGAAGTGGAAACAAATGAGATATGAGCTGGTAGTGACTAAGTGCTCCTAAGGCCGTCTAAGCAAATGGTTCGCAAATTTGATTGTGATCAGAACCATTTGCATAACTTATGGAGACAATTTTGGATTCAGCAGGTCTGGGATGGGGCCCCAAGAATCTCTATTTCTAATTCTTTCCTGAGTGATATTGCTGCCCGTCTGAGGACCACACTCTGAGAACCACTGCTGTATAGTCATAGTGCCTTGAACTACATTTTATCCAATGGTTCTCAAATCTAAATGTACATGCCAACCGACTGGGCCATTACAAACGGCGTAGCCATCCATAAGAGTCAATCAATAGTTCTGGGTTCAGGAATCTTTTTTTTTTTTTTTTTTAAATGTTTTATTAATTTTTGAGAGACAGAGCATGAGCAGGGGAGGGGCAGAGAGAGGGAGATACAGAATCTGAAGCAGGCTCCAGGCTCTGAGCTGTCAACACAGAGCCTGACGCGGGGCTCAAACCCATGAATCGCAAGATCATGACCTGAGCTGAAGTTAGCCACTTAACCAACTGGGCCACCCAGGCGCCCCTGGGAATCTATTCCCTGTATTTTTTTACCAAGTTCCCCAAGTGACTTGATATAACTGACAGCCATCTGTCAACCTGTCGTGGAAAAAAACTGGCAGGTTTTTTTTTAATAACAAAAAATTTAATATTTATTTTTGAGGGGGGGGAGATAGGGACAGAGAGAGAGGGAAACAAAGAATCCAAAGCAGGCCCCAGGCTCTGAGCTGTCAGCACAGTGCCCGATGCAGGGCCCAAACTCACGGACCTTGAGATCATGACCTGAGCAAAGTCGGAAGCTCAATCCACTGAACCACCCAGATGTTCCCAAAACTGACAGGTTTTAAGTAAGGAAGTATCATGGTCAGATCTGAATCTTGGAAAGATAGCACTGATCTCAGAGAATGTGGCACTGAAATTCCAGCTCAGACAGGTTATACATCCATCCCTGTGGGTAGAGATGGGGCCCTTCTACCTACATGACATTAATCAGAGCCTTGCTTGATCCTGAGAAGAGTACAGATTCCTGCACTGATCAGCGGTCGCTCTGCCAAAAGGACAGAAACTAGGCACCCCAGGCAGCTGTTTCTTATGAGATCCGTCCAATCCAAGTCCAGAAAACTCAGACAGGTACCAAGTGTCTCAGGGCCCAATTCAAAGCTAGCTGAAGAGACAGGGATGCTCGGAAGCACATCGCAAGTAACTCCTTTGAACTGCTTTGAAAGGCTCACGGATTCATTCACACAATAGAGAACTGTAGACCGTTAGTTTGCAAACTGATGTGTAAACCATTGTATGGTGGACCCACCCAACACCATCAGAGAGACAAGACCCTGGGGTTATGAAAATGAACACTGTAAGAATTACAGCAGGGGCCATAGGAACCCCTAGTTGCCAAAGCTCTAGACTGAGTCGTTAGAGGCCGTAGGCCCTCCACAGGCATTTTTCACTCACTTCTTTGGACTGTTACCCCCCTCGGGCACTCCTGCGGATCCAGAGCAGCCGGTTCCCAATCATCGGTATTTCGTTCCAACCAGGAGATGAGGGCTGGTTTGGGACCTGCGCACCCTGGGGAAGGAGAACCAGTCAGACGCCCAGCTCCTAGATAACGCTGGGTAAATATCTCCCCGGTGTCATCTCCTGCCAAGACCTTGTCCTCCTCCCCTGACACAACCTGGTCGCAGGCCAGGTCCCTGGGCACTCTTGGACTCCCTGCCGTCCCCCCACCCCCCGCCCCTAAGCTCCTCCATCCCTTCGGGCCCCGCGGAAGCGAATCGGGCCGGGCCTCACCGAGCGCGCCCAGGTGGCCGTAGGTCTCCCGCATCACGTCCCGGTACAGGGCCCTCTGCGCGGGGCGCAGACACCCCCACTCCTCCGTGGAGAAGTACACGGCCACGTCCGCGAACTTCACCGCCCTCGGCCTCCTTCCCCTTCTCCGGCCGGGTCTGGCCTCTCCTGGTCCCCGCGCAGAGAGGGGAGCCGAAGGTGGCGCCATTGGACCCCAGAAGCCGGCGCCACGGCCTTCCCCGTCTCGGCCTGGACCCCTGGCGGACCCGGAGATTTGGCAGCCCCCGCGGGACCGGGGCTGAGCTTGCCTGGGGAGGCCCGGAGGGAATCGGAATCGGCCGCCTTGCCGGGCTAACGGAAACCTTTCGCTGTTATTCAGGAAACTCCTGCCCGAACTTGGGTGAAAGGCACCGGAAGATGCCTTCGGGGAAGATGGCGGCGCTGCTACCGCACCGCCTTAGCCTGGAACACAGGCAGCTTCCAGCTATCGATTTTATTGACCGGAGCGCCATGCCGGCTTCCTAACCTCTTTGCCCTCAAGTGTGATGGCGCTGCGATTGGGCTCCACGCCCTTTCCCCCCTCCCCATTACACGCGCTCATTGGGCGGAGGTCGAAGATCGGGCTTTCTGATTGGGTGCTGTCGAAAGCGGCCTGTTTGAACGAAGCCAACGGAAGCGTAAGGGCAGGAAGCCGACTCTTCAAGCCGGGTTCCTCCGGCTGGTTTTGAGTCTGGCAGCGGCAAGCTGGCCTGGCATCGGTAATGGGCCTCAGTTCTCTGGCACGCGCTGCCTCGCTGAGGGAGGGAAGGATTGGAGTGACGGAGCCACTCCGGCCAGCCCGGGGCCGAGATTACCCCGGGTGACCTTCTCAGAGAATTGGATAACTTCCTTGTTGCCCTTCTGGGAGGGAAATTTACTTCGGCGTTTTCCTGTGCGCAGTCACCTTTCCCCTCTTATTACACATTTCATCTTATCTATTCTTTGCTACTATTGTGTGAAGTCGTTGGTGGTCACTATCCAATTCTACCGATGAGTAAAACCTCAGAGGGATACTGCTAGTAAGGAGAACGAACAGAGATTCAGACCCGGAGCTGACCGGGTCTTCATACTGCTGAACACTGCCCCTTGCCCCGCACTATCCGAATTCACTGGTCAACTCAACAAGAGTTCCTGGCCCGTTTTCAGGCTCAGCCTGATGCACATCTCCATTCTTTATTCTTACATGACATTTGTTCATGCTCTGAATGGACATTATAGCTGAGTGAGGCATAGAAATTTACAAACAATAACAGAGTGCTGCAAGCATGTACGTGAAAGGCATAGAAAAATCGTTGATGAAACCAGTCAGCTCCATTGTCACCACTTTTGTTTAAGTGTTGTGCAGGGTATCACCAACTTAGAGTCATCTCCCAGAGGATCTGGGGGCCAGAGAATATACCATTTGCTACACACCTCAACCAGTGACACACATCTCTCTCTCCAACCCATTGATCAATTTGTTAAAGCACCTATTATGGATAAAACGATACCCCAGAACTGACAAGGAGTGAGGACGTTTCAGGAATTCACAAGATAACATTGTGGGGTAGTAAGACTTTCTGAGGAAAAGGACTTTTGAACAGAGGAGGTAGGGGAAAAAAAAAAAAACGGCAGTAAACATTGAGTTCTACTCTGTCCCAAGCATAGTGACTGTTTATTGAACAAACTACTGGGGAGCAGGTGGAATGTCAAGGTTGCCAAAATGAATAAGACAGAATCCTTCCTCTGAATGACTTTCCAAATTGATACATCAGGTGGGAAATGAGTTTGGTCTATGAATTGGTGGGATTTAAAGAGTGCAGCGGTCGGGGCACCTGGGTGGCTTAGTCGGTTGAGCGTCCGACTTTCGCTTAGGTCATGATCTCGCGGTTCGTGGGTTCGAGCCCCGTGTCCGGCTCTGTGCTGACTGCCAGCTCAGGAGCTGAAACTCAGGAGCTCCAGAAACTCTGGAGCCTGTTTCAGAGTCTGTGACTCCCTCTCTCTCTGACCCTCCCCTGCTCACGCTCTCTCTCTCTCTCTCTCTCCTAGAAATAAATTAAACATTTTAAAAAATTTAAAAAAATAAATAAAGAGTGCAGCGGTGCTCAATGTATATTTGTTAATAAACGGTTAAATCCCATGAGCATAACCATCTCTGGTACAAAGCTGAGAATTCAGGAAAGCTCTGAGAGTGAAAGGAATGAGGACATTTTCTGATACAGTACCAGATACTGTTAGGGTGAAACCGAAGGATTGAGGGGCCCCTGGGTGGCTCAGTCTGGTAAGTGTCCAACTCTTGGTTTCAGTTCAGGTCATGATCTGTCATGGCTTTGTGCTGACAGCGCGGAGACTGCTTGGGATCCTCTCTCTCTCTCCCTTCCCTGGCCCTCCCCTGCTTGCACTCTCTCCCTCTCTCTCAAAAATAAATATAAAAAAAATTTTAAAAACCCTCTAAAGGATTGAAAGGGTAGGTCAGCACCAGATACTGGATGGCTTCATCCTGCTCATTGGAGAGCTCTATATCAGTCTAAAGAAGTGAATTGCCATCCGATAATGTTTTAGGAAAATGACTCTGATGGTGTGCAGGGCAAACTGATAGCTTTATGCCTACACATAGTGCAGTTTGGAGAAATAAGAAGGTATACGTAGGCTGCTGAGGGAATACAAAGGCAAACAGACAGCAAACGATTTCATTGGGAAGACAATGACTAAACAGAGAAGACAGGGAAGGAATCAGACCTCCTCTGTGGACATTTTGCCTAAATGGTAATGATGTGCTGTCAATGATGCTGACACTGACTAGGAAGGAAGAGGTTTAAATACTGAGGAGAAAAAGCGTTGAGCCCTCTTCCCACATACAGGAAATGGGAAGGCAGACTTAGCCTAACCCTTTTGGCCCTAGGCTGGAAAGGCCCCATTTGGCCTGGCTTGCCATCATCTTGATGGGAACCACTAAGGCAGAGCCTAGGAATCAGGCAGAGTCAGATGCTCTTACCTATTGGGAAACATTTTGGAGACAGATGCCCCAGGACTTAATGTGAAAGCAGAGGTCCTTGCTCCTTTCTGTATAAACTCCTGGATTCACACGGGGCTTGGGGACAAGCAGGGCTCTTCCTGCAGAATGTCCACTGTAGAGAAGGATGGGAAAGATCCAGGGAGTCTACACCCCAAGGGACCACATAAAGACAAAAGACCCCCTGTTTGGGATAATGAGGTTAAAAGCCAGAGACATCCCAGGTGCCACCTCGTAGGCACATTCAGAGAGATGATCACAGTGGAAATTCGCCTTTCAGAGTCCTTATGAGGACGGTTATCAGACAGTAGAGCGGATTGCCCAAAACCTGTTACTAAGGGCAGGGATGGAATTTGAAACCAGAGAATGTCTTCTGCATTGCACTGGCAGCTCTAAACTGGGTGAAAGGCTCTGAGCATCATTTCTCCTTGTTTCATGCTCACTGAGAGGAAAGCACCTGGCAGGGCAACCTTAGATGATAGCACACGTGGACTTCACCTTACGGACTGACTGGAAACTCAACTTTGCCTCAAATGTCATTGCACCATAAACCCAGACTCCAGCAAGCAGTATTAGTCCTGGGACAAAGTCACAATAATGGTGAAATCTTGGGGCACCTGGGTGGCTCAGTCGGTTAAGCATCCGTCTTCAGCTCAGGCCATGATCTCACAGTTCATGAGTTCGAGCCCCGCTTGGGGCTCTGTGCTGACAGCTCGGAGCCTGGAGCCTGCTTCGGATTCTGTGTCTCCCTCTCACACTGTCCCTCCCCCGCTCATGCGGTCTCTCTCAAAAAAAAAAAATTTAAAAAGTTTTTAAAAAATGGTGGAATCTTACCTTTTCTTAACAGATTCTTGTAGTCCAGTTCCAACCTGTGTGTTTCTGGGTAACTCACCAGTACATTTCCAATGACCTCTATATCCTGCTCTCGGAAGGAGGACTCAAGGCACCCACAGACTTTGTCACTTTGTACATCTCCCCCGTTTTCTCCTCTCACTCCTGGCTCCACCTGCTCTGAATGGTCAACACTTGATGGGAAACCATATCGTCCCTCATAAACCCCTTTGGCTCACCCACGCTCCTGGAATCTAATAGTGGACATGAACTGAGGGATCTTGACCCCACAGGTCTCCCGCACCTTGGCCCTTCTGTGTATCCCTGATGGATTCACTGGTGGGCTTTCCGGGCATGCTTTCTCTTGGAGCTCTTCCCACATAGGGCCTCTCATTAGAGTGAATGTGCCTGTGGCTGAGCAGGAGGGAGGAGGAGGGGAAGAAGATGCCACACTCTGAGCAGGAGAAAGGTTTCCCGAGTGTGCCTGTGCATCCATGAACGGCCAAGGGAGACTGTGGCAGAAACACCCCCTTATAGCCACAGTGCCAGAAGTCGTCTTTCCCGTGTGGATAAGCTGGTGCTGGAGCAAGTTTCTTCGGTGAGCAAAGTGAGTATCACACTATAGACCATCCTAACTCAAGTGCATAAGCAGGTGGTTGGCCAGGAGGCGGGTATGCAAAGTTGCACCCACAGTCTGCCCACGTGTCTGCCCTTATGGGCATCCAGGGCACTGCCAGAGTGGAAGTGGCAGGTGCAGTCGGGACGCGGATGTGCCCTATTTGGAGCAGCTGGTGCTAAACCAGGTGAGCCCTCTGGGAAACGGGGACACCACATGAGCCACACACACGGGGACAGTCACCAGGGTGGATCTGCCTGTGTCTAACAGTGAGGAGATGGCAAAGAGCTGCCCGCAGTCCAGACTCGCATAAAGCTTCTTCCTTCTGTTGGTGGCCTGGGCCCTACGTTTTCAAAAGCAGCAGCCACACTGGGGACTGGGGAAGGCTGTCTCACGTGTGGACGGGCTGATGGTGGGTCAGATCCTTGCACTGAGAGCAGCATCCACACTGTCACAGGGAAGGCTGCTCAGCCCAGTAGGCCTGCCGGTGTCTGGCCAGGAGGAAGAGGACAGCCAAGACTTGGGTAGGGTTTCTTTGGAGCCAGACAGCACTGTTGTCCTATAGTTCAGGAGCCCTGAGCTGATGTCTGGCCATGCCCCTGGCCTTAGGGCCCCGGTTACTTCAAAGGGCTCATGTCATGCGGCTTTATCGGGCAGCCTCTCTCACACAGGCTGCTTAAGCTTCTTCACCCCCGTTCCCCCCTTCTTTTCTTTACTCTTGCTCTCTGCAGAGACAAGAGAATTGGAACTAAAGGCTGTGGAGTGCTTTGAATCACCTCAGGTGGAGCAGGACTGGGGACTGAGTGCCTGTTCATTCAAGGCAGAAGGATCTAAGTGTGAATCCCCTCCCCCCAGCGATGCCCCACCTGCCTCAGGACATTTTCAGAAAAAGTACCATCCCTTCTCACTCCAGGCCTCCAGAATCAGAGAGGGTTCACACAAGGAAAGGCTGAATTTTTTTCAGAGGTAAGCCGACACCTATCCCTGGAGAAAGACCGTAAATACAGACATTTCTCCAAAAACAGACCTCACTGCCTTTTGAGCACACAAAAACCTGTTTGCATCCTAAATGAAAGGTGGCAAGGCTTTAAATTCTATAGAGGGCTCTGGGCAGCTTCAAAAGGCAGGATATGCCCTGAGAAACAAGGGCAGGCCACGAAACCAAAGTGAACTTCTGATCTCTTTCCAAGGCCAGTCAAAAATACATCATGCATATTCTCTAGGCTTAAGTTAATTAAAATGAAAAATTCACTTCCTCAAGCACCCTAACCACATTTCAGGTGTTAAAAGACGTGGCCAGAGGCTTCTGTGTTCCCTCAGCAAAGATACAGAACATTGCGATGATTGAAGAAAGCCCTGTTGGAAACAACACTCTTAAGTATTCAGCATTAAGAAGGCGAAAGACCTTAATCCCCAACTGTGGCCTCGCCCCAATCCCCAACCTGAACCAGCGGGACCGGCTACCCTAGAACACAAGGAATCCTCCAGGTCTGGGAAGGAGAACTTTAGAAGAGAAGGTTTATCGGATTCTTATGAATTGGGGTCTTTAAAGAGAAGGGTGAGGTGTAGATGTGGCTGCCGGAAGAAAGGGCCTGCCCCAGTTCGCTCTCAGGAGAGGCTGACTTCCAGCCCAGCCCCCACTCTCCTTGCCTATCCTAGATCTAGGTGCCTTGCCCCCTCCTCCTTGGCGTCCGGGCTCCACGCCTCCTTCTTTCATCTCCAGGAGATGAGGGCGGGGTTGGGGCCTGCGGATCCTAGGGGAAAATAGGCTGACAGAGGACAGGGTGAGAGGATGAAGCCTAGAGAGTGATTCCTTTGCGGGGTTGGGTACAGCCTCCTGAACCCTACGGGAGAAGACCCTCCCCAACAAGAGACACTCTGGCGCGTCCGGACCGAAGCGGACTAGTACCCCTTTTCGCCAAAAGGGGACAAGGGGAGGGCTGGGACTCTGCGATCGCGCCCACGTAGGTAGTCCTGGATTTGCCGCATCACTTCCCTGAAGAGGGCACAGGGCACAGCACCAGATCCTTAAACCTTTCGCCCTCAACGATGATGGCGCCACTGGGCTTCACGCCCTTCTCCCTCCCCTGCACAATCATTGGATGGCGCGGGACAGGAAGCAACGAGCCAGCGTTTTGATTGGGCCTCGGAGAATCACTCCGTTGGAGGGAAGCCGGCTGCAGCGTGCGAGCCGGCCTTCTTCCTGGAGCCGCCGCGAGGCCGCAGCGCGCACTGGTTGAACACCTGCTCAGTGCCCGGCGCGTGCGAGCGGACGGCGGGCCCACAGCAGCGCTCCTCCTCCCCGGGCCACAGCGCCGTCTGCGTCGCTGTGGAACTTCCTGCCTCCTTTGCACCCAGATATATGAACAACGTTTAAAAGTGCACTGAACCCGTGTGTGTGTGTGTGTGTGTGTGTGTGTGTGTGTGTGTGTGTGTAAAACACAGCTCCAGGAGCTGGGTATAGAGCAGGGAGCTGAACAGAGTCTCCTAGGCCATGGAGGTTACATTGCTCTCTGCAGGCTTCCAGATTCTCGAGTCTCCGCGGGGCTTGACCCACGATGTATAGTCCTTGAGCACCTGCAGCTCTTCCTGTCTGTGATTAAGAGTGGCATCTCCGAACACAATGCTAGGGACTGGCCAGAGGTGGCGCTGATGGTGCTTGCTCTCAGTGGTCCTTACAACCCCGTGAGAGAGACACATAATATGTAAGCAAAGGTAAGCAAAGCCACAGTGGTAGCACTAACACACCCCAGGGAATTATGAGACAGTCTCTCACCTCTGAGGTGAGCACAGAAGATAAGCACTGTGAATCACTTAGCGGGGGGGGGAAAGGCAATAATAGTTTCTAACTTGCTGAAAAGAGCTATGAGGGGTGCCTGGGTGGCTCAGTCAGTTAAGCATTGAACTTTGGCCCTCTGTGCTGACAGCTCTGAGCCTGGAGCCTGCTTCAGATTCTGTGTCTTCCTCTCTCTACTCCTCCCCCACTCGAGCCCCGTCTCTCTCTGAAAAAATAAACATTAAAAAAAAAAGAGCTACGAAAATTACATTGGAAGAGTTGTTTTCACCAGGGATGATTAGCTGTTAGATAATATTCAAACAACTCTACCTGCAAAGCTTGGGAGGATATACACCCGTGTAAAGTATTGTACTAGACAGTTTTGACTGAATATGTGTTATTTAATCCTCACAACCACCTTGGGGGCCGGATTAATGTACTTATTTTATAAAGAGATGATGATGCAAGCGATGAGCCAAGATTGAACGTGGGATAAACTAGTTCAAACCCTAGGACCCTCCTTTTATATTGTGGCTCCTGGTCCAAACTGAGATTTGATGGCCTGAGCTCTAGAATTAGGGGAAACTGGGAGCTGAAAGGTTGGAGGTCAGCAATTGGTGCTGGGAGTGGAGTGGAGGAGACTGGTGCTTTTTCTGGAAGGTTCTTCCCTCTCGATGTCCTCCCTCTCAGCTCCCAGGTCACTCACAGACTCTAGATGTGGCTCAGCCCCCATCATCTCCTTTTTGATGGATTCCATTTTTCTCCCCTCTCCTATCCCTCCTATGCCCTTCGTGCACCTCCTTCCCAACACTTGAGGGAGAATCTTAAAACATTCGCTCATTCCCATTGCTGAACTCAGACACTCGCGCTACTGGAACCCATCAGGAAAATGCCGGAAGCGTACTGACGGTTCCTGACCCTCAGGGACAGAAGCTTGGGCTGGAGGTGGTAACAGAGGTCCGGCAGCCCTCCGACTTGTCCTGCGCGTACGATGGATCCAATGGTGGGCTTCCAGGGCACTCTTTCGTTTAAAGGTTTTCTCACACTGGGAACAAGGGAAGGGCCTCTCAACAGAATGGATGCGCCTGTGACTGTTGAGGACACATGAAGAGGTAAACTGGTGCCCACACTCAGGGCAGGAGTAGGGCTTCTCCCCTGTATGTGTGCGCCTGTGGATAGCCAGAGAGCCACTCTGCCGGAAGCGGCGGCCACAATCAGGGCACTCGTAGGGTTTTTCGCCTGTGTGAATGAGCTGATGCTGCAGCAGGTTGTTTTGCTGGGCAAAGCGGGCACTGCAATGGGCACAGGGGTAGGGGCGCTCACCAGAGTGGACCCGCTGGTGATTGGTCAGGAGGGAGGGGTAGGCAAAGCCCCGACCACAGTCAGAACAGATATGGGGCTTCTTCCTAGTATGGGTGCGTTGGTGGATAGCCAAGAGGGAAGGATGTGTAAAGTGGCGGCCACACTCGGTACACACGTACGGCTTCTCCCCACCGTGTCTGTGTCTGTGGACGGCCAGGGCCCCTGTCTGGCGGAAGCAGCGGCCACAATCCGGGCACGAATAAGGCTTGTCCCCTGTATGAAGCAGCTGGTGCTGGACCAGGTGAGCCCTCTGGGAGAACTGAACCCCACAAGGCCCACAGACATATGGACGGTCTCCAGAGTGGATTCGCCGATGTCTGACCAGCATCGAGGGGTAGGCAAAGAGCCTCCCACAGTCCGGGCAGGAGAAGGGCTTCTCCCCTGTATGTACGCGCATATGGACAGACAGGTTGCCTCTTTGGCGGAAGCAACGTCCGCACTGGTCACAGGGAAAGGGCCGCTCCCCAGAGTGGACCCGCTGGTGGCTGGCGAGGAGGGAGGGGTAGCTGAAAGAACGGTTGCATTCCAGGCAGGGGTAGGGCCTCTTGGGAGTCTCGGTGCCCTGGGGTCCCGTGTCTGTGGAGACCTGAGGCACTGAACGGCTGCAGTCTCTCAAACCAGGACCCAGCCTGCCCTTCGTCGGTGGCCCGTCCTCCACAGGAGCGTCCTCAGACTCCTTGGCCCCTATGTTGCTGCTGTGTTCATTCTTCTTTTTCTTGCTTTCTAAAGAGACAAGAGAATCGAAACCAAAAACGTGAGTGCCTGCCTGTCCCGGCCTATGTTTCTCTCACTATGGGGAGATGTAGGTGAAGGGAAGCGGCAGTTCGTTTCTCTGGCGTAGTCCCTGTTTCAGAGCCTCCGGGTTCATCCGAGGCAACAGCCCCCCCATTCCAGGCCCCCCTCCCCATTTAGGGCTTGGAAAATTAGAGTTTTGTCAGAAGGTGAGGGACAGTACTGCCTGTCAGAAATAAGCAATCACCTGCCACATTAAAGCCCCTAAAGGTAGGTATTTCAGCAGGGAGATTTCTCAAGGCACTGGAACGGACCACAGGTCCGTTGTGTATATAACAACAGCAGTCACAGGGGCTGCTGGGTGGTCAGCTGGTTAAGCCTCCGACTCTTGATTTCCACTCATGTAGGTCATGATGTCGAGGTTCATGGGTTTGAGCCCCACATCAGGCTCTGTGCTGGCAGTGCGGAGCCTGCTTGGCATTCTCTCTCTGCCCCTCCCCTGCTTGTGCCATCTCAAATGTGAAAAAACAGACACACACACACACACACACACACACACACACACATAGCAGCCACCACCTGGGCTAAAATTACCAATTTCACTAAGTGAACTTCTGGACCCTTTCTGAGACATGCAGATACTCTGGGCACACAGAGAAAGGCTCAATAAGTTATACCCCCAACTTCTCTTCCCCCCTACCCAGCTATCCCTGACCTAAGGAAGGTACCAGGTCTGATAAAGGGAACTTTGGAAATGAAGGCTTAGAGGATTCTGACTAGGGTATGTAACGCAGGCCGTGTGTGGGAAGAAGGCTGCCAGGAGAAAGGCCCCGCCTGGGGCTCCTTCCCAAAAGAGGCTGACTTCCAGCTCAGCCCGCCTTTCCTCACCCATCCCAGATCCTGGGTGCCTCAGCACGTCCTCGGGATCTTCGGCCTCCGGGCTCCACGCTTCCTTCTTTCTCTCCATCCAGGAGATGAGGGCGGGTTTGGGGCCTGCGAGTCCTGCGGGGGGCGGGGGGAGAGGATAAAAGGATGGGGCCTAGATAAGGCGGTGGACACAGCCTCCGAACCCTAGCGGACCCAACAACGGACACTTGGGCGCATCTGGACCCGAAGTCTAAAAATGCCCGTGTAACAAAAAGGGAGAGAAGGGGGCGGGGCGGGCCTCACCGAGCGCGCCCAGGTGGCCGTAGGTCTCCCGCATCACGTCCCGGTACAGGGCCCTCTGCGCGGGCCGCAGACACCCCCACTCCTCCGGGGAGAAGTACACGGCCACGTCCGCGAAGCTCAAGACGCCCGGCTTCCCTCGCTCTGGGTGAATCCCCCCCTGCCCGCCAGCGAGGAGCGGAGTCCCAGGCGGCGCCATGGAACCAACGTTGTTTCTCCGTTCGCCAGCGGGCTCGGGGTTCTGGGCGCTGCGGGGCCAAACTTGGCCGGTCCTCGGGCTCAGGGCGCCGCGGAGGCGGCCCGAAGCGCACCAGGACCAGCCTCTTGTGGGACCAGTACAAACCCCTAAGGTGTTATTCTTACGAGTCCTGCATGGACCTGGACTCGAGCACCTTCTGCCACAGTGGAAGCGCGCAAGACGCGCACCCACCCCAAGCCGCACCGGGGCTGGAAACCTTCGCCCTTAAGGATCATGACGTCATTGGGCTTCACGCCCTTCTCCTTCCCCTGCACAGCAATTGGGTGGCGCGGGGCAGGAAGCAACGAGCCGGCGTTCTGATTGGACCTCGGAGAATCACTCCGTTGGGAGGGAAGCCGGCTGCAGCGTGCGAACTGGCAGTCTTGGAGTCACAGCGACTCCGCGGCGCGCACAGGTTGAGCCCCTGCTCCGTGCCAGGCCGCGCGTGCGAGCGGACGGCGGATCCACAGCAGCGCTCCTCCAACCCGGGCCCGCTGGGCCCCGGACCACACCGCTGCCTGCGTCGCTGTGGGGCTCCCTGCCTCCTTTGCACCGTGTGTGTGTGTGTGTGAGAGATAGCTCCAGATGGGGCTCCTCCAACCCGGGCCCGCTGGGCCCCGGACCACACCGCTGCCTGCGTCGCTGTGGGGCTCCCTGCCTCCTTTGCACCGTGTGTGTGTGTGTGTGAGAGATAGCTCCAGATGGGGCTCCTCCAACCCGGGCCCGCTGGGCCCCGGACCACACCGCTGCCTGCGTCGCTGTGGGGCTCCCTGCCTCCTTTGCACCGTGTGTGTGTGTGTGTGTGTGTGTGTGTGTGTGTGTGAGATAGCTCCAGATGGGGCTCCTCCAACCCGGGCCCGCTGGGCCCCGGACCACACCGCTGCCTGCGTCGCTGTGGGGCTCCCTGCCTCCTTTGCACCGTGTGTGTGTGTGTGTGTGTGTGTGATAGCTCCAGATGGGGCTCCCTGCCTCCTTTGCACCCAGGTATGAACGACGTTCAAACGTGCATTGCGTGCGTTGAGCCCTCGTGAGTGTGTGTGTGTGTGTGTGTGTGTGTAACACAGCTCCAGGAGCTGGGTACAGAGCAGGGAGCTAACGAAAGCCTCTCCCATGGAGGTTACACGGCTTTCTACAGGCTTCCAGATTCTCGAGTCTCCGCCGGGCTTGACCCACGATGTAGTCCTTGAGCACCTGCAGCTTTCCCTGTCTGATGAGATTACACGTGACATCTCCAAACAATGCTGGGAACTGGAAAGAGGTGGCTCTGAGGGTGCTTGCTCTCAGTGGTGCTTACAACCCTGTGAGGTAGACACATAAATACACAAAGGGCTGGGTGCCTCAAGGGCTGGAAAAGCCCAAGTTAGTAGAGACATCACAATACCGTGCAGACTTCATTCCCAGCTTAGCATGTCTTCTTTATGCATTTGAGGGCAGGGCAGTAGGCTTCTTGCATATTTCACCTCAGGTGACACCCATTTTCCAACATATTTGCCTGTGAATGTTTACATGGGATTAACTATGAGAAAGCCACAGTGGTAGCCTTGACACACTCTGGGTCATCATAGGACAGTCTCTCACCTGAGTCGAATACAGAAAAAAAAAGAAGTATTGTGAATCAATTAGGAAGAAGAAAGAAAGAAAAAAGGCAAATGGCTCCTAATTGACTAAAACCCAGAAAAAGAACTAGAGAAATTGCATTAATAGCAGTTGATTAAAACAGGTATGATTAGGGGCGCCTGGGTGGCTCAGTCGGTTAAGCGTCCGACTCCAGCTCAGGTCATGGTCTCACCTTTCATGGGTTCGAGCCCTGCATGGGGCTCTGTGCCAACGGCTAGCTCAGAGCCTGAAACCTGTCTTTGGATTCTGTGTCTCCCTCTCTCTCTGACCCTCCCCTGCTCATGCTGTCTCTCTCTCTCTCTCAAAAATAAATAGAACATTAAAAAAAACTTTTTTAAAGGCATGATTAGAGAAAACTGTTCAATATTCAAAAAACTGTGCTGTTCTCAAAACCATTAGGATGCCTACTATGAAAAGGAAAGAAAGAGATAAAAAGAAAAAAGAACAAGGGCTGGTGAAGATGTGGAGTAATTGGGATCCTGTACACTATCAGTGGAAATGCAAAATGGTGCAGCCACTATAGAAAACTGTATGGTGGGTTTAAAAAAAATTAAAAATAGAATTACTTTATATATCCAATTCCAGTTTGCATATATACCCTAAGAATTCAAAGCATGGCCTTGAAGAGATATTTGTATACACATGCTTATAGTAGTATTATTCACAATAGTTAAGAGATGCAAGTAACCCAAGTGTCTGTTGACTGATGAATGGATAAGCAAAATATGGTGGATACATGGAATGGAATATATTATTCATCTTAAAAAGAAAGGAAATTCTACACATGCTACAACTTGGATTAAACTTGAGGACATGATAGGGGCACCTGGGTGGCTCAGTCAGTTAAGCATCTGACTTGAGCTCAGGTCATGATTTCATGGTTCGTGGGTGCAAGCCCTGCATTGGGTTCTGTGCTGGCAGCTCAGAGTCTGGAGTCTGTTTCAGATTCTGTGTCTCCCTCTCCCTCTGCCCCTGCCTCGCTCATTCTCTGTCTCTGTCTCAAAAATAAATAAACTATAAAAAATTAAATAATAAAAAAACTTGAGGACATTATATTAAATGAAATAAGCCAGTCACAAAAAGGTAAATACTGTATGATTCCATTTATATGAGGTATCTAAAGCAGTCAAAGTCATAGAAGCAGAGGTGGAATTGTGGTTGAGTGATGGCCATGGGCTGAGGAGAGAGGGATAATGAGAGTTGTTTAATGAGTATAGAGTTTCAGTTTTGCAAGATGATGAAGGTCTGGAGATTGGTTGCCCAACAATGCGAGTGTACACTTAAAAAATGGTTAAGGTGGTAAATTTTATACAGTGTGTATTTTACCACAAGTAAAAACAAAAGTACTTAACCAAATACACTATCAGACCAAATCCAGCAACACATAAAACATTATATACAATGATTGGACAGGTTGAGTTCAGGGATGTAAAGTTGGTTTAATATCTGAAAATCAATTAATATATCATATATCAATAAAATAAAGACAAAAACTACATAATCATCTTAACAAGTGCAAAAAGCACTTGATAAAATCCAACACCTCTTCGTGATAAAAACACTCAAATCTAAAAATAAAAGGGAATGTCCTCAACCTGTTGGAAGACTGAATGCTTTTCTCATAAGATCAGGAACGAGACAAGGAAGTCCACGATTGCCACTTCTATTCTATTCTACACGCCATTATTATTCTCATCACTTCTATTTGATTACATTGTACTGTTCTAGCCAGAACAATTAGGCAAGAAAATGAAATAAAACATCCAGGTTAGAAAGATGTAAAACTACTGCTATCTGTAGATGACATGATATACAAACTCGTGAGGAATTCATTTAAAAAGCATTTAGTACTGGGGCAACTGGCTGGCTCAGTTGGTAGAACATACGATTTTTGATCTTGGGGTCACGAGTTCAAATTCTACACTGGGTGTAGAGCATACTTTGACAAAGGAAAAAAAAGCCATTAGTGCAGCCATTTTATAAGATTATCAATTTCTATGGGGTGCCTGGGTGGCTCAGTCAGTTAAGCATCCAACTCCGATCTCAGCTCAGGTCTCAGTTTCAGGGTTGTGAGTTTGGGCCCAGTGTTGAATGAATGAATGAATGAATATTGTCAATATCTTACAAAACTAAACGTACACTAACCATATGATCCAGCAATTATGCTCCTTGGTATTTACCTAAATAAGTTGATAAATCATGTCCACACAAAAACCTGCACATAGATGCTTACAGCAACTTTCATAGTTGCCAAAGCTTGGAAGCAACCAAGATGTCTTTTAGTAGGTGAATGGCTAAATGACCTGTGGTACATTTATACAGTGAAATATTAGCACTAAAGAGACATGGGCTATTAAGCCATGAAAAGACATGTAGTTACCTTAAATGCATATTGCTAAGAGAAAGAAGGCAATCTGGAAAAGCTATATACTGTATGAGTTCAACTATATTACATTCTGGAAAAGGCAAAACCATGGAGACAATAAAAAGATCAGTGGTTGCCAGGGTTTGGGGAGAAGGAACAAATAGGTGGATTATTAGGGTAATGATTCTGTAATAATGGTGGATACATAGCATTATGCATCTGCCAAAACCCATAGAATGTAGAAAAACCAAAAGTGAATCCTAATATAAACTATGGACTTTGAGGGTTTTTTTAATGTTTTATTTACTTCTGAGAGAGAGACAGCATGAGCAGGGGAAGGTCAGAGAGAGAGGGAGACACAGAATGTGAAGCAGGCTTCAGGCTCTGAGCTGGCTGTCAGCACGGAGCCTGACGCGGGGCTCGAACCCACGAACTGTGAGATCATGACCTGAGCTGAAGTCGGACGTTCAACCGACTGAGCCACTCAGGCGTCCCAAACTATGGACTTTGGATGCTAATGATATATCAATGTAGATTCATGGATTATAACAAATGTACCAATCTGGTATGGGATGCTGATAGTAAGGAGGCTGGGATAGAGGGTAAAGGGATATGGGAACTCTCTGTACTGTCAGCTTAACCCTAAATTACTCTAAAAAACAAAATCTATTAAAAATGTTTTTAAAATGGGGCACTTGGGTGGCTCAGTCAGTTAATTGTCTAACTCTTCATTTCCACTCAGGTTATGAACTCACAGTTTGTGAGTCTGAGCTCCAAGTCGGGTTCTGTGCTAACAGTGTAGAGCCTGCTTGGGATCCTCTCTCTCTTCCTCTCCCTCTGCCCCTCTCCTGCTCTCACTCTCCCTCTGTCTCTCTCTTAAAAAAAATAAATAAACTGCTAAAACATGTTTTAAAAATAATGATTCATGGGGCGCCTGGATGGCTCAGTCGGTTGAGCGTCCGACTTCAGCTCAGGTCATGATCTCATGGTTCGTGGGTTCGAGCCCCGCGTCGGGCTCTATGCTAGCAGCTAGTTCAGAGCCTGGAGCCTGTTTCAGATTCTGTGTCTCCCTCTCTCTCTCACCCTCCCCTGTTCATGCTGTCTGTCTTTCTCTCTGAAATAAATAAAACATTTTTAAAAAATAATGATTCATGGTACAACATGGATGAACCTTCGAAACATTATGCCATATGAAAAAAAAACAGACACAAAAGACCACATTATCTTATGATTCTAATGATATGAAATGTCCAGAATAGGCAAATCAACAGACAAAAGTAGATTACTGTTTCCAGGGGCTAGAGGAGGAGAAAATGGAATCGTGATGGCTAAAGGGTTTCTTTCTGGAGTGATGAAAATGTTCTGGAGTTAGATTGTGGTGACGGTTGTACAGCTCTCTAAATATACTAAAAATCACTGAATTGTATACTTTAAATTTTTAAAAATGTTTTATTTACTTCTGAGAGAGAGAGAGAGACAATGTGAGCAGGGGAGGGTCAGAGAGAGGAAGACACAGAATCTGAAGCAGGCTCCAGGCTCTGAGCTGTCAGGACAGAGCCTGACGTGGGGCTCGAACCCACTAACCATGAGATCATGACCTGAGCCGAAGTGGGATGCTTAACCGACTGAGCCACCCAGGTGCCCCTGAATTGTACACTTTAAAGGGATGAAATTCATGATGTGTGAATTATATCTCAATAAAGCTGTTTAAAAAATCAACTAAGTTGTAGCCTTAGAGGAGGAAAGCAAAATAAAGCAAACAACATCAAAAAACCCTCAAGGCTTCCAGGAGACCTTCTAGGACAATCCCTCCCTAAGCTTCAGCCCAATACTCGCCACTTTGCCTTCGGTCCCCTAGCCCCTGTAGGCATTTTGTACCGTCTGTGTGGTCTCTGGGTCTGTAGCTCTCGCCCAAGAACTGGTTTAGATACATTGGGGAACATTAATAAAGGAGTGGGCAAAAATGGGCAGAGTGAGCGCCCTCAGGTGGCCATAGGTCTCTGGCATCACATCCAGTTCAAGGCCTTCCAGCCTCAGATTTCTCCACTCTCTCAAGAAAAAATCCCTCGCCACCACGGCGAGGCTTGACGGCCCCCAGCCTCCTCGGGTGGGGTCCAGGCTCTGGGCTCCGCATGGGGATCGGGGCTGTAGGGGGCGCTTTGGACTCTTCCAGTCCCCAGACCCTGGAAGCCCCAACCCCAGCGCCACTGTCTTTTCCGGGCCTGGGAGACACTGCCCCGCTGGGCCCGGCGTCGGAGCTGGCCCAGATCCGGTTTCGCTTGGGGGCCAAGTTGCGGTCGGAACAGAGGAATCACGGCGTCGTGGGTCACTTTGGTACTCAGAGTGGACAATGGTACAGGAAAATGCCCCCAAGAGAATATGGGGACCTGCCTTCACAACGGTCATTCAGACACACTCGTAAAGTTGCTATTCGGCTCGGTTGACCTTACCTATTAAGAGTCAGTTCCGAATACTCAGCTAAGGCTCTCACAATTCCTAAGCGCCAGCGGAGATTGGAGGACTTGCATTCCGGCAGCGCCCAGTGATTGGGCCACTCCATCGCTGAAGTACTAGGGCTGCGCTGGTTGGTCCCTGGGGCCAGACTCTAGGACGCTGTTGCTAGGTAACGCCTAACAGGGGGTCGGTTCACAAGCTCAGGACGAGGCTTCGGGGAGGAGGAGCCCACATTGGTCAGCGTCCTTTGAGCGATTCCACCTCGGCTTCTTCTGTTCTGCAGCCCCACAGGCCTCCGGGAGTGCTTCCTGGCTGCAAAATGAAGCCAATTCTAGGGAGCTAAGCATATTTATGGAATTTCTTCATTGTCCCAGGTGCGCAACAGCCTTCTTGTGAATCATCTAACTCTGAGCAGCATTCCTTGTGAGGGTAAAGACTGTGGTCCCTATTTAAGAATAAGAACATTGAGGGGCGCCTGGGTGGTTCAGTCGGTTAAGCGTCCGACTTCGGCTCAGGTCATGATCTCAACGGTTCCTGAGTTCTTCAGGTGTCAGGCTCTGTACTGACATGACAGCTCAGAGCCTGGAGGCTGCTTTGGATTCTGTGTCTCCCTCTCTCTCTGCTCCTCTCCTACGTGTACTCTGTCTCTCAAAAATAAATAAAACATTAAAATAATTTTAAAAAATAGGGGTGCCTGGGTGGCTCAGTCGGCTAAGTGTCGGACTAAGGCTCAGGTCATGATCTCATGGTTCGTGGGTTCGAGCCCCATATTGGGCTCTGTGCTGACAGCTAGCTCAGAGCCTGGAGGCTGCTTTGGATTCTGTCTTCCTCTCTCTCTGCCCCTCCCCCACTCACACTGTCTCTCTCTCAAAAATATAAATAAATAAATAAATAAATAAAATAAGAATAAGGACATTGAGGGGCGCCTGGGTGGCTCAGTCGGTTAATTGTCCAACTTCAGCTCAGGTCATGATCTCACGGATGGTGAGTTCACCCCCAAATCAGGCTCTGGGCTGATAGCTCAGAGCCTGGAGCCCAGTTCAGATTCTGTCTCCCTCTCTCTCTGCCTCTCCCCTACTTGTGCTCTGTCTGTCTGTCTGTTTCTCTCTTAAAAATACACATTTTTATAAGTATTTTTTAATGTTTTATTTATTTCTGGGAGAGAGAGAGAGAGAGAGACAACATGAGCAGGGAGGTTCAGAGAGAGAAGGAGATACAGAATCTGAAACAGGCTCCAGGCTCTGAGCTGGCTGTCAGCACAGAGTCTGACGCAGGCCTCGAACCCACGAACCGTGAGATCATGACCTATGCCTAAGTTGGATGTTTAATAGGAACCCTCTAGGGACCCTCTAGGACTAGCTTGGGAAAAACAAAGGTCCTGAGATCCTCACTCTATAGAGAAACTATTTCAACATCCTTTACATTTTACATTTCTTTTTTTTCTTAATGTTTATTTATTTTTGAGACAGAGACTGAGCATGAGCAGGGGAGGGGCAGAGAGAGACACAGACACAAAATCAGAAGCAGGAACAGAATTGGAAGCAGGCTCCAGGCTCTAAGCTGTCAGCACAGAGCCCAACACGAGGCTCAAACTTACAAGCTGTGAGATCGTGACCTGGGCCAAAGTCAGACGCTTAACCAACTGAGCCACCCAGGCACCACTACATTTTATGTTTCCTAAGACCCAAGATTAGTAGCACATGAGTACTCAGAAAAGTGTAGCTGGGAACCTTAAAAAAAACCAAAAAAACTACTAGATCCTAACCTCTTTTAATGAGTGGCATACTAAAATCCTGATTTTCACCTTGAAGTGATCATGTACATCGACTGACCTTATACAACTCTCTCACCCCAACCAAAGAAAATGAACCCTGAGCTCCAACACTTAATTCATTGTTGGTACCCTTTCCAGAGAGTTCATGTTTCCTTATGAATTCCTATTTAGAAAGCACTCTGATCCTCTGCTCCCCACTAGCAAGGGACTCAACTTCTCTGCCTTAATTTTCTTATCTGTTCAATGGAGATAACCATTTCTTTTTCTTAGGGATGTTGTGAAGATTAAATGAGATAATGTAATTAAAAATCCTCTTTAGGAACACTGGAGTTCAGGACCTGAATTCAGTAAGGGCTGAACCAAATTTATTTCTCTTCACTAGTTCCACATCAGGACCTTCTCTGTGTATAAAATCCACCAGAGAAAAGATGTGTGGAGAAAGAATAGTCAAGGGTTATTTTTTAGAAACTTATTGTTATATTCCCCAAACCTAGGAGCAGCCTGGTATCACCTGGAATCTGAGAAAATGGAACTAATCTAGAAAAGGTACTGAAATTGTACCAGATAAGTTCCTTTAGAGGGAGCTCTTTGTGAGGAATGGGTCCTTGAGGCTTTCCAAGAAGTCAGACTCCAGGCATACACTGACCCCCCTCAACTCAACAGACTGACTTATCTGGAACTTGCCTTATCTTTGGGCTCCCCAGCTTCAGAGGACCACAGACCGCAACTTTCTGTCCCACCCAAGAGACAAAAGTTCTCTCAGATCCTAGGAAAGAATAAATGAGTCAGAGGTGGTATAGGAGTCCCACAAGAAGTGTGTGTGTGTGTGTGTGTGTGTGTGTACATTTCCTGTGAGTTCCCAACTAGGTGTTATTGGAACCATTTTAACATTTAAAAAACTGGAGGCTCAGAAAAATTAAGTGGTTTGCCCAAGCCCACACCACATGTAGGAGAAAGAACCAGGATCAGAATTCAAGTCTGTCTTTCTTTTTTTTTTTTTAACTTTTTTTTTTCATATTTTATTTATTTCTGAGAGAGAGAGAGAGAGACAGTGTGAACAGGGGAGGGTCAGAGAGAGGGAGACACAGAGTCTGAAGCAGCCTCCAGGCTCTGAGCTAGCTGTCAGCACAGAGCCCGACGCGGGGCTCGAACCCACGAACCGCGAGATCATGACCTAAGCGAAAGCTGGACGCTTAACTGACTGAGCCACCCAGGTGCCCCCAGAATTCAAGTCTGTCTTTCATCAGTCCCCAAGCATTTAACCAGTTGGAGATACTGAATAGGCTGCCTCTGTGACCCACAGCTTTAGGGCCTCAGAAGCATGGCCTAGGGGAGTGAGGGGCAAAGAGTCTTTGGCCCCAGGCCTTACTTCCAGGAAACTCTGAAATGTAAATTTTTATCTTCAGACGGGTAGTCTGGACCCAGAGACCATTACTGGACTTTACTTTATCTTGATCTTATTTATTATTTTTCTCTTAGTTATTTTGTGAATAGCACAATTACATTGCAGTGTATTTAAAAGAAAACTTTTAAGTTTTATTTATCTTGAGAGAGCGAGAGAGCACCAGTGCTCATGAGCAAGGGAGGGGCAGTGAGAGAGAGAATCCCAAGCAGGCTTGCACCTGTCAGTGAGTGTAGAGCCGAAGGCAGGGCTCGAACTCACAAACTTTGTCCTGAGTTGACACCATGAGTCAGACATAACCCACTGAGCCACGCAGCGCCCCACACTGTAGTGTATTTTTGTGTTAAAAGCTCATGCTCAATGTGCTTTAAGCTATGCCACTGTTACACTTTTTGTTTTGTTTTGTGTCTCCCCACCCCCCCCACCTTGCCCGACTCCCCACTTAAAAAACTTGGCAGCTTGGGAAGAGGTAGGTATGTAGGGCAGGACAGTCTGCCGACTTTTAACTAGATCCACATCGGCCTGGGGCAGCGCTCTTGGGGCGCCTGCTTTCCGCCCACGGATCGTCCCCACTCAGGGTCCCAGGCCTCCTCTTAAGTTTATGAGCCCCTCATTTTGGATCCAGAAAGTCCCATAGAAAACCTGGCGATGCCAGCTTTACAGCTATTTCCCCCAGAGCCGCGTGATGGCCTTTCCTCGCTACGTCAAGTTCACCTTACGAATCAAGCACGACTCGTGCTCCAGGCTCCTGGCTGCCCTGGCTACTGGGGCACTGGGCTCCCGGCCCCATGATCGCGCTGGTAGACAAGCGGTTTCCAGCAGCACGCGGAGCAGCGGGGTGATCGGGCCTCCGGGTGGGGGCGGGGAGGTTTGGATGGCGCGTGCGTGGAGTGACCTGCCTCGGCTGGGCTGGGGACCGCGGCGCCTGAAGGAAAAGGGAGTGTGTGGCTGCCGTCACTTGCAAAGCGGCGACCACAGTTGGGGGGGGGGAGGACCCAGGCGGCTCTCCACGAGCAGCTCGGGGTTAGCTCTTCCCGGCGCCGCTTCGATTCCAGCGGGGCTGGAGGACAGCGTGCTTCCGACTCAAGATATCCGCGCATGTACGTAGCGGTGGAATCCGAAATCCGTGTGCGAGTTGAGGTCTTACACGTCCTCAACAGCGGTCAGTTTTCTCCTGTAAAATAGGGGTGTTGATCCCCAAACAATATTGTAAAAAAATTCCCACAAAGAGATGTCCTGGTGGAAGTCAAATAAAAATGTGTGAAGGTTCATATGAAATGTGCAGAATAAACAGATTTGTAGAAGAAGGACTGGGGAGGGGGTTGGGGAATAGGAAGTGACAGTAAATGGATATGGAGTTTCATTCGGAGGTTGATGAAAATGTTCTAAAATTAGATTGCAGTAATGCTAATGGGGGGAGAAAACCGCCTTTGAATTGCACTCTTCAAAGAGGTGAATTATGTGGTATGTGAGTTCTACCCCAGTAAAGCGGTTTTAAAGTGCGTGAAAGTTCTTTCTCACTTCCCTAAAGTCTGGGGGCACTCTGGTATAACAAAACTTCCTCAGGTAGGGGGTGCCTGGGTGCTTGGTCAGCTCAGCGTCAGACCCTTGATTTTGGCTCAGGTCATGATCCCATGGTGGTGAGATCGGCCTGCATCAAGCTCCAGGCTGAGCATAGAACCTGCTTCAGATTCTCTCTCTCTCCCTCTGCCCCTCTCCCCTGCTTGCACTTTCTCTCTCTAAACTAAAGAAAAAAAATAAATAAACAACAACCATTTCCCATGTATTATCCAATTTGTCCTCCATCCAATTCTTCGAGGTGAGCAGCATTTAAAAAAATTTTTTTAAATGTTTTATTTATTTCTGAGCGCGCGCGCGCGCGCGCGAGAGAGAGAGTGAGCAGGGGAGGATCAGAGAGAGAGGGAGACACAGAATCCGAAGCAGGCTCCAGGCTCTGAGCTAGCTATCAGCACAGAGCCTGATGCGGGGCTCAAACCCACCAACCGTGAGATCATGACCTGAGCTGAAGTCGGACGCTTAACTGACTTAGCCACCCAGGCTCCCCGAGGTGAGCAGCATTTTAGAAGGGAACACAAATAATTGCAGGGTAGAATGGACAGTGAGAAATGCCCCAAAAGATCAGGAGAAGGAGACAATGAAGAAGTCTTTAGGGAGGCGGTGCCATTTCATCCAGGCCTTCAAGAATGGACAAATGGAGACCTAACAATGGCCTGGGAGAAGGTGGGAAAGCATAGGATTATATAACATAGTAATGATTAGATCACTTTGGCTCTATGTAGAGTATCTGAGGGATACTCAGATGTCCCTTGCAAATGTCCCTGGAAAAGACATGTTCAAGTCCTAATTGCCAGCAGCTCAGAATGTGACCTTAATTGGAAACAGGGTCTTTGTAGATGTAATCCAGTTAAGATGAGATCATACCCAATTAGAGTGGGCCCTAATCTAATAGAACTGGTGTCCGTATTTATTTATTTTTAGGTAAGCTTTATGTCCAACTTGGCTTGAACTCAACGTCAAGATCAAGAGGGGCATGCTCTATCAACTGAGACAGCCAAATGCCCCAATGACTAATATCTTTATAAGGGAAAACACATACAAAGACAGACTCAAGGAGAACACATGTGATGGCAGCACAGAGATTAGAATGACACAGCTGCAGGCCAAGGAATGCCTAGGACATGTGGCCACCACCAGAAGCTAGTAAGAAGCAAAGAAGCATCCTGCTCAGGGTCCCAGAGGGAACATGGCCGCACTGAAACCTTGATTTTGGACTTCTTGCTGCCAGAGCTGTGAGAGAAGAGATTTCTGTTGGTTGAAGCCACCCAGTTTGTGTACTTTATTACAGCAGCCCTAGGGAACGAATACACTTAGCATATGCTAGGCACTGATAAGTGATAGTTTCCTTCCTTTCCGTGAAAAGTAAACAAGAATTTTGGTCCTTACACAGTAGGTGGCAGGGAGGTATTAAATATTCTTAAGCAAGGGAGTTATATGATGTGAAGATTTGGAAGAGAAGAACCTGGGGTGAGAAGAGGCTTAGTTCATCCACATCAGAGTAAACAAGGGTCTTACTTTATGGAAGAGTAGTAGAAATGCACAATTTCTAGAACCTTCGGTGGTCTACTGTGTTCTAAAAGAATGACATGGTCTCATACTCTTTTATTCAGAGAACATTATTACGGCTTCCAACGCAGGAAGCCTATCTCTTGAAATTAGTCTGGGGAAGTTAAGGATCAGTTCCAGATCCCATTTCTCCAACATAGTTTGTTGAAGCTCTCTGTTCCCTTCTTCTTTCCTTCCTGAGAAGGGGAAAGATTGTTACTCTCTGTCCTTTCCATGACTCTCCAGAGATGAAGAATGTGGTGGAATACACCTTTGCTTTCTCTTTTCACATTTCCCCTGCAGCCTCACCCTCTCTTTTGATTCTTTCTCTCTGCTTTTGACTTTGTTGTTCTATATTCATATTTGGTTGATTGCTTTCCTATTACCAGCTACCAGACTGCATCTACTTTTTCCTCACCTGTCTCATCTGGGACACAGAGGCGTGTGCAAGCACACGCAAACACACTGCAAGCAGGGTTTTGTCATGCTATTCCATTAAAGCAATTCTCTCCCAAGTCCTGCCAACCTCCTCACTAAAACACTCTGCCGCTTGTTTTCATTGGCTTCTGAATCCCTTTTTTGTTTTGTTGGTTTTGCTTTTTGGCTCTTCAGTCTTCTGTTACAGCCCTCTTTTTATTTTATTTTATTTTATTTTATTTATTTTATTTTATTTTATATTTATTTTATTTTTTAAAAAAATTTTTTGAGGGGAGCCTGGGTGGCTCAGTCAGTTAAGTGTCTGACTTTGGCTCAGGTCAGGTCATGATCTCGCAGTTGGTGAGTTCGAGCCCTGTGTTAGGCTCTGTGCTTACAGCTCAGAGCCTGGAGCCTGCTTCAAATTCTGTGTCTCCCTTTCTCTCTGCTCCTTTCCTGCTCACACACTGTCTCTCTCAAAAATAATAAATAAAAACAAAAAAAATTTTTGAGCTTATTTATTTATTTAAATAATCTCAATATTGGGGCGCCTGGGTGGCTTAGTCGGTTAAGCGTCTGACTTTCGCTTAGGTCATGGTCTCGCGGTTCGCAGGTTCGAGCCCCGCGTCGGGCTCTGTGCTGACTGCCAGCTCGGAGCCTGGAGCCTGTTTCAGTCTGTGACTCCCTCTCTCTCTGACCCTCCCCTGCTCACGCTGTCTCTCGCTCTCTCTCTCTCCTAAGAAATAAATAAAACATTAAAAAAAAAAAACTTTAAATAATCTCTGCCCCCAACATAGGGCTTGAACTCATGATCCTGAGGCCAAAAGTCACATGCCAGGTGCCCTTAAGGCCCTCATTTATTTTTTTTTTTTTTGAGGGAGAGAGAGAAACAGAGAGAGAGAGAGAGAATGTACTGTGTGTGCTCAGGAGAAGGGCAGAGGGAGAGAGAGACTTTTAAGCAGCCTACATATCTCCACACCCAGTGCAGAGCCTGCCATGGGGCTCCATCTCACTCAACAAGAGTGAGCCGCTTAAACGCGTAAACGACTGAGCCACCCAGGTGTCCCCGGCCTTCCTTTTTAAAGTGCATTTCTGGGGCTCCTGGGTGGCTCAGTCAGTTAAGTGTCTGACTTCAGCTCAGGTCATGATCACACGGTTTGCGGGTTCGAGCCCTGTGTTGGGCTCTGTGCTGACCGCTAGGTCAGAGCCTGGAGCCTGATTCAGATTCTGTATCTCTCTCTCTGACCCTCCCCTGCTCACACTGTCTCTCTCTCTCAGAAATTAAAAAAAAAAAAAAAAGTGCATTTCCCCAAGGTTCAGGCATCCAACCTCTTTCCCTTGGTTTCAATTNGGGGGGTGGAGGGGAGGTTGGGTAGTGACAGAGGACAGTGACGGAATGTGTGTGCACTACTGACATCTAGTGGGTAGAGGTTAGGGATACTTCTACTAAACATCTTCCCAAGCACAGGGCAACTCCTCACAACAAAGAAAAATCTGGTCCAAACTATTAATAGTGCTGAGGTTAAGAAATCCTCCTCTAGGCCTACACATCTAACTGGCTGCTTGTTATTTTTTTAGACATTTTAATTGACTATTCAACTACACTTCACCCCTGTTACTGACAGATCAGAACTACTGTTCCTTTATCTGACACTTTTTCTTTTTTAATGTTTTTATTTGTTTTTAAGAGAGACAGAGTGAGTGGGGGAGGGGGCAGAGAGAGAGAGGGAGACACAGAATCCGGAGCAGGCTCCAGGCTCTGAGCTGTCAGCACAGAACCCGACGCAGGGCTCGAACTCACGAGCCATGAAATCATGACCTGAGCCAAAGTCGGACACCTAATTGATTGAGCCACCAAGGTGCCCCGTATGTAACCCTTTTTCAAGGCTTTTTCCTGACAATCCCGAGTCTGTTATATATTAGAAGCTAAGGATCAGTCAGTGAAAAAAAATAACAAACAGGCAAAGATCCTCTCCTCAAGGAGATTACATTGCAAGAGGAGAGTATGGACAATTTCTAATAAACAGAGGTAAGAGATGCCTCCTATACCCCCCTTCTCTTTCTCAGGCCCATCATTCCACCTGTTTGTAATACGTTACCTCAAAATGTAGTAGCTTAAACAACAAACATTTATCATATCAGCTCCCATGCGGCAGGGATTTAGGAGGATTCGCTGGAGAGCTATAGCTCAGGGTTTCTCATGAGGCTGCAGGCAAGGTGTTGGCCAGGGCTGCAGTCATTTGAAGGTTTGACAGGGCCTGAAGGGTTGCCTCCAAGTTCACTCACATGGCTGTTGGCAGGAGGCTTCAGTGTCTCCCATTTGGGTCTCTATAGAGAGCTACTTACAACATGTCAGCTGGCTTCCTCCAGAGCACGCGATCCAAAATAGAGAGAAAGAGCAAAAGAAAGTATCTTTTTTAAGGTTTTGTTTATTTATTTTGAGAGGGAGAGAGAGAGAGAGAGCAAGCAGGGGAGGGGCAGAGAGAGGGAGAGAGAGACTCCCAAGCAGGCTCCGAACCATCAGTGAGGATCCTGACTAGGGCTTGATCTCAGGATCTTGACCTGAGCTGGGTCATAATCTCACAGTTTGTGAGTTTGAACTCCACAGCGGGCTCTATGCTGACAGCTTGGAGCCTGGGACCTGCTCTGGATTCTGTTTCCCACTTTATGCCCCTCCCCCAGTCATGCTCTGTCTCTCTCTCTCTCTGTCTCAAAAATAAACATTAAAAATAAAATTAGGGCGCCCCAGGCACGTGACTCTTTTTTTAAAAATTTCTTTTTAACATTTATTTATTTTTGAGAGACAGAGACAGAGAAAAAAATTAATGTTTATTTTTGAGAGAGAGTTCATTTATTTTGAGAGAGTGTGAGCAGGTGAGCGGCAGAGTGAGAGGGAGACACAGAATCCAAAGCAGACTCCAGGCTCCGAGCTCTCAGCACAGAGCCCGATGCAGGGCCCAAACTTACGGACTGTGAGATCATGACTGGAACTGAAGACGGACACCTAACTGACTGACTGAGTCACCCAGGCATCCCTCCAGGCGTGTGACTCTTAATCTTAGCTCAGGTCTTGATCTCAGGGTCGTGAGTTCAAGCCCTTCATTGGGCTCCACACTGGGTATGGAACCTACTTAAAAATAAAAATAAAAATAAAAATAGGGGTACCTGGTGGCTCAGTTAGTTAAGCATCCAACATTGGGTCAGCTCATGATCTCACAGCTCGTAAGTTCGAACCTTGAGTCGGGCTCTGTGCTGACAGCTCGGAGCCTGGAGTCTGCTCTGGATTCTGTAGCTCCCTCTCTCTCTGCCCCTCCCTTGCTCACACTCTATCAAAATAAATAAACTCTCTCTCAAAAATAAACATTAAAAAAATTTTAATAAGGGGCGCCTGGGTGGCTCAGTCGGTTAAGCGGCCGATTTCAGCTCAGGTCATGATCTCATGGTTCATGGGTTCGAGCCCCGTGTCAGGCTCTGTCCTGACAGCTAGCTCAAAGCCTGGAGCCTGTTTCAGATTCTGTATCTCCCTCTCTCTCTGACCCTCCCCTGCTCGCGCTGTCTCTCTCTCTCTCTCAGAAATAAGTAAAATTTAATAAAAAAATTGTTTAATAAAATAAAAACAAACAGAATAATCAAAAGTCAATAGTTTCTTATTACCTGCAAGCATCCATTCATTCATTTGTTCTCTGACTCACCTAACAAATCTTTATGAATTCAAGCATACCAATGTCACTCCTCACCTTTTTCCCCTACTACATTTTCCCTCCAACTAAGCTGACCTTCACTGAGCTCTAAATAATCTTTACATCTCCCTTTTTTTTTTTTAGTATCCCTCCCCAGTTGCTGATCTTTATGCCTTAAATCTGTGGCCCTAAACCAGTAATCCTCAACAGGGGGCAGTGGTACCCCATAGGGAGTATTCTGTGAATTTGTATGGTGTGGAGTGTTCTGTGAATCACAGTGGTGGAGGACCTATTGGGATTTAATGGGTGGACCCAGGGATATAAGTTGTCTTACAAAGTACCAGACAGCCTTATTCAATGAAAAAAAAATGTCCCTTGTCCTCCACCATTTTTAGAAGGCTCCATGGACATTCATGTCGGTAAGAACACATTTATAATTATCCAACTACAGAACTTAAATTATATATATATATATGAATATATATAAACAATAAACATAAAGTTATAAGTAGTTCTACTCTCAGGCGCCTGTCTTAGTCAATCAGAAGGGCATACGACTCTTGATTTCGAGGTCATGAGTTCGAGTCCCATGAGGGGTGTATAGATTACTTAAATAAATAAAACTTAAAAATATATGTAGGGGTGCCTGGTGGCTCAGTCAGTTGGGTGTCTGACTTCGGTTTGGGTCATGATCTCACGGCTTATGAGTTCGAGCCCTACATCGGGCTCTGTACTGACAGCTCAGAGCCTGGAGCCTGCTTTGGATTCTGTGTGTGTGTCTCTCTCTCTGCCCCTCCCCCCATGTGCACTCAGTCTCTCTCTCCCTCCCAAAAATAAATAATAAAATATTAAATATATATATTAAAAAATTTTAAGTATAGTTTAATCCTGACTTTTCCAGAGAGGCAGACACCTGTATATATCAAATTATATTTTGTTTTGTTTGGAATTTCACCAAGAATTGTTGGCATTTCGGAAAATCATGGCACAGATGGCCAGCTTGATTTTGAGTCACCAATCCAACCCATCTGTGACAGTGTGAGTTTGTAGCTGCAGAATTCATAAAAATCTTATATGTAGATGCACGTATATGATGACTTCATTATGACCCCACTTCACTAAATCTTTTGGCAAAGCTTTACCCAAGAATTTACACATTGAGATATACATTACTTCGGTTTTTAAAGAATAATGTAATATAGGGGCATCTGGGTAGCTCAGTCGGTTAAGCGTCCAACTTCAGCTCAGGTCATGATCTCACGGCTCATGGGTTTGAGCCCCATGTCGGGCTCTGTGCTGACAGCTAGCTCAGAGCCTGGAGCCTGTTTCAGATTCTGTATGTCCCTCTCTCTCTGACCTTTCCCTGCTCAGACTGTCTCACTCTCTCTCTCTCTCTCTCTCTCTCAGAAATAAATAAAACATTTAAAAATTTTTTTTAAAAAGAATAATATAATATAGAAAACTGCACAATTCTTAAGTATAAGTTCAATGAATTTTCTGGTGAACATAACCAGAATATAATGGGTGAACTGGTGAATATAACCAGTACCACATCACCAGTATCTAGAAACCAAAACACTTCTAGCACCTCAGACCCTCCCATGCACTCACCGGTCACTGTCTTTCCCAAGGGTCTTGATTAGTCCAATCTCTAACATTATAGATTCATTTTGCTTCGTTTTAAAAATATTTTTAAAGTTTATTATTATTTTTTATTAATCCCTATACCCAGTGTGGGGTTTGAACTCACAACCCCAAGGTCAAAAGTCGCATACTCTTCTCACTGAGCCAGCCAAACACCCCGGTTTTGCCTCTTTTTATGTAATACAAATGGAATCATACTATATATAATATGTAAATATATACACATACAGTATATAGTATATATATGTGTATATATATGTTGTATATATATACACATATATAGTGTGTATACATACTCTTTTGTGTCTGGATTCTTTTCCTTCTAAAGTTCATATTGTTGCCTGTAATTGTAATTTGTATTCTTTTTTTTTTTAATTTTTTTAAATGTTTTATTTATTTCTAGGAGAGAGAGCGAGAGACAGCGTGAGCAGGGGAGGGTCAGAGAGAGAGGGAGTCACAGACTGAAACAGGCTCCAGGCTCTGAGCTGGCAGTCAGCACAGAGCCCGACGCGGGGCTTGAACACACGAACCGCGAGATCATGACCTAAGCGAAAGTCGGACGCTTAACCGTCTAAGCCACCCAGGCGCCCCTGTAATTTGTATTCTAAATCACGTATAATATACTATTATACTACTGGATACACATTTTAATATAAATGACCTTATCTTTTACAGTGAGGGTTATATTGAGTTTTTGAAAGTCGGACTGTAAATGAGTTACTTCTCTATTCAGTTATTTCATCATAATTAAAGGAGCATTCAAAATATTTATTCTAAAAGGCAGGGGCACGGGCACCTGGGTGTTCAGTCCAGCTTTGGCTCAGGTCATTATCTCACGGCTCGGGGGTTCAAGCCCCGCGTTGGGCTCTGTGCTGACAGATTCTGTCTCAGTCTCTCTCTGCCCTTCCCCCGCCCCCACCCTCTGTCTCTGTCTTTCCAATATAAAATAAAACATTAAACATTTTTAAATAAATAAAAATCGTGCATTATTTCCAATAGGCTGATGACCAAATTGTTTGCAGCCTTCTGAGTCTTGCCATCCAGCCCTTCACACAGTTGAGGTGACCTATGCACAGTCTCCCTTCCTGAGCCCCTTTCCTTTAATTCTCAGATGATTCATCACATTCTCAGAGAAGTCTTCTCTGGCTCTGCTTCTGTGCTCTTTGGGGAAGCTGTGTACAAGTGGAGTTTAGCGTTTAATCTCCCTATGCCCTGTGTCCATTTACTTGCGTCTCTGAGGAGAAGGACTCTGACTGTCTCATTACCATGGTAGCTTTTGTGTCTGGTATGTGGTTGGAATTCAACAAATGTATTGAGCAAATAAATGGGCATCTTAGCTCATATTTAGAGCCTTCTCGTCCAGCCAGGGACCTTGCTGTCCTCCATCTAGGCCTCTTTCTCTGAAAGAAAGATCATGGATGTGTGAATCTGTCATGTGTGTGTGTTATGGACCTCCCTGCCCCCAAATTGCCATTCTAGCCCTGAGTGCCGCTGTCCCTCTGCCCCCCCTCAGCCTGTGACATCAAACACAGTCATTTCCAGAAGCCACTACCTGCACTTATTTTCCGAGTACTCCCTAGAGCTGGCCTCTATCTGAAACCATAGAATGCCAGGAACTGCCTTTAGACAACAATGCTGTGCAGCTCAACTTCTTCCATTCCAGTTGAGCCAGCTGTCCTCACAGGCAGCATCTGCATGCATTTTCTTCCTCTCTTTCCCTCTCTCTCTCATGATAAGAGCATTCAAATGCTTTTAAGGATTATTTCTGCAATGCAGACTTTAAGCCTGTCTTGGAAATGACCTACTGTCTGAAATATCTCCGTAGTTATTGCAGTAGGCACTTTCAGATATTCTGTTTTATTTAATGCTAAAACACTAGTATTTTTTTGTTGGTGATAGGATAAGTCTGCAACCAATCAGGAGAGAGAAACCACACAGTAATTTGAAAAAGGACAAGTTTATTATAAAGAATTATAGGGGCACCTGGCTGGCTAAGTTGGTGGAGGGTGCGGCTCTTGATCTCAGGATTGTGGGTTTGAGCCCTGCGTTGGGTGTGGAGATTGCTTAAAAATAAAATCTTAAATGGGGCGCCTGGGTGGCTCAGTCAGGTAAGCATGCAACTCTTGATCTCAGCTCAGGTCTTGATCTCAGGGTCATGAGTTCAAGCTCCTCATACGGCTCCACATTGGGTGTAAAGCCTGCTTTAAAAAAATAAAAATAAAAAAGAATAGATTAGAATCTTAAAAAAATTACCAACTATAGGGGTGCCTGGGTGGCTTAGTCGGTTAAGCGTCCGACTTTTGCAGTTCGTGGGTTCGAGCCCTGTGTCGGGCTCTGTGCTGACTGCCAGCTCAGTGCCTGGAGCCTGTTTCAGAGTCTGTGACTCCCTCTCTCTCTGACCCTCCTCTGCTCACGCTGTCTCTCTCTCTCTCTCTCTCTCTCTCCTAGAAATAAATAAAACATTAAAAAAAATTAAAAAAAATTACCAACTATAACAGGGAAGTAGAGAAATGAGTGTTTAGAATGTATATTAGTTTCCCAGGGCTGTCATAACAAGTTACCACAAACTAGGTGGCTTAAGACAACACAAATCCATGCTCTCATAGTTTTGGAGGCTGGAAATCTGAAATTAGCCATCATCAGGGCCATACTCCCTCTGAGACCCTGCGGCGTATCCTTCCTTGCCTCTTCCTAGCTCCTGGCGGCTGCTAGCAATCTCTGGTATTCCTTGGTTTCCAGATGCATCACTCCAATCTCTGCCTCTGTTGTACATGGCATTCTTCCTGTGTCTCTGTGTGTGTCTTCACATGGCATTGTCCTTTCTATTTGCACCCAAATTCCCTTCTTCACACAAGGACACCAGTCTTTGGATTAGAACCCACCCTAATCCAGTATGACTTCATTGATTATACCTGCAAAAATTCTATTTCCAAATAAGGTCACACTTACAGGAACTGGGGGTTAGGATCTGAACATATATTTGGGAGGGGGAGACACAGTTCTGCCCACTACAGATAATAGGAAGTAAAGAGAATTCTAAAGAATGCAGGAATAGGCAGATATAAGAAGACACTAACCCTTAGCTGGGGATATAACACCCAAGGAAGAACCTCTACCTGGGCCTCCCTGGGGCTGAGATCCAGAACAATTTAGAGAGAGCACTGGGGCACCTGGGTGGCTCAGTGAGTTAAGTGACCAACTTCGGCTCATGTCATGATCTCAGGGCTTGTGAGTTTGAGCCCCGTGTCAGGCTCTGTGCTGACAGCTCGGAGCCTGGAACCTGCTTCGGATTCTGTGTCTCCTTCTCTCTCTGCCCCTCTCCAGCTGTGCTCTGTCTGTCTCTCAAAAATAAATAAAAGCATTAAAAAAAAAAAAGAATTTTAGAGAGAGCACCAAAGTCGCTGGAGTGCCACCTCTGGTAGAACTTCCTGGATATCTTCCCTCTGGGATGTCAGGGGAAACTAGTCACAGGAAGGCGTCTCACCAGAGGCACGCCACTGGGAAACTGCAAGGGGCATATCAGGGAGAGCTGCTGGCCACCATGCACTGCAAGAGCCTGGCGCTGGAGAAGCTGCAGGTCTGCAGAAGCTGGGGGCTGGGGAGCCCACTTACACTGCAGGAGCTTGACAATAGGGCTCATTGGAACCACGAAGAAAATCCTTTCTTCCTGCAATGCCTCCCCAGCTGTCTACTGACAAAATTTAGTATGATGCCAGCTGGCAAAGAAAATATATTTAAAGGGCCCAGATCCCTTTTCACAGAGGAGGGAAAAAGAGTGACTTTGGAGCTGAGACGTAATACATTGGTAACTGATACAGTGACATGTCATTGTTTCAGATATTAATGGACACCTCCCTTCACCTTTCTTTAAAAAAGTTTTTTAAAATATTTATTTATTTTTGAGAGAGAGAGAATGCAAGCGGGGAAGAGCAGAGAGAGAGGGAGACAGAATCTGAAGCAGGCTCCAGGCTCTGAGCTGTGAGCACAGAGCCCACGCGGGGCTCAAACCCACAAACTGTGAGATCATGACCTGAGCTGAAGTCCGGCGCGTAACAGACTGAGCCACACAGGAGCCCCAACCTTCTTCTTCCTCTTCTTTTTTTAAAAAATATTTTTAATCTTATTTATTTTTGAGAGAAGAGAGAGAAGGACAGAATACAAGCAGGGGAGGAACAGAGAGAGAGGGAGACACAGAATGTGAAGCAGGCTCCAGGCTGTGAGCTATCAGCACAGAGCCCCATGTGGGGCTCGAACTTATGAACTGAAGGGTTCATGACTTGAGCTGAAGTTGGATGCTTAACCCACTGAGCCACCCAGGTGCCCCATCTTTTTTTAAGTTTATTTATTTATTGGGGGGGGGACAGGAGGGACAGAGAGAATCCCAAGCAGGTTCTGCACTGTCCGTCAGAGACCGACGCAGGGCTGAAACTCACGAACTGCAAGATCATGACCTGAGCTGAAATCGAGAGTCGGATGCTTAGCCAACTGAGCCACCTAGGCACCCCTCCCTTCACCTTCTTGATTCTCTATGTCCCTCAGCCTTCTCCCTTCCTCTGAAATTCTCACGACAAGCCCTGTCACTTTACCATTCAGTTCTTCTGACCTTGACACCTTCCTATTATCTCTCCCTCAACAACAACAACAACAACGAGACAAGTATAGAAGTGATGGCAGATGGCTCTCTAACTGGGAAGGAGAAGTTAGACCTTAGGCAGGACCAGCTTTTCTCAGAATTTGCTTACAAACTCTAGCAATAGGGGACCAGAGTGGAAAAGCCCTCAGAGGTGTGTCTTGAAAGCTCAACTGACCTGGGGAGTTAAATTGGTCAGGAATGTGCTCACACTTGGTGGGAATAAGTCCGTTAAAGTGGAGAGGACAGAAGCTGTGGGAAGTAGTAGAGCCAATGGCAATTTTGTATACAGGGACACAAACTCCAACCTCCAGGGAATAAGCACCTGTTTATCCCCAGGGCACAGCATGTAGGAGGCGTTGAAGTCTTGTTAAATGGTTGATGGGAGCCACAAGAGCAACCCAAACCCAAAGCTTCCTGTCATTTTTCAGGGGAGTTCTTAGCAAAGCACTGTAACTGTCACTGACCATCCCACACGTCCCAAAACCCTGCAGCAAAAACCCAACCCAACCCACCCTGGCTGATCTGGAGCTCAGGCTAGAAGCTTCTGCAGACAAAGGTACTGAGCAGAGCTGGCCTGAGGGACAGGACAGGGTACTCTGAGACAAAGAAGAGGTTTTTGGGTTTTTTAAAAATGTTTATTTATTTTTGAGAGAGAGAGGGAGACAGAGCCTGAGTGGGGGAAGGGCAGAGAGACAGGGAGACACAGAATCCGAAGCAGGCTCCAGGCTCTGAGTTGTCAGCACAGAGCCCAATGTAGGGCTCGAACCCACAAGCTGTGAAATCACGACCTGAACTGAAATTGGTTGCTCAACCGACTAAGCCACCCAGGTGCCCCTAGGTGGTTTTTATCTTTTTTTTTTTTTTCTTTTTTGAGAGAATGAGCTGGGAGGGGCAGATGAAGAGGGAGAGAGAGAATCTTAAGCAGGCTCCATGCCCAGTGTGAGATCATGACCTGAGCTGAAATCAAGAGCTCAGCTGACTAAGCCACCCAGGGGTCCCCATCTTCCTCATTTTACCTGTAGCCTGAGGCTTCATTTATCAGGCACATTCAGATGTGTCTTCTCATTTGATTTTTATCTTTCGAGTCGATTTTGAGATAGGCATGACAGAGTTCATTGCTCCCATTTTACAAGTGAGACCACTGAGGTCAAGAATAGTTAAGCAGGGGGCGCCTGGGTGGCTTAGTCGGTTAAGCCTCTGACTTTCACTTAGGTCATGATCTCACGGTTCGTGGGTTCGAGCCCCGCGTCGGGCTCTGTGCTGATTGCCAGCTCAGAGCCTGGAGCCTGTTTCAGTCTGTGACTCCCTCTCTCTGACCCTCCCCTGCTCACACTGTCTCTCTCTCTCTCTCCTAGAAATTAAAAAAAAATTTAAAAAAATTAAAAAAAATAGTTAAGCAGATGGGAGACCCAGAGTCTTAAGGGACCCATACTTTGTTTTTATGTTTATTTCTTTTTGAGAGACAGAGAGAATGGGTATGTGCATACGAACAGGGGAAGGGAAGAGAGAGAGGGGGACAGAGGATCCAAAGTGGCTCTGTGCTGACAGCAGAAAGCCTGATGTGGGGCTCAAACTCATGAATTGTGAGACCATGACCTGAGCTGAAGTTGGACGCTTAACCAACTGAGCCACCCAGGTACCCCCGAGTTTCTGAAGAATGATACACCCATGTGCCAACCTCTAGCCACATCACGTGCCCCACTGGAAGCTATGTGGGGCCTCTTGCCACTGGATCAGCACACACTCGCCAGGCCCTAGAGTGTGTACACAGATGGGGAGTGCGGGAAGATCTGTTCAAATGGTAGTTACAAAAAAGGCAGAGATAAGGCCGTGAAGCTATTAGGCTTGCCATTGCTGGCCTGAGCTTAGGGCCAAGACACCACAGTCTACGTTAAACTTCAATTTGATCAACTCTACCACCCCAAGTTAGATCTTAGGGCCAGTCCATCCCTACGAAATTCTCAGACCCAGACCCTTTCCTTAGGCTATGTCCTTTGCCATTGGTGTTGACTTCTTCAGGAGACCCAGAGAATCAAAACTCTGATCAGGCATGCTCTACCCTTGAAAGCTTTTCTTGCCTTGGGGCTGGGGAAGCACCTGTTTACGCAAGAAAATGAGAGCCTACAGAGGGCCTCTCAGCTCAACCAGATTGAGAAGGAGCTCCAAGCACTCACAGCTGCAAACATCACCATACTGACAAGGAACATCTTTAGGCGCCAGCCCAGATCCAGGGGAGAGAATACCTCTAGCTGGAAAAGCTGCTGCTCACCCTCACCAGAAGCTTCACCACGGATTTCCCGAGGACCCAGCGGGCTTTGTGTTACAAAAAGAATTGCTGCAGTCTTGGGAGAGCTAGCTGGATGAGCCCTTGCTTACAGAGTTGGGGAGCCTTCACTTTCCACACCAGCCCTTGCTGATTCTGCTCTTTCCATATCATTCTCACTGTGTCAATACATTTATCACTAAGTCCCAGAATAGAGAATTATGCTGGGCTGGGCACTCTGCACCTTCATCTCAGACCCTGGATTCTAGGTTTCAGGCTTTCTTGTTCTACCGAGAAAATTAGGTGCTGGTTTGGACCAGGGAAATCTGGGGAAGAACTAGTGGAGGCACAGGCTCTGGTTAGGCGGTGAGGGCGCCTTCACAGTGCAAGAAGCTTGTACATCCCCCACTTCCTCCCCACTAATAGCCCGACTCCCGGTAAAGGTTGCATGATGCAGACTCTCCAAGCAGCGGGATTGCACTCCCAATCTCTTACTACTAAGTTCTATTTCCTGGCCTCTCTTGAAAGGTTAGTAGAAGCCCGGAAGAGAGAGGAAAGCTGCCGGACCCCACGCAGCGCGCCAAGGTGGGTTATTGGTCCCCTGCAATGCCGCCCCTATACTGAACACTCGGCGTGAGCCGCAGAAATCCCCACACCTCCAAGGAAGGTCAACGCCCCAGCCTCCTCCCAATTTTGGCTCAGTCCAGTAGTGTCTCCGGGACATAGCGCAAACACAGGAGCTGGAGGTGGCACTATCCTTAGTCTCTGGCTCCTCGTCCCTCCCCAGATCTCCTCAGCGACGTGGGAACCCGGCTGAGAAATCCCGGAGAGTAACCGGAACTGCCCTCAATGAGTCCTCTCTAGGAAATTGGGAATTTCACAAGTCGCTAGTGCTCAGTTCATGTTTATTGGCCTGAGAACCAAAAAAAACCGGAAGATGCCCTTAAAAAACGTGGCGGCACTCTAGTCACCACAGCTGCCTCAGTAGCTCAAGAAACCTGGCATAGCCTTCGGCCACTGACAGACTAGCCTTCACAAAATGACTTCATCCGGTCCACTTCGGTTCTTCGAGGACAGCGCTACCTGCCCTCAACTGTAATGGCGGCGTCGCCCAATTTGGCTTCTTGCCCCTAGGGAAGATGGCTGCCAGGTGGCTTCACTTAGTTTCTCACCACCCCGGAAGACGGGCACCGGCGATTGGGCGGTGCCCGAAGCCTCGGAGAAGAAGGCCCTCGGCGGTTGGACAGTGCTGGGTAAGGCTAGTTTTAAAGGAGCCGGAGGTGGGAGCCGTCGAAGACCCGGGATCCGCGGGAGGCTGCGGTGAGCGGCGCTCGGGGGAGGGCACCGAGCGGCTGGAGAGAGGGCGGGAGGAGGGAGGGAAAGAAACATTTGAACCATCTGGTCCCGGGCTGGGGAGAGAGCTGGGCGGGGAGCCGGGGAGGGGGGAAAGGAGGGGGTCTGTGGGCGGGACCTCCCGAGATTGGAGTGAAGGGGGTTATCTGCTTGACAGTGGATCCCCGGGGATCCGGACTGAGTTCGTGATGCTCAAGCTCGGGCCGCCCCTGTCTGAGTGGAGCTTTGCGGAGCCCAAACTCACAGGGATAGGAGGATCCTCGCGGCGTCCGATGGAAGGAACCGCGCTCTAGGATTCTTTCCACAGGGATCCAGTGTAGGGAATCTGGTGGGGCGGGGGGCAGGGTGTACCGTCGGCGTTTGAGAGTATTGCTTCGGAGTTCTCGGCCACTCGCTGGCAGTGGATGAGGATTGCAGAGGGATTCGGCGGAAAGTGAGCCTCTCAGGACCGGGATCCCAGCTGATCCCGGGGGATCTCTGGGCGGATTCTGCAGGGACAAAGGCCCCCACCAGGAGGCTCGGGCCGTGGGAGAACTGGGGCCGCTGCAAGCCAGGTTCTCCCGGGAAGTGCCAGTCAGGGCGCGGGTGAACCCATTGATCTCGGGCGACGGCAGTGGGAAGACACCCGCTCCGGGCTGCCAGCCGGGGGCGCCCTTTTACTCCCCAGGGCTCCGGCCCGTGGGCTACCGGGAGCCTCGGGCGGACCATGAAGGGCGGAGCCCCAGGGGAGGGGCTGGCCCTCACTCCCCGCTCCCCCGCTCCCCCCATCCCAGGCTGCAGCCTGGGATCCCCCAGGGACACCCCGGAGCCGCTGCTTACCCCATGGACTTGCCCGGGGACTCCAGGTGAGAGCGCACCCCGCCCGCCTGTCTTAAGCACGGGAAACGGGGAGCCTGGCGACCGTACTGGGGAAACCACAGAGCCAACGACAGGCTCAGGCGACTGTCCTCTGCTTCTCTCATCCTCCAGCCCCCCTGGCCGGCCACGTCTGTGCCGCCAGCCCCTGGCTCGCGCATTATGGGGAGCCAGGAGCCCCAAACGGCCGAGGCTACAGTCTCNAGGCTGCCCACATGGTGAGGCCCCCGAACTGAAAGGCCCCCTTCTCCCTCAGGTCCCCTCTTCAGTACCAAAGTCAGACTGGATCACTAGTGAGGATAATTGAGGTCCAGATACCTCATTCTCACACTCTGCTCAGGCAGTCTGCCTAATAGTAGAGTTCTGGTTAGCTCTCACTTAATCCAACCTAGATTTGGGCAGAGGCTCTAGTGCCCATTCCCCACTATCAACCTAGCGCTGGTCATTCAGTGGTAGAATTCTCACCTGCCGCACCATCAACCCTCTTGAGGTAGAACCACATGTCTTCAACTCTTAAGTATGAGAAACCCTTGCTTTCTCCCCAGTGCAACTTCTAGGCTATCCTCAGGAAGCAGGCTGGGGTCATTGGCTCCATTGCATGGATTAGAAAAGCTGGAGCCCCAGATAGGGCAGTGACTTACCCAAGGTCACTCACTCTCTCCTTTTCATTTCTCCAAATAGCCAGGGTGAGATTACTGCAGCTCAGAGCACTGTAGTATCTGGCCCCTGATTCAGTTTAGCTCCCTTCTTTGGGTTCTTAAGAGAATTCTAGCCACAATCTCTGTCACTTTGGTGGCAGAGGGTTCAGGGAGGCCCTGTCCAATCTGACCTCACTCCATCACCTGGCTCTTGACATTTTTCTCCTCAATTAGGTTCCTCTGGTGCCCCAAGGAGAGACCACCACCCCACAGCACCGCAGCAACCGTCAGGATTCTGTCCGAAGCCAGCCGCCTGCCTCGCCACCCCAAAAGGCTATGTGGCCCTCACAGACCAGGTGAGCATGGCAGGATAAAGGGTAAACAGGGGACACAATTGAGCCCCTCTGATATTCCTGTTTCCTCTCAAGGCCTCCTGACCCACTGCACTTATGCCGAGAGCCCTTGAGCCGCATCCACCGGCCCCCTTCTACCCCGAGGCGGCGATCAAGGACAACCTCTGGCCCGGAGGAAGGCCCTTCGCAAAAGGTGGACTGGGCCCCCCAGCCCACTCTGGTGGTGATGCTAGAAGACATCGCCAGCCCACGAGCCCCAGCTGAGGTATGAGTATTTTGGGGTAAGGATATCAGGGGTTTGTTCAGCTGGGGTAGCTTTTGCTCAGAGTAAGGAGAATATTATCTTAGATGGAAGACATCAAGAAAAGACCTATATGGAAGAGTCTTTGGTGTGAACCCAGGCAGGCTTCTGGGCACTTGAGAGGGTCGGAATGTGGGTGGCTAAGGAGGCTGAAGGGGGCTTCCTTGCCTCCCCCAAAACATTCTTTGTTTACACCCAGGGCTTTGCTGATGAGACGCCCAACTTCATCATCCCAGCAAGAAGGTAAGAGGGCTGGGGAAGGGATTATTGAAATGTCCAGGCAACACCTCTTACCCAGGCAGCTAGAGTTGGGGGCATTGTGTCCAATCCTTCCTTGTAGCACGTTCAGCAGCCTTAAGGAACAGGGGAGGTCCTGGATCAGGTGGGATCTGGACCTAGAAGTTCCCTCAGCCTTTCCCTTGCTCCTTAACTCCAGAGCCAAGCCCAAGACCATGGTTCATCAGCCAATGCCTCCGTCCAGGGACCTGGATCTCCCATTTCAGCCATCTGCCCTGCCTGAAGACCCTCCGGAGAGCCCACCAGCAGGTAAGGACTCAGAGGGATCAGATTTAGGGCTCTGGAAAATCCTAGCTGAGCTTAAAAGTATCAGGGGCAGAGGTGGGGGTGGTACCTAACTCCCTCCCTGAGGGGAGCTCGGTGTATGAAGTTGGGGTGTAGACTTCAGAGGTCTGAGGTTCAATTCAGGACTTAGTTTTTTAGTGGTGGGCTTAGACTTCTGTGGGCAAAGTTTAGTGTTTGGGGGAGGGGCTGAGGCTACTGAAGTAGGGCTTAGACACCTGCAGCTGAGGAATGCCCACCTGAGCCTCTCCTTTCCTCAGCCCCAGATCCTGTACTGGAGCCCCCATCGATCCCACAGCCGTCCAGCCTTTTACGCCCCCGCCTCAGTCCCTGGGGCTTGGCCCCCCTCTTCCGTTCCGTCCGCTCCAAGCTGGAGAGCTTTGCTGACATCTTCCTCACACCCAACAAAGCCCCACGGCCCCCACCCCCATCACCTCCCATGAAGTTGGAGTTGAAGATTGCCATCTCAGAGGCCGAGCAGTCTGAGGCTACTGAGGACACTGCGTCTGTCAGTCCCCGGCCCCCTATCCGCCAGTGGCGGGCCCAAGACCACAATCCCCCAGCACCTCTTTCTAAGCCCTCTCTGGGCCGAAGCCACTCCTGCCCTGATCTGGGGCCCCCAGGCCCAGATACCTGCAGCTGGCCCCCTGCTCCACACCACCCAAGCCGGTCACGGCTCCGGCGGCACACTGTGGGTGGTGGAGAGATGGCCCGAGCCCCACCACCCCCTCGGCCCTGTCTCCGGAAAGAGGTCTTCCCTCTTGGAGGAGTGGGAGGCTCTCCTCCCCTCGTCACATCTTGTTCGTCCACCGCAGCTACTTCTTCCTTCTCTGAACCTGCAGAACCCAGGTAGTGCTCTCAATAAACCCTTCTTAAAGCCCTGGCCACAGTCTGGGCCCAGCCTCCTTCTCTGCTATCCAGTGGGCAGGAGATGGGGATATTGCTTTGAGTATTATTTGTCTCTGAGCCTTGACCTTCTCTGCAGGTTGGGCTCAACCAAGGGGAAGGAGCCAAGGGCCTCAGAGGACCAGGTGCTTTCAGACCCTGAGACCAAGGTAGGAGTAGACATGGGGGGAGGAGACAAGTGGGACTCTGAGGCCACGCTGCACACTTATCCTCTGCCCTGTTTTTGCAGACCATGGGAAAGGTTTCTCGATTCAGAATACGCAGGACCCCAGTCCGTCCTCAGCTAAACCTTACACCAATGGGACTGCCTCGACCAATCAGGTGAGCGGCTCATTGTACCTGGCAGCTGCCTTGGCCAAACAGGTGTAGGCTCAGATCCCCTGAAGTGCGGCTCTGTCTCTTCTCAGAGAGGAGTCAGTTTGGTCTGAACATGGTTTGCACTTAGATCTGTCTGTCTCAGGCAGCACTCCTGGCCTCAGCGTGTCCCAGAAACTGAAAGATAGATCACACCTTGCTTATCGTTTTTTCAGAGCACAATGGCATTGGGTTTTTCAATGACCTCTGCTTTTTGCTCCCAGGTTGAACAAGAAGGAGTTCAGCTTAGAAGAAATTTATACCAACAAGAATTATCAGTCGCCTACAACCAGGAGGTGAGAAAGTCTGAAGGCTTGGGGGTAATAGAGGGAAGGCTGGAACCAGGGGCCACGCTGGTAACCAGCACCCCTCCCTGCCTGGTCCAGGACCTTTGAAACCATCTTTGAAGAACCCCGGGAGCGCAACGGGACTCTGATTTTCACCAGCTCAAAGAAGCTTCGGCGGGCTGTGGAATTTCGGGACAGCAGCCTTCCTCGATCCCGGCGGCCATCTCGTGGAGTCCGGGCTGCAGCTGGCAGGACCCTTACCTCCAACCTGGCCCCCAGCCCAGATGTGGGACCTCTGCTGCAGCAGCGGCTGGAGGAGCTGGATGCTTCTCTCTTGGAGGAGGAGGAACTGGATAGGGAGCATTCCCATCGGACCTAGGAGCTCCATCTGTTTGTCCATCCATCCTGAAGCATCTGAGGCAGTTATATTTTTTCTCTATATTTCTAGTAAAGTTTTTCAGTATGTTTCTGATTCTTTTGTATGTCTCTAGCTAAGTCTGAGATTGACTGACACTACCGGCTGATGTTTTTACTTTGGCCTCCAAAGTCTGGGAAATGGGGGAGGTGCCAGGGAAGGCAATGAGGGTTTGGTACGGGAAGTGGGAGAATGGTCATCAGAGATACTTTCTTGATTTAAGAATTTTCCTGTGTGGAGGGATACTTCAGAATCTGCTCCAGAAGATACTGTGACTCTGCACCCTAGTCAGGGTTGTCTAAATTCACTTACATCAAGAAAGAGACTGAAGGACCCAGAGTGGACCAAGGCCTCGATCAAGATGGCCCTGAATTCCTCCAAACATGCAGGCCAGGATTTGCTTCCGGTTCAAGAGAGAACAGTAATCAGCTCTGAGCACTTACAACAACCTGTCATATGTACTTGCCCTGCACATAGCACTACGAGAGGGAATTCTACCCATTTTACTCATAAGCAAGTTAAGGGGCACCTGGCTGGCTCATTTGGTAGAGCATGTGACTCTTGATCTCCAGGTCATGAGTTTGAGCCCCACATTGGGGGTAGAGATTACTTAAAACAAAAAAAAAAGTTGAATGTGTAATGCGATGTCCTTATTAAAATGGTTAACTCAGACAGCCAAATGCAAGAAGTGGCATTCTCCATCTTTGGTAACTTAGGGTCAGAACAGAGCGGTGGCTGAGAGCAGAGTTAGGCTTTTTGAGCCCAAATCCTGGGTAGGAAACTCAGTGTGCATCACTTCCCTTACCCCTCTGTAAAATGGGGGGTACCTTCCTTACAAATGAGTTAATACGTGAGAAAGTGGCCATAGCTGGCACACAAGTGCAAGGTGTTTTCTTATTAGCCACTACAGACCAGCACTCTCCCACTGAACGAGGCGATAACGGGACGCAGCTTCCTTCTAGCGTGTCTGGCGCTCGCAAGGCATGCCGCGTGCTCGGGCCACCCGGCACCGTGGGGATCCCGCTGAGTTGCCAGCCGCTCTACAGTATCGCCACGCGCGTGCGCGAGAAAGCCAGGCGGCCTGTGGACTTAAGCCAAGCGGCAGATAGGGAGAGACGACGTAACTTTCGACAGCCACCTTCCGCAGCCGCACGCCGCCCAGCGGCCAACCGCCCCCCTAGAGCTCGCGCACCACATCCCCGCTCCCGGTCTCGACGCTGTCTGAAGACGGGCCAATGAACAGAGAGCAGGAAGAGGCGGAGTCACCTGAGGGACCGCCCCAAGCGCTTACTTCTAACCAGTCTAGTCACAAGACCTGATGAAGGGCGGAGCTAATCTGACGTATACCCAATCCAAGATTTGAGGGCGGTTACATATTACCCATTCCCCGGGGCTTGACTCCGCCCTTCGCATTGACGTACACTTCTCAACCTATCAACGACTAAGCTTGTTGGAGGGGTGAGGGGAAAGGGGCGGAGTGTGGGAGGAGGCCGAGAGAGGAAGGAGGCGTAGGCTGAGGAGGAAGAGGGAGGAGGGGCAGGGAAGTCCTGGCGAAGAAGAGGCCCAAGATTCCAAAGGAGACAACAGGAGAGTGCGCTGGAGCTACCCCGCTGCCCAACGGCCGTTCCGGGTCCCTTACGGCGCAAGTCAGGCAGAGACGGAGGAAAGGAGGAAGAGACTTTTATGTCGGCAGACAGAGAAGCTCTACCCGTCACCGTTGCCTCACATCCGGGGCTTTGGAGGGCTGGACCCGCGGCCCCGCCCCCCCCCCTCGCCTTTCATGGCGACCGGAGGCGGAGGCTGGAAGAGCTGGGCCTGGAGGAGGCCCCTTTAAATCTCCTTAAAGGGGTGGCCGCAGAACTCGGCAGACTACATCGGCAGCCTTAAAGGGGAAGCCATCGAACAGAAGCTTGACAAATTGAGATCTGTGCTGTTGGGAGAGCTGGAGCGAGTGGGGATTCTCACCTCGTTTTCTCCCCCACGCAAGAAGTCCTTTAAAATCAGCTTAAAGGGGGAAGTGGCCGCTTGTGGAGGACCAGAAACTTAACTCCCGAGCCCTTAAAGGGGCGGCCTGCTGTTTGGAGGACCCTGGACTCCTTAAAGGGGTGGCCTCTTTTAGCCGGAGGACTTGATACACTTTTAAAGGGGAGGTCTGCGTTTCGGGGCGAGCTTTCGGTCCCTTTTAAAGGGGTGGCCCTTCCTCTTCCTCGGGGAGACTTGTCTCGACCCCTGGCAGGGGGCGGCCACCGCACTAGGCCGGCNGAGGAAGAGGAGGAGGAGGAGGAGGGGGGCGCAGACGACGGGGAGGCCGAGGAGGAGCCTGAGGAGGAGGAAGAAGAGGAGGAGGACTTGATCGATGGCTTCGCCATCGCCAGCTTCGCCAGCCTTGAGGCCTTGCAGGTGGGGCCTGCTGGGGCTGGAGACCTTTAGGGGCTTCAGAGGGGCAGAGAGAAGGGTGTCGTGCCTGGAGTGGGTGGAGTTGAGGGGGGAATGCTGGCACCCCAAACCAGAGCAACCGGCTTCTCTGGCCAGGCCTCTGCCCCACCCTGGGGTGGGAGGAGGTAGAGTTAGTCTCCAGGGACCAACCAGGTTATCTGGTCTGAGAGCCACTTTGGTAGCCTGGTCACCCCCAGAGAGGTCGGGAGCTTTCCTTTCTCCATCTACTCTAGTCCCACCTCCTCCTCCACAGAAGGATGCATCTCTTCAGCCCCCAGAGCGACTGGAACATCGGCTGAAGCATTCTGGGAAGCGGAAGAGGGGGGGCTCCAGTGGGGCCACTGGGGAGCCGGGGGACAGCTCTGATCGGGAGCCTGGCCGGCCCTCTGGGGATCGGGCCCGAAAATGGCCCAATAAGCGGAGAAGGAAAGAGGTGAGCTTGTCATAGATCCTTGTGCTTTAGAACTCTGGGCAGAACGTTCTTCAGGTAGACTTGTTTTCCATCAGCAGTGCCACTGCCCGTCGTGAACAGTGACTTTATTTTCTAAGGGCAAAGAGTAAACTTGAGTCCTCATTCCTCAATCCAGGTCTGACAGAGACATTCCCACAGTCAGACTTCTCTGGTTTTGGCTGGTTCTGTTTCAGACATGTTGATAATTCAGAGCTGTATCAAAGAGACTTAACTGAATCATAAAAGAATTAGATAGGGGCCCAGCTCTCTCCCTTGAGGCAGTAGTAGACTTCCAAGAAAGAAGCAATCTACGAACAAATCCCTAGACCAAAACCTGAGACGCTACAGAAGGCCGAGGTCTGGGAGATGCTGTAGAAACCCACATGAGGAAGCCACTCATTCTGCCTGGGGGATGGGAGGAGGGTTGTGGTTAGGGAAAGCCCCCTAGGATGTCTTAGTCAGGCCTTGAAGGATAGTCATAAGTGTTCTAAGAAGAGAAACGGGCAGAATTGTTTTGTGCAGAAGCAGAGAGATGTGAGAAATGTACTTGGAAAATGGCTAGAGCGTTGGGAACGGGTGGACACTAGCAGGAGAAGCAGCTGGAAAAAGATTGAATGTGTCATGAAGGACCTTGAGTTCCTTGCTGGGGAGTTTAGACTTTATCCAAAGGCCTCGCTAGTCAGCCTCTCTTAACTCTGGACTCTGGTCTTTCTCAGGCCTCCTCCCGTCATTCTCTGGAAGCTGGATACATAGTAAGTGCTCTCCACCTGTACTGGTCCCTCCCCTCTCAATTCCTCTTTGGAAGTCCCCTCTCTACCTTGGGCCCCACTCTTCTTCCCTCTTGTGACATCTCTGTCTTTTCTTCTCCCCAGTGTGATGCAGAAAGCGATCTGGACGAGAGGGTGAGTGGGGCTAGAATTTGTTGGGTGGGCAGTGTTACAACTTGTAAAATGAAACTGCATCGTAAAGGTCTCCTATGTGCAGCAGACAGAGCCTTCTCTTGAGTGAGTGACAAA
>NW_027529443.1:647840-654975 GCF_008692635.1 Crocuta crocuta | reverse complement strand
AGGGTGAGCCAGGATTGGAGGTGGGGGTGGGGTGGGGAGGGAGATTGAGAGGGTAAATGACTCCTTTTTTGTGGTAACTAGAGCCCATTGACTGAAAAATAGAAAGCCCATGTCTTGGTATCCCATCTTTTGCAAAGCCCTTGGAGATTCCATGGTTCTCCACAGAAATCCAAGGTGACGGTGAAACTGAGCTGGTCCTTTCCTGCTAGCGGTTAGTCTGCTCCCCCAGAGATTTTGGCAGCGAAAATTCTAAACTGTTGTGGTCAGTGTAAGAACAGGTCTTATAAATTAGATTTCAGTTTTTTATCAAACCAGAACTGCTTATTTTGAAATAACGTGTTCTAGCCGTTGATGCTCTACTTCTATAACTAACTCAGTTTGTGTTTCCTGGTACGCGTCTTGTTTTAGTTTAAGAAGTTGGCTGCACAGGGGCTATGGTGAACCAGAGAGTTCTTGTCTGTCTAAAGGAGGTGTGACCACAGTCTAGTCCTAGCTAATTGTTGCCACGCAAGAATGGGAGGCACTTTTTAAGAGAGCCTGCAAGTTTGAGTTTTTATGAGGACTCCTTACATTTACCAGCAATTTGCTTTAAAAAAAAGTTTGCTAATAACACTTGTGGACCAAACAGGTCTGTAAGTCAGGTAGACATGTGGGCCAGCAGTTAGTGATCTCTGACATTTTTGCTTTGATATGCTTACTTTTTTGCTACTTAAATGCTGCCTTGATTCAGTTCTCCTGGCGTATCAGATTCTCAGGCCCAGCTAGTCTACTGTTTTCCCCAAGGATAGGCCACCTGGAGCCCATAGTCTTGGGTTGTAGCTAACCTGGTGGAATAGACTTATTACCATCACTGCCACTTCCTAGCGGCCTTTAGAAGTTGTTGGCTTTCCTGGGTTAGGGCCTTCCTGACCAGAAGCTTACCCTGTCTCTACCCTCCTTCCCCAGGTCTCCGATGATGACCTCGACCCATCCTTTACTGTCTCAACCAGCAAAGGTTGGTCTCAAGGGCTGGGAATGGAGTCACAGGGAGGGAAATTGGGTGAGTCTGGGCCTCAACTGAATATGTCTGCTGTCCTGCCCTCACAGCCTCGGGCCCCCACGGCGCCTTCAATGGGAACTGTGAAGCAAAACTCTCCGTAGTCCCTAAAGTGTCGGGCCTGGAGCGGAGCCAGGAACAGCCCCCAGGGCCCGACCCGCTGCTAGTGCCTTTCCCCCCGAAGGAACCACCGCCTGCACCGGCCCCTCGGCCTCCTGTCTCACCCCCTGCACCCCTGCCGGCCGCCCCCAGTCTGCCACCCCCACCCCAGCCCCAGCTGCAGCTTCGGGTCTCGCCCTTCGGCCTCCGCACTTCTCCCTATGGCAGCAGCCTGGACCTCAGCACTGGCAGGTGAGTGGTCCAGGGGTTTGGTCTGGTCTGGAAGGACCTGGTCATTTTGGCGCCAACCCCTGCATTCTGTGGCTGGGACATGGGATGGTACCTGTGGGATGTGACTTAAAAAAGGATTCTTAAGCTGAAGAGTTTAAGAGACACTGGGGTGAAACAGATTTAAAGAAACGACTTGCTTGCTCGCAGAACTTCCCAGAGCCCTTCCGCCCTACATTTACATGCAGGGAAATTCACTTTGTGCTGTTTTTCCATTTTATTTGCTGCTGAGACCTGTTTGCAGGGCACATCTGCTAGTAATACTGTTCTTCGGAACATACTTTGGGAAATGCTGACATGATGATTAAGGGTGCTGGCTTTGGTGTCAGACCTGGATTCAAAATCTTGTTCTGCCACTTAGTGACTGTGTGATTTTTGACAAGTCACTTAATCTCTCTGAGCCTCCGTTTCCTCCTCTTGTGAAAAGAAATAGTAATAGTGCCTTCATCCTACCAAAGCTATTGTGAGGATCGATTATGAGTTAATGCAGTGTTTCCCAAAGTGTGTACGTGCACTAGTTAGTGGTGCGTGAGATAATTTCAGCTGTTACAGGAGTAAATTTTTTTCAGCTGTTACTTGCTTTAGACAACCACAGCTAGTGTTTCAAACCCTTGATTTCACATGTATGGCTTGGGCGAGGCTAAGTGAAAAACCAAGAGAGTTAAATTAAAGAAAGAAGTAAATGGTACAGGTGGTTGGACGGATGCGGCAACAGTTGGGAAAGTGGTGTGACGTGTTGGAGATTTGGATTAGCATGTAAAGCAGGTGCCAGCACTTGACCTACAGTAAGTGCTTGTTAAAGGGTAAGAATCACTGACACTATTATTATCGATGTTATTTCTATTGTCATATTCTCATTATCGTTCTTTTTCTTATTCTTGAGAAAACTAAGGCTCAGAGAGGGGCAGTGACTTGCTCAAGGTCACCCAGGGTGTTAATGGCAAGACGGGCCTAGAATTCAGGTTGCCTGACTCCTAGGCCAGGCCAGTGAGGTGCTGCTTCCACTGTCTCAGGGTGGGAACCCAGGTGGCCTGTTGTAACTAAGCGGCAAAGTGAATGACGTTTCGTGCTGCGGTTGAGTCAGAAGAGGGCAAGACGTGTGGCCAGAGGCGTCCGGGCAGTTGTGTGGAAGAGATCGAGAGAGGGAGAGCGTGGGGGTTGCTGGGTGTGGGAGGTACCTCAGTCTGAGGATGGGCTCCCTGGGCGGGGGTGGGGGTCCTGGGGGCCGGGTTCTACCACCTTCCATGTTGGAGAACCAGGGTCAAGGTATCGCCCAGGCTTCTGACCCCCTCCCGTCAGAGCTGGCACCTCCCAACCCCTCACTCATCTCCCCACTTCTCTCCCCAGCTCTTCACGGCCGCCCCCCAAGGCCCCGGCCCCTCCCGTGGCTCAGCCTCCCCCCTCATCATCCTCTTCGTCCTCTTCCTCCTCATCTGCCTCCTCCTCGTCCGCGCAGCTCACCCACCGGCCCCCGACGCCCTCACTGCCCCTGCCTTTGTCCACCNTCAGCCGCTAACGCCCTTTCTGGTGAGTTTGGGGTCCTGGCCGGGGGGGTGGGGGGCCCATGGCCCCGGGCTTGGGCCCAGTCGGCTTTGGGGCATCTGGACCTCAGCAGACATCAGGGCTTGAGGAGGGAGTGGCTCAAGGCCAGAAGGGAAGGCCAGTCACCTGGGCCCAAGGAGGCTGACCTGGTGGTGACAGATATTAAAGCCTTCTCCCCCTCCCCTCCCACAGAGCAGGACCTGATCGGCCAGGACCTGAACTCTCGCTACCTGAATGCCCCGGGTGGCCCCGAGGTGGTGGGGGCAGGGGGCTCGGCCCGGCCCCTGGCCTTCCAGTTCCACCAGCACAACCACCAGCACCAGCACACCCACCAGCACACCCACCAGCACTTCACCCCTTATCCCCCGGGCCTGCTGCCACCCCATGGCCCCCACATGGTGAGCTCCTCATTGGGCTGGTGATGAGGCTCAGAGACTGGGGGGGAGGGTGTGGCTTCCAGGGGAAGGTCATGGGTCCCTGGCTGGCAGCTTACTCTTCCCTTCTCTTCCCTAGTTTGAGAAATATCCAGGAAAGATGGAAGGCCTTTTCCGGCATAATGTGAGTGTGTGTGTGTGTGGTGTGGTGTGTGTGGGCATGGATGCAACAATGTGTGTGGCCCTGACTGTTGGGGAATCCAGTCTTCAGCTTCAGAAGCAAGAGCCTTGAGCCTGGGAGAGCTCCCTGGGGGATTTTAGGGTGGAGGCCCGAGGACTGATGGGCAGACCAGACGTGGGCTGCCTCTCCACCCCCAGCTTGGACTAGTGCCCTTCTCTCCACAGCCGTACACGGCCTTCCCTCCCGCAGTGCCCGGCCTACCTCCGGGCCTCCCGCCGGCCGTCTCCTTTGGCTCCCTGCAGGGGGCCTTCCAGCCCAAGGTGAGCTCCCAATCCAAACACCACCACCTCCCACCCCGTACAAACCCAGACACCGCCCAGATCTACATGTCTTCTTCCATTCCCCAAAACCATGTCCATTCTCCTGTTCTCCCCTTGTGGACCTAGATTTCTTCAGAGCCCTGCTTTCCCCCCTCCCAGCCCCCATCTTGGTTCTAGACCCCTCTTTATGCCTGGTGCCAGCTCTCCTGACTGATCCCTCCACTCCCCTTTCCCAGAGCACGAACCCCGAGCTGCCACCACGACTGGGGCCAGTGCCGAGCGGGCTTCCCCAAAAGGGGACACAGGTGAGGGGGGCCAAGGCAGGTCCTGGGGGAGCTAGAATGTCTATTGAGGGAGAGCAGGGTTGATTTGAGAGTGGACCACTGATCCCTTCCTTTAATACACGATCAGGGGCATCCCTGAGATCTGACACGAGGGAATTTCTGTAAAGACAAGGTTTACCATGCATGAGGAATAGGAATTTCACGAAGTTGTCCCAGAAGTAAGATACTAGGATAGTAGTTTTTTGTAGGAGCCTTTCAAATTTTTTAAGTTACAAAATTCTTTTTTTTTTTTCCCTCAAGTGACATCATACCAGGAAGTCCTGTCCATAAAACAGTGAATGAAAAGATAAGCTGCCCCTTTGTGAAATGGCACAGGGAGCAGTCTTAGAGCCCATGGCTCTGGGAACATCACAAAAAGCACAGGATGTGTTTCCTTAAAGAGTAGACTACACCAGATATTCTGCAACTTCTTTTAGCAGCAGTACAGATTTTTTCCTCTAAGGAAATCTTCAGAAGACTCTCACCATATAAAGGCCGTTAGTAGGATAGTTTCTCTGCTTGAGAAAGCTGCCTGCCTGCCTGCCTCCCCACTCCCTAGTCTTCCAAGCAGGGGCATGTCCTTGGGGCCTGGTTCAGAAGCTTAGTGCTGGAGGGGAGATGTCCAGAGTGGGAGAGATGGGGAAAGGAAGCTTGACAGAAGCAGGAAAGGCCTGAGGGAGCCACTCAGGGACTCCGGTGTTTGGGTGGGGATCGGGGACTGTGGAGATGAGGTGTCCAGGACAGTAAACAGATCTGAATCGCCGCCAATCTCTGCTTTGCCATCCCCAGATCCCTGACCATTTCCGGCCACCTTTGAGGGTGAGTTTGGTGAGGACCTCAGGCTGCATGAGGCTGCGGGCTGGTGTCAGGGTGTTTGGCTAAGGGCGGGTCTTGCTTGGGAATGAGCGAGAAGCCCAAGACGTGGAGGCAGCCAGATGTGGAACGGCAGAAAGGGAAAGGCTTATGAGCCACAGACCTGGGTTCTGACGTAGCTGGCCGCGGGACCTTGGGCAAGACAGTTTCTCTCTCTGAGCCTCAGTTTCCTAGGCTGTGAAATGAACCTAGTCATCCCTCAGTTGTAGGGATGATGAGCGGGGATGTTGTGTGGCAAGGCTGGGCCTAGGACCAGGCCTGGAGTGGGTGATGAGTGAACGTTCTTTCCTTCCCTTTCCCTTTGGTTATCCTTCTGGGGCGGCAGAAACCAGGGAAGTGGTGTGCCATGCACGTGCGCGTGGCTTACATGATCCTGAGACACCAGGAAAAGATGAAGGTACTGGGGCTGGAGGGCTGGGGAGAGTGAGAGTGGGCCGGCCCGAGCCCTGGGCATCTGGCTTTGGCAGAGCTTGGCCGAATTGCTTGGCCCTGTCCCGGTCACTGCCTGAGCATTTTGACAGTACTAGGTTGTCTGGCTACCTAGGGGGGGTGGTCCGAGAAGGCTCTGAGAGAGGCAGAGGCTAGGCCCCCAAGCCCCCTCTTGGCACCAGCCAGTCCTTGGAGGGGACCTAGGGGTGGAAGAGCAAGAGCGGGACTTCACCTGGCTCCTCACTCACCACCCCTCTCCCTGTCCCACGCAGGGCGACTCCCACAAGCTTGACTTTCGGAACGACCTCCTGCCCTGCCTTCCGGGGCCCTATGGGGCCCTGCCCCCTGGGCAGGAGCTCTCCCACCCGGCCGCCTCCCTCTTCACTGCGACTGGTGAGTCTGGCCAGCCCTCTCAGGGCCTGAGGTTCCCTGTGTATAGCCCAAGGCCCACCTTGCGCCCACTCGGCCTCACCAGAATCTCCCACCTCTCTGCCCCAGGTGCCGTCCACGCTGCAGCCAACCCTTTCACCGCAGCTCCCGGGGCCCACGGAACCTTTCTGAGCCCCAGCACCCACATTGGTAAGAGCCAAGGGCATGTTGGGCAATCCAGGCCTTGTCCCTGACTTCAGGAGCTCTCGAGCTGGGCATGGAAAGTAGACTTGAGAAGCGGCTGGAATGGGGGTAGGCCTGGTTCCACCTGATTTGTGGCCTTGGGCGAGTTACTCTAATCCCTCTGAGCCTCAATCTCGTCACCTGTGAAGTGGGATAGGGAAGGGAGGAGTGATTGCCAATCTCTGCCACCTCAGACACTGTCTCTGAAACAGCCAGTGTTAGGAGGTAGTGTGCCAACTGGGAGAGGAGGGTGGAGGAGGGCTGTGCACGCCCAGGTGAGAACAGAGTCACTGGCTCCTAGCAGTCTTCTCAGGCTTCGTGGGGAGATTTAACGTGGGTCTGGGTAGACACAAGGGAAATGAGGCTAATAGCATAGGATTAGGTGTTCCTGGAGGAGGAAATTGTGAGATGTTCCCTTAGTGGGATAGGTTAGTTGTTCTGACTAGCTACGTGCATGAAGTTCGGGTCAGGTTGGGAAAGGCCCTGCACGTCAGGTGGGAGGAAGCCAGCAGAGAGATCTTCAGGCAAATGGTTTGCTGTAGAGCCGGTCTGGGTGGCTGGTGTCGGGGACTGTGGGGTAAGACCTTGACCTCTGGAGTCAGAGAGGCCCTGGGTTGGGGGTACCGCTTACTGGCTAGATGACCGTTGGCAAGTCACTTCATCTCTCTGAGCCTGTTTCATCATCTTTAAGTGGGAGCGATCCTGCCTGCCTAGTGGGGCTTGTTGTTTGTGAGGTTAAACAACACGACGCATGTCAAAGCTCAGTGCCTTGCCAGGCCCAAGGAAGTGCTTAGCACCTGGTTGTTCAAACCAAGAGCAAGTGGCTGAGAGCTCCGGGGCCTGCTTGCTGAGCTGCCTCTTCCCTGCCAGTCTTGGTGCCTGCTCTGAGCTGGCTGCCAATGCTCTGACCACTCCTCTTTTCTCCCACAGATCCCTTTGGGCGTCCCACAAGCTTCGCCTCCTTGGCTGCCCTCTCCAACGGGGCCTTTGGAGGCCTGGGCAGCCCCACATTCAGTGAGTGCGGGCGGGGCGGGGGGGTGGCTGTGGCTGTGGGCTGG
>NW_027529443.1:646035-647685 GCF_008692635.1 Crocuta crocuta | reverse complement strand
GTCCCTGCATGGGTCGTCCTCCTCGTGGCTCCTGTCACTCTGTGCTTCACCCTCTGTCTAGACTCCGGCGCCGTCTTTGCCCAGAAAGAAAGCCCAGGGGCTCCACCAGCCTTCGCCTCCCCCCCAGACCCATGGGGCCGCCTGCACCGCAGTCCTCTGGCCTTTCCTGCTTGGGTCCGGCCCCCTGAGGCCGCCCGGACACCAGGCTCAGACAAGGAGCGGCCTGTGGAGCGGAGAGAGCCCGCTATCACCAAGGAGGAGAAAGACAGGTGTGCTTCCCGCCCGCCCGCCAACCCCACTGCCCGTACCCTTGGCCTTCCCTCCCCGAAACCTGGCCTCAGCCTGGTGAGACCCCTGGAGTACCTCCATTCTCTCCCCCAGGGACCTCCCCTTCTCACGGCCCCAGCTCCGAGTTTCTCCTGCTACTCCCAAGGCCCGGGCTGGCGAGGAAGGGGCCAGGCCAGCCAAGGAATCCGTGCGGGTAAAGGAAGAAAGGAAGGAGGAGGCCGCCGCCGCCGCTGCTGCCGNAGGTCATGGAACCTGGGAGCAGAAACCCCAACCCCCACAAAATCAAGCATCAGATGGACCTTGGGGTCCCTGGGAGGGCAGAGATCACAAGCCTCTAGAGAGAGGGGTGTGAGTGTGTGTGTGCGCGCGTGTGCATGCGTGTGCGCGTGCGTGTGTACGCATGAGAGATGAGAGTGGGGGCCATTTCAGAGATCATAACTCATGATCTCCTGAGGTACACCATCGCCCCCTCTGAGGGCCCCTAGGCCCTTGGCCTGCCTCCCCAAGGGCTCACTAAGCCAGAGGCCAAAGTGCCCCCCCTCCCCTTCACCTACCACCCAAGTCCTCATGCCCTCTCAGGGCTGGGGGAGGAGGGGCTAACGGAAGGGGGGTTCCATGTACATATTTATCTCCCCTTCCACATAGCCCCCCAGACCTTTTGTACATTTTTACAGGGGTGCCCCTCCCAATAATCCCCCTTCCTGGTTAATTAAATCCTCAGACTGGTGCTGTGTTCCTAGCCTCTGGCCTCTCTGTGGGGGGAGGGGGGATTGTAGAGGGAAGAGCTGGGAGGCGACAGGCAGGAATCCAGGGCTTATCCCTGGGAATATGGAGTCAGCAGGCGACAGAGCAACAGGGGAAGGGACCTGGGTACCTAGGCTGGAAAGAAGGGCAAACACTTCCTGCTTGGCTGACAGCCCAGGCCCCTCCCCCACTTGTTCCTGTTACCTCTGTGTGCCACCGTTCCCAAAAGGCTCAATCTCTAAGCTTCAGATTCCACCTCTTAGTGGCTCAGTCCCCCTATCCCACTTCCAAGTGCCCCCAGGACTCCTGGGCCCTGCTCCCTAGAACCCTGTTCCCCAGAACCCTGCCCTAGGCTGGGGGGAGGGTAGGGGGGGCAGAGAAGGTCACCACGTACCACACACCAAAGAAGGGGGTCGGCCCGGGGGGTGGGCCACACAGGCAGCTTCTTCAGCAGCCTCTCGGCAGCAGTCCCAGCCTTCCCAAAGCAGCAGGTGCCCCCAGGCTGGGGCCCCACCCAGAAGGCAGGGGTCAGTTTAACAAAAACATAACGTTGACTTTTTTCCCCGGTGGGGCTTATTCTGTAACATGACTTGCGGATATTTATATAAGTATGAGTGT
>NW_027529443.1:630777-645950 GCF_008692635.1 Crocuta crocuta | reverse complement strand
AGGGGGGATTGGGGCAGGGGGGATGAGGGAAGCAATACTGTGTCCTGATGAAGGTTCTCCCCCTCCCACCTGGGAGAGCAGCTCTTTTACTTGTGGATGGATGAGTTGGAGTGTCGGGCATTGACGTTTTTCGCGTTTTTCTACAACCCAGGAGTACATATTACACAGGTTCAAACCATACAGAAGGATGGCCAAACTAAATTTCCCGTTCAGCTGCCAACCCACGCAAGCCCCGTGCCTTTTCTGAGGTAACTGCTCTCGATCATTTGGTATCTGCTCTTCAGGCCCATTTCTGTGTGTTACCTACACATGTACGTGCGTAGTTGTGTTAGAAAAAGAGCTGCAGTTTTTTTGAATAATTTTTCTGTGCGGTCACAAATGTCCATACTTACTACAGAGGAAAAGTGCTTCGTAATCTCACCCCTCAGAGATGACCACTGCTAGTTGTCAGGAGTATTTTCCTCCAGTTATTTCTCTAGCTATATGCTCAAAGTACCGTGGGGAAAAAACATGGGATCCTGTGAAATGTACTATTTTTGCTTATTTTACACTTAACATTTTTTGATGTGATCATTAAAAACCAAGTGACTAGAGGCGCCTGGGTGGCTCAGTTGGTAAAGCATCTGCCTTCAGCTCAGGTCATGATCTCATGGTTTGTGAGGTCGAGCCCCACATCGAGCTCTGTGCTGACAGCATGGAGCCTGCTTGGGATCCTCCTCTCTCTCCTCCTCCTCCCTCTCTCTTTCTCTGCCTCTACCCTGCTTGTGCTCACTCTCTCAAAATGAATAAATAAACTTTAAAAATGTTCAAACAAATAAACAAAAACCCCAAGTGACTAAACCAGCTAGTGCGCCTGGCTCCCACCCAAGCTGCCCAGAATTCTCTCGTCCCACTGTATCCATCGCCTTAGGAGAGATGCATCCGACATTCTCTGCTATCACTGCACATACCCAAGGATTCTAGGAACGACTCAAGCCTAGATCGCTCCAACGAGTCAGAAACAGGCGGACCAGAAGGAGAAACTTCGCTTGTAGACAAGATTTCACATGACGGTCCTCGTTTTCAGCTGCTTTAGAAAAATCTAAAAGTCTGTTGACCCGTACCTGCTTTCCCTATGACTGCCCCTTGAGATGGGCATGATCTGTCCACATTGCCACGGTGTCCTCCACTCTGTTGTTTAGGAACAAGCCATTGTCACTATTGAGGGCACTTCCCTGGTCCCCATAAACATTTGGATGTGAAACTCTCAGAAGAATGCTTTCTTTCTTTTTTAGATGTTTATTTGAGGGGGGGGGAACACGGGCACATGTGTGAATGGGGGAGGGACAGAGGATCCAAAGCAGTCTCTTTGCTGACAGGAGAGAGCCGAATGTGGGGCTCTAACTCCCAAACCATGAGATCAAGACCTGAGCTAAAGTCGGACGCTTAACTGACTGAGCCACTCAGGCGCCCCATACTTTTTTTTTTTCATGTTTGTTTATTTTTGAGAGAAAGAGAGAGCAGGAGATACAGAATCCACTGCAGGGCTCAAAACCATGAACTGCAAGATCATGACCTGAGCCAAAATCAGATGCTCAACTGACTGAGCCAACCAGGCGCCCCAGAAGAATACTTTCTAGCCATGTATATCCAACTTCTAGATCCCCTCACAAGTAACTCAGGTGCCCAGTCACTTCCTAGATCTGATGCTGTGCTCACCAGGCCCATCCATTTCCATCTCTGTTATCAGCACCCAAGTCAGAAACCTAACACCTTGCCTCAATTGACTGTCTGGACTGCCTTTTATTCTCTCAGCCACTGTTCACTTCATATGCCAGGCACTGAATAATGGCTGCGAATACAGAGGTAAACAAAATTCCCAGCTTTCCTGGGGCTGACAGGTATGTACTGGGAGGAGCCCAGTATTTTTGTACATGCCTCAAAAAGAAAAAAAGGATGAAGGGCGGGAATCCCCAGGGCTGCCTTCCTGGGGCCTGTCCTCATAACCTCTATGCTCCATTGATCCACCTCCACATGTCCTAATCTGAACTCAGGAGCTCCTTAGGCAGAGGTAAAAGAGGAATCCAGAAAGACCGTCAATGCTGAGGAGAAAACAAAATCATTTCACTGTCCTGAGAAGAAATGCAGTTCTTTATTTTGGATGAGCCCAGAAGTGTAGCTATGTAAGCTTAAGCAATGTGCATATTTGTGTGCCATGGCTTACTTATAAAATGGAGGTGTTTTTTTTATTTGAAGATCTAATTGGATCTATTAAATGATTCGTGAATGGGGCAGCTCCCCATCTAGCAAATAGGTGCTCCCAAAATAGAGGGTTTTTAAAACAACTTTATTAAGATACAATTCACATACCATATAATTCACTCAGTCTTTTATGACTGGCTTCCTTCACTCTGCATTGAAAGGATTCAAGGTGCATTCATCCTGTAGCTTGCATCAGTACCACATTCCTTTTTATTGCCAAACAATACTCCATTACACGGATGTGCCACATTGTGTTTATCCATTCTTCAGTTGACAGTCTTTTAAGTTGTTTCTTTTAACTATGATGAATAATACTTCTGTGAATATCCGTGTACAAATGTTTGCGTGAACACATTTTTTTTTTTCTTAGAGAGGGATGAGGGGAGAGGGGCAGAAGGAGAAAGAGAGAATCCCAAGCAGGATCACATTTGATCCTGCCACCCTGGGATCATGACCTGAGCTGAAATCAAGAGTGGACGTTCAACCGACTGAGCCACCCAGGCGCCCCAATATAAGCACATTCTGAACTCTTTTAGGTATGTACCTTGGATTGGAATTACTGGCTCATATAGTAACTCTTAAGTCTATCATTTTGGGGAACCACCAAACTAGTTTCCAAAGTAGCTGCACTATTTTACGTTCCTACCAGCAGTGTACAAAGATGGAGTTTTAATGGGTTCTCCTAGTATTACTGTGTGAGTTCACTAATTAGCACAGACTTCTTAGAACAGTGCCTGGCACCGAGTAGGTGCTCAAAAACTTACTGCTGTCCTGATCGGTGATGCCTCTCTGATCAGAAACTCCAAGAAGCAGATCTTAGAGCTCAATTAAGGAGAATGCTTACTCACACGCAGTTTGTTGGGAAGGCACATCTTCCGAAACAGACTTTGAGGTGAGGAGCACATATCTAGTGGCATAGAAGGGAGAAGGAGCCTGAGCCAGTGACGAAGATTAAGAGCCCTTCTTATTAGACGGATCAGAGTTTAAGTTTGGTCTCCCCCAACCAGCTCTGTGAATTTGGTCTTTAGCCAGTTTCCACTTTCCAAAGAAAATGACAGTCCCAGCCCACAGGTTCATCGTGATGGTTACACAGAATAATGCAGATAGAGGTTACTCACCACAGAATTGAGTACACAGTGGACATTCACTAAATAAGAGTGTTGTTACTGATCGCAGTGGGAAAGATTATAAACAGGTCCCTTATTTCAAGATGGGTAGGTTGAAGTCCAGAGTTTATATGATGTATGGAGTGAGAAGAAAGGAGACATACATATTTGGAAAGATTTAAAAAAATAAGCTTGATTTTTTTTTTTTAATTAGAGGTGGGAAGAGAGGGACAGAGAGTGAGAGAGAATCTTAAGCAGGCTCCACTTTCAGCACAGACCCCAATGCAGGCCTCAATCCCCCAACCCTGGGATCATGACCTGAGCCGACATCAAGAGTCAGACACTCAACCAATTGAGCCACCCAGATGTCCCTAAACTCATTATTAAAACAGTCTTAGATGTATAAAAAAATGGCAAAGATAGTAAAAGATTTCTTATATCCCCTAAATTCAGTGTCCTGTATTAACACCTATTGACATTTCACTTTATTTTTATTTTTAAAAAAATGTTCATTTGTTTTTGGGCACCCAGGTGGCTCAGTCAGTTAAGCTTCCGACTTCAGCTCAGGTCATGATCTCACAGTCTGTGAGTTTGAGCCCTGCATCGGGCTCTGTGCTGACAGCTTGGAGCCTAGAGCTGTTTCGGATTCTGCGTTTCCCTCTCTCTGCCCCTCCCCTGCTCATGCTCTGTCTCTCTCAAACATAAATAAACATTAAAAAAATAATTTCACTCTTTTTTTTGAGAGAGAGAAAGAGAGAGGGCAGGAGTGAGCAAGGGGCAGAGAGTGAGAGGAAGAGAGATTCCCATGCAGTGTGGAGCCCAAAGAGTGCTCAAGCTCACCTTGATGTGATGACCTTGGCTGAAGTCCGATGCTCCACCAACTGAGCCACCAGGCACCCCAGATTTCCTTAGTTTTACCTAATACCTATTGTGTTCCAGGAGCCCACTGCAATGATACTACATTACACGTAGTCATCACGTCTCCTTAGGCACCTTTTGACCATGACTTTTCTAGACTTTCCTTGTTTTTGATGATTTTGACAGTTTTGAGGAGTTTTGGCCAGGTATTTTAGAAAATGCCTCTTACTTGGGATTGTTCTTTCTTAGGATTAGACTAGGGTTACGAGTTTGGGGAGGAAGCAGAGGCAAAGTGCCGTTTTCATCACATCATATCAATGGTACATGCCTTCAAGATGACTTATCGCTGTGGCTGAGGGAGGGCTTATCAGCTTCCACTGGAGAATTACTCTTTCCCCTCTTCTTTGCACATTTTACTCTTTGAGAGGAAGTCACTCTGCACAGCCCTTACTGTAAGATGTGGGAAATTATGCTCCACCTCCTTGAGGTCTGAGTATCCACACAAATTACTTGGAAATCTGCATGGGAAAATTGTCTCTTCTCCCTTTATTTATTTATTCTATCATGTATTTGTGCTCTGATGCATTTGTGGGTATTTCTTTTCCACTTTAGGCTATACTCCAGTATTTTTATTTATTACTCCCCAGTTTTCAGTTGGCTCCAATGCCTCTTTCATCGTGGGGCTTTTTGCCTTTTTGGTATTTTTAGCCAAGACTTACTTTTTACTGCTTATCTTTTTGTATCTTTGGGTTTTTGTCTCCCAGTATATGTATTATCTGTTCTTAAAAGTTAAAACCACTGCCCGTGTAATTAACATGGTCTTGTAGCTTATAACAAAAGGCAGAGTCAGAAGTGTCCTTCCTTCCCCGATACACTCCTGCCTTGCTCCCTTTCTCCTTTCCAGAGATACCATGTTGATTTCCTGTTTGTTTCTCCAGCACAATTCTTTTTTTTTTCTTCTTTTAAACAAATGTTTACATATAGTACACACTGTTCTGTATGCTGCTTCTCTCAAGTAACTATCTCTTGCAGGGTATAGCACTCCTTTGCAAGGCTATCCCATAATATATTTAGCCAGTCTCCATTAGTGGACGCTTATGTTCTTTCACGTCTTTTACTACTGGAACAAAGAGTGCTGCCGTGAACCTCTTTGTTCACCTGAGCAAATAAATCTGCAGGACAAATTTCTAGGCAGAGCTTTGCAGAACCAAAGAGTATATGCTTTCAAAACTTAGATGCTGCTAAATTCTACACAAACCTGGTGCCAGTTGCGAGCTTTCACTCTCACTCTCGTCCACAGCGATGAGAGACGACCTGTTTTCCCACCCCCTTGCTGACACAGAGAGCTAACAAACTTTCTGATCTTTGCCAATCCAGCGGGTGAAAGAGCATGCCCTGCAGAAATTTGAATCTATATTTCTTTTAGTGTGAGTGAACATCTTGCTGGACATTTACAAATTCGTTGTGTTTTCCTTTTCTGTGAATTGCCTCTGCCCCTCTCCCCCTGCCCTCTGGGTCTTTTTTATAACCTTTGTTTTGTGCCTCAGTGAAAGCTACTCATTCATTTCTTTCATCAACAAATATTTATTTACCTACTATATATCAGACTCTGTTGTAGCAATGTGACAGTGACCAGAAAGGGCAAAGGTATTTTTCCCTGGGAAATTAAAATTCTAGAGGGGGTAGACAGAGAGTAAAGCAATAAATGCATGTTGGTTGGTGATTCATGTTAGGGAGAAAAGGGGAGGGTATGGACTAGAATGTTCTGGGGTGCTATTTTATATACAAGGATTAAAGAGGGTTTCTCTGGGGGATCTTAAGTGAGCAGAGATGGGAATAAAGTGAGGGAAGGAAGCATGCAGTTATCTGGGAGAAGAATGCTTTAGGAAGAGGCAGCAGCAGTGTGAAGTCCCTGAGGTGGGAATGTGCTAAGTGGGCTAGAGGCTGAGGGCTGGCTGGAGCATGGTGAGCAAGAGGCAGAGGGGTTTGGGAGGGTTTTGGGAGTGGAGACCAGATCATGCAGGGCCTTGAAGGCTTTTGTAAGGACTTTGGCTTCCACTCTGAGTGAGGTGCTAGCCACCGCAAAGTTTATTTGTTTATTTTGGTTGTACTTTTATTTATTTATTTGGAGAGTTTTAGAGCAGAGGAATGACATTATCCAGTTTAGCTTCTTTTTTTATTTATTTTGAGGGAGAGAACACAAGCAGGAGAGAGTTGGGGGGGGGGGGCGGCGCAGAAAAAGGCAGAAAAAGAGAATGCCAAGCAGGCTCCATACTGTCAGCGTGGAGCCCTATGCAGAGCTCGAACCCACAAACTGTGAAATCATGACCTGAGCCAACACCAAGAGCTGGAAGCTTAACTGACTGAGCCACCCAGACACCCCCATAATTAGCTTTTTAAAGGACCATACAATGGGATGGTCCGTGAATTGAGACATTACAATACACATGTCACTGGGGTCATTTCCTATAATTAGCCCGTTCTAACTGGAAAATTTAGGGGCCTGGCCTGCTTTAAGCAAATCCAGTATGTGAAATTTCAGATAGATGATTTTCTCTAAGGGAATTCGGCAGGACTGATATGGTGATCCCAAGCTACTAGGCCCAGGATTTTTGCCTGTGGATGACAAATAACCTACCTTTTTTTCCCCTTGGAAGGAATCATCTTCCCAAAGCTTGGCAAGCACTCTCTAGAAGTGCCTCCTACTGACACCTTCATACAAAGCCATAAAAATATGTGTTCAAGAATGTTCCCAGAATTAGGGGCACCTGACTTCAGCTCAGGTCATGATCTCATAGCTCGTGGGTTCGAGCCCCGCGTCAGGCTCTGTGCTAACAGTTAGCTCAGAGCCTGGAGCCTGCTTCAAGATTCTGTGTCTCCCTCTCTCTCTGACCCTTCCCTAATCATGCTGTCTCTCTCTATCTCTCAAAAAAATAAATAAAAACATTAAAAAATTAAAAAAAAAAAAAAAAAGAATAGTCCCAGAATTAGATGGTGTTAATAATGGTACAACTTTGTGGCTATACTAAAAATGCCTGAACTGTATATACTTGAAAGGGCTGGAATTTATGGTATGTGAATTGTAGTTCCATAATAACGACAACAGTAAAGAACATTTCCAGGAACCCTGTTCACCATAGCACAAAGACTGGGAACAACCCAAATGTCTATACACAGGGATCTATTAAATAAACTTGTATGACCATCAGTGGGTAAACATGGAGACGTTAAAAAGAATGAGGTATAAAAAATTTTTTTAAACGCCGGAGGGGGTGCCTGGGTGGCTCAGTCAGTTGAGCGTCCGACTTCGGCTCAGGTCATGATCTCATGGTTCATGGATTCGAGCCCCACGTCGGGCTCTGTGCTGACTGCCAGCTCAGAGCCTGGAGCCTGTTTCAGTCTGTGACTCCCTCTCTCTCTGACCCTCCCCTGCTCACGCTGTCTCTCTCTCTCTCTCCTAGAAATAAATAAAACATTAAGAAAATTAAAAAAAATAATAAATAAATAAAAATTTTAAGAAATTAAAAAAATAAAACGCCAGAGGGACACCTGGGGGGCTCAACTGGTTGAGTGTCCAACTTCGGCTCAGGTCACGATCTTACAGTTCATGGGTTTGAGCCCCGCATCAGGCTCTTTCTTGCTGACAGCTCAGAGCCTGGAGCTGCTTCAGATTCTGTGTCTCCCTCCCTCTCTCTGCCGCTCCCCCGCTCATGTTCTGTCTGTCTCTCTCTCTCAAGAATTAACATGAAAAAAAATTAAAAAGAATGAGGTGTGTCTGCATTTGCAGATGTGGGAAACAGAGAAAGCCCTCTGTGAGGTGTTAAGCTTTTAAAAATTAACGTGAGGAGTGCCTGGGTAGCTCAGTCAGTTAAGCCTCCAACTCTTGGTTTCAGCTCAGATCGTGATCTCATGGTTCGTGGGATCGAGACCTGCATCAGGCTCCATGCTGATAGTGCAGAGCCTGCTTGGGATTCTCTCTTTCGCTCCCTCTCTACCCCTTCCCTGCTCTATAGATAGATAGATAGATAGATAGATAGATAGATAGATAGATAGATAGATAGATAAAACAACTTAAAGAAAGAAGAATTATGCTAATATTAGTCCACGTCCAGCACGGACTGCTTGGGTTGCCTATATAATAGTAAGAATATAATTATTCTCACAGTTATATAGAGAGGCAGGCAAGGCTGGTCTGATTATGTCCATTTTATACATAAGTACAATGAGGCACAAAGATAAAAGAGGCTTACAAACTTAGTGAAAAATTCAAGATGGGCAGAGCTTAGGATCATATAAAATATGATTTTTGTGTTTTTTTTAAATTATTTAAAATGTTTATTTAATTTTGAGAGAGAGAGACAGAGCATGAGTTGGGGAGGGGCAGGGAGAGAAGTAGACACAGAATCCAAAGCAGGCTCCAGGCTCTGAGCTGTCAGCACAGAGCCCGACATGGGGCTCAAACCCACAAGCCGTGGGATCATGACCTGAGCCGAAGTTGGACGCTTAATCGACAGAGCCACCCAGGCGCCCCCCAAAATGTGATTTTCAATCTCTGCTTTGCAAGCTATTTGCTTGTGACTTTAGGCCAGTTACCTCTCTGAGCCTGAGGGACAAGCCCTAGGACCTCCCAGGACTTCAAGGATTAAGAGCTGCTGGAAAAGAAAAAGGCCTCCCATAGTGCCTGGAGCATGGCAGCTGTCCAGGAAATAGCTGCTATTAGGGTAATTATTCTGTAAATGTCTTGAATGATTATAATATTTATGGACTGAGGTGTCGCCTTGTGTTAGGTGCCGAGGTCAGATGAGAGACTGGATCTTTGAGGTCTCCCACTCTCTCCCTAATACCAGCTCCTGCCCTCCGGAGCCCCCCTGTGAAAGAGGAGGAGTGGCCCTCAGTGATGCAAATGAATGTTGACTTTTTCATTAACAAAACAATGAGCCCGCTGGCACAGACGGAGGAAATGTTGAAAACTTTGAAAGGAGAAAAAAAATCGGTTGGCAAGTGTTTGTTGATCTACTCCCACCCAGCTCTACTCCTCAATAAACATTTCTCAACACCTGCTGGGCCAACCCCGGGTTGGACTCCGTTTGAGGTCTCTAAAGCGCTCTGTGAACTGGGGCCTCGCAGTGTCTCAGGCTAATGACCCTAACCCCTCAGGTTAAGCTGATGGGGGGCTTTGACTAAGTGTGTAGGAAGAGCCTGGGACCTCTTAGAAACAAAGCAATTTTTCTTGTCTAAAGAAATCAGTTTATTTTACCCCAAACCTCCCCACCCCACTGTTCATTTCAGGAGAAGCGATCGTAGAGTCCCCGGCAGATGCTGACCACCATGTGTGGGGGGCGCAGAGCCACTGTCAGTCCCCTGGGTAAGACACGGGGGAGGAACATGGTGAGGAGTAAGGAAAGAACACATACAGCCATGGCGCAGGGTGCAGGACAGGCTGGTTAGGTAAATAATAGAGAGAGACTAAAGCAACCCCCCAACAAACCAAATACTGTTTTTCATATATGTGAAGATATTCACTACAACTGTATCCACTGAAGTGTTGTTTCTAGAACCTAGAAAATGAAAACAATTCCACTGTCCAAAATGGGAGATTGATTAAACACATCATTTGACATTCACACAATGAATGGACTAATAGGCTGAAATTTTTTTTAATTTTTAAAATTGTGTGTGTGTGTGTGAGAGAGAGAGAGAGAGACACAGAGAGAGAGAGTCTCAAGCAGGCTTCACTTCACACTCAGTGCGGAGCCTGACATGGGGCTCGATCCCATGATGCTGGGATCACAATCTGAGCCAAAATCAAGTTAGACCCTCAACTGACTGAGTCACCCAGGCACCCTGGATTTTTAAAATATATCATAGATCTGGGGTGTCTGGGTGGCTCAGTCGAGAGTCCAGCTCTTGATTTCAGCTCAGGTCATGATCCCAAAGTTGTGGGGAAAAATGAAGTTAGATCATTGCCTCACACTATACCCCAAACCCAATTCCACATATAAGGGCTTAATTATCAAAAGGAAACTTTAGTTTTAGGAGAAAATCTAAGGGAATTTCTTTCTGGACTTGGCGTAACAAAGAATCTCTTAATTAAAACACAAAAGAGTAATCATAAACAAAAATAGTACATAAAACTATATTAAAATTAAAAAATTATAACCTACAAATTTGAAGAAGATATGTGCAAGCACAAGGATACATAATATGGAGATACTCCGAACACATTCTGCAAATCAATGAAGGACAGTAAGCCAGTGAAAAACAATGGGTAAAAGACTTGAATATGCACTTGAAAGAAGAGGAAACATGGCTGAAAATCACATGAAGAGATAGATGCTCAACATCACTAGTAATCAAGGAAATACAAAGCAAAGCACCACGAGATGCCATACTGGTTTACATGCAGTCTGTGGCACAAATTAAGAAGTCAGATAACACCAAGCGTTGGAGAAGAGCAATACGTCTTCTGTACGTAGGTGGTGAGGCTGTATATCCATACAGCCATTTTGGTAAAGCAGTTTATTGTTTTCTTGTAAAACTGAACACTTACATACTTAAAACCCAGCAACTCCACTCTTGGGCAAATATCCAGGAGCAAGTCTGGCACCCATGCTCCGTGAGACATGTCTGTGAATATTTAGAACAGCAGTGAATAAATGGCAAAANAAAGGGAAAAAAAAAAAAAAAAAAACCCACTACCAACAACAGAAAGAACCCAACTGCCCTTCAACAGAAGAATGGATAAATATACGGGGTACCTTGACCAAATGAAATATTATAGAAGAGTGAAATTTGAATGAACCGCAGCCACACATGACCGTATAGGCGATTTTTATTAGTATAGTAGTATAAAAAAAGAAAACAAGAAGCCAAGGACTCCTTACACCATATCCTTTCCCTACAATTCAGAAGCAACTACCACTAAACAACATATTGTTGTTGTCATCGTATTAGAGAACAAAACTATGAATCTAAAGGGAGGACAGCCAGAAACAAAGTTCAAAATAGTGGTTTCCTGGTTTGTGGAAGGGAGAAGCGGCTTCAGTAGGATAGAGGTAGAGCCCATCAGAAGACTTGAAGTATTTTCATATTATTTTAATATTAATTGGTAAGTATATAAATAAACAAACAAAAACATAAAACAAGTAAATAAATAAAAATGGGCCATGAACAGAAGGTAACAACATGTCACAAATTAAGGATTTTAATTAATCCAATTCTTTATACCTGAAGTCCTATCTTAAAAAAAAAAAAAAAAGAGCGCGTATAACATACACTAATACTTGTGTAAAAAAATAGTGGGGGGAATATCCATTATCCATTCATACAAAATGTTATTTTCCTAGAGCAATCTTTGACAAGGTAATTGGGGATTGGGTGGGGTGGGAGGTCATGGATAGGGAGCCTTTTCGCTCTTATACCTTTGTATACTGTTTGGAATTTTTGTTTTGTTTCACCTTGTGCATAGAATACCTTTTTCAGCAAGAGTAGTGTCAAGATGAAGAAATTAAAATTAAAAACAAAGCTTTTTATTCAGCACAGTTGAAGTTTTTTTTTTACCATTTAAAATGCATTTTATTTTTTTTTCTTTTGAAATTTACTTTTATTTGATTATATAGCATGCCTATATTGCTTTTTTTTTTTTTACAAATAGTTTATTGTCAAATCAGTTTCCACATAACACTCAGTGCTCATCCCCACAAGCGCCCTCCTCCATGCCCATCCCTCCTCCCCCCCACATCCATCAGTCCTCAGTTTTTGTCAGCATTCAAGAGTCTCTCATGGTTTGCCTCTCTCCCTTTCCCCCACCATTTCCGCCCTTCTTCTCCCCCTTGTTCCTCCGTCAAGTTCCTCCTAATCCTCCTATACGTGCAAACATATGATATTTGTCCTTCTCTGCCTGACTTATTTCGCTCAGCATAACACCCTCAAGGTCCATCCACGTTGCTACACATGGCCAGATTTCATTGTTTCTCATTGCCATGTAGTATTCCATGGTATAGATAAACCACATCTTCTTGATCCATTCATCTGTTGATGGACACTTAGGCTCTTTCCATGTTTTAGCTATTGTGGAGAGACAGCACAGTTGAAGTTTTATAGCAGATGTTTGTTTTAGGGGTTTGCTAATTAGTGGTATCGATGAGGGAGGGGCAAGCAGGCACCCTTCATACCCTGTTGGTGGCAGAAAGTGCAGCCACTTTGGAGGGCAATATTTAGTAGTGTCTATGGAAATCCTAGATGCACATATTCTGATCCAGCAAGTCTCTTCCACTTTGAGAATTTTCTTTACAGGGGCGCCTGGCTGACTCAGTCAGTAGAGCACGAGACTCTCAATCTCAGGGTCATGAGTTCAAGCGCTATGGTGGGCATAGAGATTACTTAAAAAAAAAAAAAGAATTTACAGATTCACTGTACAGCTCAAGATACAAGTACATACGGTTGCTCATCACAGCACAGTACAAAATTAGCTATGCACCATGGTGTATCCACACAATGGACTATTCAGCAGCTATTTTTAAAAAAATTTTTAATGTTTTATTCATTTCTGAGAGGGAGAGAGAGACAGGATGAGCAGGGGAGGGTCAGAGAGAGAGGGAGATACAGAATCTGAAGCAAGCTCCAGGCTCTGAGCTGTCAGTGCAGAGTCCGACGCGGGGCTCGAACCCACAATCCGTGAGACCATGACCTGAGCCGATGTCAGACACTTAATCGACTGAGCCACCCAGGCGCCCCTTCAGCAGCTATTTAAAAGAAAGATAAGTCTGTGTGCATCAACCTGGAGAGACGTTACACCTATTAAGTGTAAAAAGGCAAAATGTAGAACAATACATACAGTATGGTATCATTTGCAGGCATGAGACTCATGGAAAATTCCTAAGCAAATGCAAAGAACTGTTAACACCGGTTACTTCTGGGGAGTGAAATTGAAAAGGTGAAGGGAAGGACATACTTTCTGTTTTATATTTAATACCGGATTTTATTTTTTTATGAAGAGCAAACAATTATTACTGCTATAATAAAAAAAATTTAGGGGTGCCTCGTGGCTCACTTGGTTAAGCGTCCAACTCTTTGTTTCCACTCAGGTCATGAACTCACAGCTCATGAGTTCCAGCCCTGGGCTGGGCTCTGTCTTGACCGTGCAGAGCCTGCTTTGGATTCTCTCTCTTTCCCTCTCTCTGCCCCACCCTTGCTCGTGCATGTATGCTCTCTCTCTCAAAATAAATGAACTTTAAAAAATTTAATTTAGAAGTTCAGAACAAAATATTATATGTCAATTATGTCTCAGCAAAGCCGGTGGTATTTCATAAATTATAAAGAAGCAATGTGGAGCACCTGGCTGGCTCAGTCGGTGGAGCATGTGACTTTTTGAAAAAAAAAAATTTTTTTTAATGTTTTATTTATTTCTAGGAGAGAGAGAGAGACAGCGTGAGCAGGGGAGGGTCAGAGAGAGAGGGAGTCACAGACTGAAACAGGCTCCAAGCTCTGAGCTGNGACGCTTAACTGACTAAGCCACCCAGGCGCCCCCCCAAAAATTTTTTAATGTTTTATTTATTTCTGAGAGAGAGAGAGAGAGGGCGAGCAGGGGAGGGTCAGAGAGAAAGGGAGATACAGAATCTGAAACAGGCTGCAGGCTCTGGGCTGGCAGTCAGCACAGAGCCCGACACGGGGCCCAAACCCACAAACTGCGAGATCATGACCTGAGCTGAAGCTGAACGCTTAACCGACTGAGCCACCCAGGCGCCCCATGGAGCATGCGACTCTTGATCTTGGTCTTGGGGTTGTAAGTTCAAGCCCCATGTCAGGTGTCGAGATTACTTACAAATAAAATCTTTAAAAAAAGAAAAAAGAAGCAATGTAAAGAGAAGCAACTTTTTTGCTCACTGTAAAAAAATTTTAAAGAAAATACAGAAGCCTATGAAGAAGAAAAGATGAGTTTTTGCCTTCTTATCCTCAACAAGATGTCACATTTAATAGTTTGGGGTATATTCTTTTAAAAGTTTTGTCTGCTTTTGTGTGTGTGTGTGTGTGTGTGTGTGTGTGTGAGAGAGAGAGAGAGAGAGAGAGAGAGAGAGAGAGAAGTTCTGAAAAACCAGTCTATGAGGATAGTGATTAAACTCTGTTCAGAGTATTTAAATGTAGGAAATTGCAATGAGGTGGCTTGGGATATTTATAGCGCATTGCTTTCATAATAATGATACATGTATGTGATCACAATTTTTAAAAAATTCAGACAAGCATACAAAAAATTGAAATTATCTCCAAATCCTACCACTCAGAGATATCCCCAGTCAACATACTAGTAGTGCACATGCTTTCTTCTTTCCTTCTTTGCCTATAGAAACATATTCATCATCTCAATTTATAAACTGGAATACTACAAAATACACTACAGGCTCCTGGGTGGCTTAGTGGGTTAAGTGTTGGACTTCGGCTCAGGTCATGATCTCACTATTCGTGAGTTTGAACCCCACATCGGGCTGACACCTCAGAGCCTGGAGCCTACTTCGGATTCTGTGTCTCCCTCTCTCTCTCTCCCTCCTCCTTCATTCTCTCTCTCTCTCTCAAAAATAAATAAACATTATAAAATTAAAAAAAAAAACCCACACTACTCTGTGCCCTGTTTTCTTTAAAAAAAATGTTTTTAATGTTTCATTTATTTCTGAGAGAGAGACACATACACACACAGCGTGAGCAGGGGAGGGTCAGAGAGAGAGAGGGAGACACAGAATCCCAAGCAGGCTGTGCACAGCCAGCACAGTGCCCATAGCAGGGCTCGAACTGATGAACCACATGATCATGGCATGAGCCGAAGTTGGACACTTAACCGACTGAGCCATCCAGGACTCCGCCCCCAAATTGTTTTTTCTTTTTAATTTTAATGTTTTTAATGTTTCTTTTTGAGAGAGAGAGAGAGAGAATCTGAAACCGGCTTCAGGCTCCAAGTTGGATGCTTAACCAACTGAG
>NW_027529443.1:539428-630745 GCF_008692635.1 Crocuta crocuta | reverse complement strand
TGGGGGGGGGGTTTTGCTTCCTTTTTTTTTTTTTCTTAACTAACAAGACAACAAAATATAATCTATTTTATTCTTTTAAATAAATTTTAAAATAAAAAAAAAATTGGGGGAGGGCGCCTGGGTGGCTCAGTTGGGGAAGCACTTGAAGATATTATAGGCTCACCTTGTACCTTTCAGTATTAGTCACAGACTTGGCCTTTTTCTGCAACTGGCCCTTGTTCCTTTCAGAGACCATATTCTGGACGCTAAGATGCATTGTTGAAGTGCAGACTTGTCAAAATAAATGCAACTTGACATATACGGGTGACGTCCTCTTTGCTCTGTGAAAGGACTGTGATCACTTTTACATTTCCCTGTTTATCATGAGGGTAACCATCTTTTTGATATATTTACTGGCCATCTGAGTTTCCTCGTTTCCCAACTGCTGCTGCTTTGGCCATTTTTCGGTTAAACTTTTGTGTCATGTCCAGGGGCGCCAGGCTGGCACAGTAAGTAGAGCATGTGACTCTAAATCTCAGGGTCGTGAGGTGAGTTTGAGCCTCTTGTTGGGCGTGGAGCCTAGTTAAAATTAAAAACAAACAAACAAAAAGCTCATGTCATATCCAATTTTCTTCCATTTCTAAATAATGCTGTGATGAACATCTTTGTACATGCATATTTGCTCACTTTTACTGATTCATTCCCTGGAGTAGGTTTCTAAAACCAAATTTCTGGGGCAAAAGAGATGTATTAAATTTACAGGTTTTTTTTTCTTTTTAAGAAACAATCTTTATTTATTTATTTTTTAAATGTTTTATTTATTTCTAGGAGAGAGAGAGAGAGAGACAGCGTGAGCAGGAGAGGGTCAGAGAGAGAGGGAGTCACAGACTGAAACAGGCTCCAGGCTCTGAGCTGGCAGTCAGCACAGAACCCGACGCGGGGCTCGAACCCACGAACCGCGAGATCATGACCCAAGCGAAAGTCGGACGCTTAACCGACTAAGCCACCCAGGCGCCCCAAGAAACAATCTTTTAAAAATTAAAAAAAAAAATGCGTACAGTTACACTCCCCCTGCAGCAGCATGTGAGCACCTGTCTTCCCACACCCCTTCTAGAACAGAGCGTCCTGATTTTAGTTGTCTTCTTCGAGGGTTGGGGATGTTTTTAATGGGGACATTTGCTTAAGATTTAACCTGTAAAGTCCCTGCACGGTGTTGGCTGTGTTCTCAAAAGGTCCCAGTCCTCCCAGAGAGGAGAGACATGTTCTCAGCAGCTCCGCGCCCCTCTCCTAGCCTCCTGGGATCTCAGCTACTTTACAGCTGCCTTCCGGAGGCTCCTCTCAGAGGTCCCCCCCGGAAGAGCTTTTTGCTAAATCTGGCAACGCTACCCCCAGGTTCCCGTTCTACTCCCACCTAGACTGCAGCAGTCGCCTCCGGATCTCACCCCTACGATCCATTCTCAACACCAGCCTCTGCTCAAAGCTGTCCTGTTACACTTAGAATTCCATCTAAACTCCTTAGCTTGGCCTTCAAAGCCCCGCCAAATCCAGCCCTGACCCTTCTTTCAGACCTCACTGCCAACTGTTCCCCAGTCCCCTGCAGCCCCCTGGGCCTCCTGGTTGTTTCCTGTTAGGATAAGCTGGGCCGGCCTCACAGTCTTTGCACTTATTTACCTCTGTTCAGAATGCTCTCTCCCCAAAGCATTCTCTGTTCAAATGTCACCACACCAGAGAGGCCTTGCCAGAGCGCTTAGTCTAAAACAGCACCTCCCAGGCCCCAAACCTGCTTTGTTTTTTTCATAACACGCATTACCGCTCATTATTTTCTACTTTGACTTGCCTGATGTATTTGTTCTTTGTCTTCCCTCCCCAGGAATGTAAGCTTGATAAAAGCTGGAACTTAGAGCGTTTTACTGGTTTGTTTTTCCAGTATTATCTCCCTGGTGCCTAGGATAATGCCTGGCACTTCTCAGACCTGGATCTGACAGGCTGTCCTGCACAGCAGTTAAGGGCATACCCTTGAGTCACTCTCTCTGGGTTCAAGCCCCTGCTCTGCTTGCTGCTTTGCAAGTGTGTCACTTGGGACAAATGACTTAACCATCCTTTTCACCATCTGTAACACAGGGATGATAATCTACTTTAATTGGGTTATTGTGAGCGTGAGGTTGAACAAGGCCAAGCTCTGTCTTCTTTTCTTTCCCTTCTTCTTCTTTTTTTTTAAGTAGGCTCCACATCCAATGAATGTGGGGCTTGAACTCACGACCCTGAGTCACATGCTCTACCAACTGAGCCAACCAGGGGCCCTGATTGGGTTATTGAGAGAACTAAATTAAACCATGTAAAAAACATAGTGTTTGTCACTAATATAGTTTTTGAGTGAATTTAACACATATGGGTCATTGCTATCATACATTCATGCAAACATCAATCAGTCTCTATCTATTTAGTCTGTGGCTGTCACTCTCCCCAGACAATTGGTATAGACGCACACATAGAAGTTAACAAAACAGACGTGACCCCTCTCTTGAGTCTTCAGGAATCCAAGTAATAATTCCTAGTGTTAAAGTGTTGAGAGGCAACAAAGCACAGAATTTTTCAGGAGATATAACTTAGTCTGAGGGCCAGGAAAAGATTCCGGTGGTAGTGGTGTTACTCTGTAGGTTCTGAGTGGGTGGAGAGGAAAGAGAAAACCATGTGTGAGAAAGTCCAGAGTGGAGAAGAGCCTATAAAGCAGGAAGACCAGTGTGGCCGGAGTGCAGGGGCTGGGAGAGAGGAAGCTGGAGAATCTGGAAGGGCCTAACGACGCAGGGCTTTGGTGGCTTCAGAAAGGAGTTTCATGGGAGCCAGGAAAGGACTCAAAGTTGGAGAGTGGCTGTCAGCTAGGCAGTTAGCCAAAGGTTTTTTTGGCTGTTGCTTCAGGTTTCTGTTCAAATACCACCAGAGAGCACCTTGTCTAAAATAGCATCTCTTGGGGCGCCTGGGTGGCTTAGTCGGTTAAGCGTCCGACTTTCGCTTAGGTCATGATCTCACGGTTTGTGGGTTCGAGCCCCGCGTTGGGCTCTGTGCTGACTGCCAGCTCAGAGCCTGGAGCCTGTTTCAGTCTGTGACTCCCTCTCTCTCTGAGCCTCCCCTGCTCACGCTCTCTCTCTCTCTCGAAATAAATAAATAAAAAAAGCTTTAAAAAAATTAAAAAAAATAAATAAAATGGCATCTCTTGCCACCCCCCATCTCTCCCTCTCCACCTGCTTTATTATGTCATGAGCCCTGACATTCTCTCATACTCTCTGAAGCTGGTTCTGGATTCACCCATCCTGGAATGGAACGCCCGCGAAAACTGGGACTTTGGGGAGGGGGAGAGGCTGGCTGAGGGGAGACTGATTGGGAGGTTGGTTGCAGATGGCCCCAGCTCTAGAACTTGTACTTATAGGTGGGTTAGGAGCAGCCAGCCATCTGGCTGGTAGACAGCAGGAGGCTAGAGGACTTGACAGTGTGAAGCTTCATTTGCATAACACTTTACAGAAGACTGAGAAAAAGGCCATTGCCCCTATCAAAGAATGGAGTGGGGAGGAGGTGGAGGTAAGGGTAGTGAGGAAGGGGGGGCTAAAGTCCAGCAGTCTCAGGGCGCCTGGCTCGCTCAGTTGGCGGAGCATGTGATTCTGAATCTCAGGGTTGTGAGTTCAAGCCCCACATTAGACGGAGAGCTTACTTTAAACAAACAAAGTCCCAACAGACCCAACAAGCCAGTTCTTGGTACTGTCATTGATTTTTAAGTCATCAAGGACTCAGGATCAGGTGTGGGGCTGGAGAGAGCGAGAATAGAGAAATATTTAAGATGTAACTGACAAGACTTGATGGCTGGTTACAGAGCGTGAGGGAAAGGGAAGGGGATGGCTACTTTTCTAGTTTAAGTAACTGGGTGGATGGTGGTGCCATCGCCTCAGAGCAGATTTTGTGGTTCAACTCATGAGTTCAGTTATGGATGTATGAGTCTGAGGTACCTGGACCAGGAAGAATCCAGGAGTTAGATGGGAATGCAAATTCTGAGCTGGGGAGAGTGCTTGGCTTAAGAGATGGTAATTGGAATGCACAGTGAAATCATGACAAGATGCCTTTTTCTTCTGAGATCTCTTTAGGCAAATTACCAGAAATGCTTATTACACGCAAATGCTTTCTGGTTGCAAGCTGGCTTCTCCACTTTATCTAGACTGTTCTATAACCTCCAGACACTTCAGCAATGGAGGGTCCTTCTTTTTTTTAAAAAAATTTTTTTTTATGTTTTATTTATTTCTAGGAGAGAGAGAGAGACAGCGTGAGCAGGGGAGGGCCAGAGAGAGAGGGAGTGACAGACTTTGAAACAGGCTCCAGGCTCTGAGCTGGCAGTCAGCACAGAGCCCGACGCGGGGCTCGAACCCACGAACCGCGAGATCATGACCTAAGCGAAAGTCGGTCGCTTTACCGACTAAGCCACCCAGGCGCCCCAATGGAGGGTCCTTCTAAGGAAGGGGTCCAGAAGCTAAGCTTCCTTAGCTTCAGGGTATCTGCTTCTGCCCTTGTGGATGTGTTGGGTGAGAGAAGGGAATTGAGGGGACAATCTTGCAGAAAGCCTGCAATTGATGGAGGGGTCCAGGGGAAGTGGTCTGTGAGGGAGACTGAAAGGGAGTATTCGGGGAGGAAGGAGGTAGAGGAGACTGGAGAAGGCTTCACAGAAGGCAAGAAGAATGGCTGTTTAAAGGATCGTTATCACGAGCAATCAACTGCCAAGTTCTGCTAATTCTTCCTCTGCTGTCTCTCCCTCTATCTCCACTGCCACCTCCTGGCCAATAGTCCCCATTACAACTGGGTAATTGCTCTGGCTTCTCTATTTCCAGCCTCTAGTGGAGGCCGGACCACGCCTGAACAACTTTCAGTAGCTCCCTGTCACCTTCGAACTAATCCTCCACTACCTAGCCTGGCATGCTGGGCCTTTGGATGCCTAGTTCCGGGTGACTTCTCTCTCTCAGTCTGCTCCCTCATAAAAAAGAATAAGCTCAAGTATTCGCTATCCCCCCAACCCTCAACCTTGTGGCACCTATGTCATCTTCCTGAAGTCCCCACCCTGTATGCCTACATATTTCAAGGTCAGGCTCAAACAACATCTTATCTACCCACTCGATCTGACCTGACCCTTGACCACCTCCTCTTGTGGCATCAAAACACCACCCTGATTTTTACCAAAGTCACAGATCATCCCCCAAGGAGACTAAATTCTTGAGAGTAGAGACTGTGTCATCTTCTCTCCCTTCTTTCCCATTTAAAGTGGCATGGGGCCTGACACTCAGTGGGCAGAGGAAACGCTGGTCAGGAGAGCATACCCGCTACCACTCATGCATAGAACAAGAGGTCTCGATTCAACTACCTCCGAGAACTAAACAGGACAAATGGATGAAGTTGCCCAGTGAGAGACAATTGGGAATGGTGGGGCTTTTGGTAAGCAGGAGTCTTTGTTTTTCTGCCTAAAGTATTAATAACACTCAGAACATTATATAAATCACATCTGAAAACTAAACTTGACCTGACGATCATCAGTTTTAGACTCTGAATGAAATGTGGGTCCAAAATACACCCCTGCATTAAGGTGGTTCTTTAGAGCTTTCAAAGCAATTTTGTATCAGCAACTCTATCTACCCCTTACATGTGAGAAAAATGTGGCTCAGAGAAATGAGGTGCTTAGGGTGACATAGCAAGGAATTAGTACCAAAAGAGGTCCAAGCCATTCAGACTCTGGCCTGGCCTCCTGTCTTCTGAAGGTTATGGGAAGGGGGTCTAAAAAGATGGGCCTCAGTCACTTTTTAAAAATTAAGACTATTTTTTTAGAACAATATCACATTCACAGCATTGGGGGAATGGTGCAGAGTTTTCCTGTGTACCCCCTACCCACACACACGCACGGTCTCTCCATTATCAGCATCCTCCATGTTGGTGGGACATTTGTTACAATTGATGAACCTACATTGATTGACACAGTATAATCACCCAAAATCTGTGATTTACATTATAGTTCACTCTTGGTATTGTACAGTTTATGGGTTTAGACAAAGCTATAATGACATGTATCCACCATTATGGTATCATAGAGAGGATTTTCTCCCCTAAAAATCCTCTGTCCTCCTCCAATTCATCCCGGATCCCTGGCAACCACTGGTCTTGTTTTTCTCCATAGTTTTGCCTTTGCCATAATGTCATACAGTTGGAATGGTACAGTAGGTAGCCTCTTTAGATTGGCTTCTTTCACTTAATAATATGTATTTAAGTTTCCTCCATGTTTCTTTATGGCTCCATAGCTCAACTTCTTTTTAGCACTGAATAATATTCCACTGTCTGGATGTATCACAGTTTATCCATTCACCTACTGAAGGCCACCTTGATTGCTTCCAAGTTCTATTTTTTTAATTTTTAATGTTTATTTATTTTGAGAGAGAGGGAGAGAAAGCATGAGCTGGAGAAGGGCAGAGAGAGAGAGAGGGAGACACAGAATCCAAAGCCGGCTCCAGGCTCTGAGCTGCCAGCACAGAGCCCAATGTGGGGCTCAAACTCAGGAACCATGAGATCATGACCTGAGCCAAAGTCAGACTGAGCACTCAACCGACTGAGCCACCCAGCTGCCCCAAGTTCTGATATTTAGAATAAAACTGTATAAACATTTGTTTGCAGGTTTCTCTGTGGACGTGTTTTTTTTTTAACTCCTTTGGGAATAAAAAAAAAAGAGCCTGACTGCTGGTTTGTATGGTAGTAAGAGTATGTTTACTTTTGAACAGTTTAAAAGAATTTTTCCAATGTGTATTTATTTTTGAGAGAGAGAGACAGAGTGCGACCAGGGGAGGGGCAGAGAGAGCCAGAGATAAAGACTCTAAAGCAGACTCTAGGCTCTGAGCTGTCAGCACAGAGCCTGACATAAGATTTGAACCTACAAGCCATTAGATCATGACCTGCGCCAAAGTCAGACACTTAACCGACTGAGCCACCCAGGCACCTGAGTATGTTTGCTTTTGTAAGAAACCACCAAACCATCTTCCAAAGTGGCTGTACCATTCCCACCAACAATGAATGAGAGTTCTCACTGCTCCATATCCTCCTCGGCATTTGCTGTTGACAGTGTTCCGACTCGTGGTAATTTTAATAGACGTGTAGTGTGTAGTGGTATCTCATTGTTTTCATTAGAATTTTCCTGATGACATCTGATGTGGAACATCTTTTCATATGTTTATTTACCATCTATATATCTTCTTTGGTGAGGTGTTTGCTAAGGTCGTTGGCCCATTTTTAAAATCAGGGTGTTTTCTAATTACTGTGTTTTAAGAATTCTTGGAATATTTTTCAATAACAGTCCTTTATCAGATTTTTTAAAAAAATAAATATTCTCAGGGCACCTGGGTGGCTCAGCTGGTTAGGCGTCCAACTTCGGCTCAAGTCATGATCTCACGGTTTGTGGGTTCGAGCCCCGCATCGGGCTCTGTGCTGACAGCTAGCTCAGAGCCTGGAGACTGTGTCTCCCTCTCTCTCTGGCCCTCCCCTGCTCACATTGCCTCTCTCTAAAAAGAAATAAAAGCATTTAAAAAAATAAAATGAAATATTCTTTCAGTCTGTGGCTTGTCTTCTTGTTCTCTCGACATTGTCTTTCACAGAGAAATTTCTAATTTTATTGAAATCCATATTATCAATGATTTCTTATATAGATGATGCTTTTGGTGGTGTATCTAAAAAGGCACCAATACCATAGTCAAGGTCATCTAGGTTTTCTCCTATGTTATCTTATAGGAGTTTCACAGTTTTTCTCTTTACATTTAGGTCTGTGATTCATTTTGAGTAAATTTTTGTGAAGGGATGTAAGGTCTGTGTCCAGACTAACATTTTTGCTTGTGGAGGTCCATTTGTTCTAGCTCCATTTGTTGAAAAGACTATTTAATTTTTTTTTTTTTTTAATTTTAGAGAGAGACAGAGAGTGAAAGCAGGAGAGAGGGGCAGGGGGAGAGATCCCAAGCAGGCTCCAGGCTCAGCACAGAGCCTGACGAGGGACCCAATCCCAGTATCCCAGGATCATGACTTGAGCTGAAATCAAGAGTCGGGTGCTAAACCAACTGAGCCACCCAGGCACTGAAAAGAGTATTTTTGCTCCATTGTATTACTTTTGCTCCTTTGTCCAGATCAGTTGACCATATCAATATGGGTCTATATTGGGGCTCTCTATTTTGTTCTAATGATCTGTCTATTCTTTTGCCAATATCATGCTATCTTGATTACTACAGCTTTATATTAAGTCTTAAAGTCAGATAGTATCAGTCTTCCAACTATGTTCTCCTTCAATAATATCTTGGCTATTCTGGGTCTTTTGCTTTTTGACATACACTTTATTTTTTTTATTTATTTTTGAGACAGAGAGAGACAGAGCGAGCAGGAGAGAGTCAGACACAGAATCCAAAGGAGGGCTCCAGGCTCTGAGCTAGCTGTCAGCACAGAGCCCGATGCAGGGCTCAAAACCACAAACCGTGAGATCATGACCTGAGCTGAAGTCGGATGCTTAACAGACTGAGACACCCAGGTGCCCCTGATACACACTTTAGAATCTGTTAACATTCACAAAATAACTTACTGGGATTTTGATTGGGATTGCACCAAATCTATAAATCAAGTTGGGAAGAATTGGCATCTTGGCAATATTGAGTTTTCATCATTCACTTTTCATTCAACCAAGATCTTATTTGGCAAACAGTCTCCTTTTCACAGTCCTGTTTGAAATATTTTCCATCACTCAGTAATTATCTAGGGTACTATAAGCCCTGTGACAATGTCCCTGCTCTCAGGGAGCTTATCTTTTAGATGGGAGAGAGGCAGACAATAAACAGGGATTCAAATAAATCAGTAATTGCAAGTAAGCGTTGTAAAGAATGCATGTAATACAGAGTGACTGTTAGTCAAAGGGCTATTTAATGTCAAGAACTTCTCTGAGGAGGCAACACTTGAACTAAGACTGTCATGAGAAGAGAGAGCTAGCCATGAGGAAAAAATGTCAGACAGAGGGAACAATAAAGATGAAGACTCTTGGGGCACCTGGGTGGCTCAGGCGGTTAAGCTTCCGACTTGGGCTCAGGTCATGATCTCATGGTTCGTGGGTTCGAGCCCCACGTCGGGCTCTGTGCTGACAGCTAGCTCAGAGCCTGGAGGCTGTTTCAGATTCTGTATCTCTCTCTCTCTCAGGAATAAATAAAATATTAAATTTTTTTTTTTAAAAGATGAAGGCTCTGGAAGTAGAAATTGATAGATGTTTTGGAGCAGGGCATGGTGGCTACAGTATAGAGAACAAGGGGTAAATGAGTTTTGTTTTGTTTTTTTTTAAGTAGACGGGTCATATCTTGTAGGGTTATTTTTATTTATTTAAAAAAATTTTAACGTTTATTTTTGAGAGACACAGAGACAAGAGCGTGAGCAGGGGAAGGGCAGAGAAGGAGACAGAATCCAAATGCAGGCTCCAGACTCTGAGCTGTCAGCACAGAGCCTGACGCAGGGCTTGAACTCACAAACCGTGAGATCATGACCTGAGCTGAAGTTGGCTGCCCAACCGACTGAGCCATTTAGGTGCCCCTATTTTTAGAATTTAAGTACAAAATACACGCTTTGAGGTATATAAAGTGTACAAAGTTTAAGTGCGCAGCTTAGCGAATGCTTCCTCACCCAGACTAAGATGAAATAGCAGTCAGCAGACTTTTCTGGTAAAGTACCAGATAGAAAATAGTTGACTTTGTGGGCCTATGGCCTCTGCTGCAACTACTCAGCTCCGGTACTGTAGCAGGAAACAGCCACAGATGCCATGTAAATGAATGAATGGGTATGGTGGGATTCCGATAAACCCTTAGTTACACTGAAATTTGAATTATGTATACTTCCCATGTGTCACAAAAAAGTTTTCTTCTTTTGATTTTTCCTCAACCATTTTCAAATGTAAAAACCATTCTTAGACTTGTGACTTAGGCTTGTTAGCATTCTTAGTTTGTGGGCTGTACAAAAACAGGTGGTGGGGCACCTGGGTGGCTCGGCGTCTGACTTTGGCTCAGGCCATGACCTCGCAGTTTGTGAGTTTGAGCCCCACATTGGGCTCTGTGCTGACACCTCAGAGCCTGGAGCCTGCTTCAGATTCTGTCTCTCTCTCTCTCTCTCTCTCTGCCCCTCCCCCACTTGTGCTCAGTCTCTGTCTCTCAAAAATAAATAAACGTAAAACAAATTTTACAAAAACAGGTGCTAGACAGGACTTGCTCCTTGGGCCATAGTTTACCAACTCAAGACACACATTTCCAGTATCCCCCTTGCGACTCTTCCCAATTAAAATTCCTCTCTCTCTCTCTATGGTTATTATTTTATTTTTAGCACCATCAATTAATTTTGCCTGCTTGAACTTCATATCAATGGAATCATGTATATACTCTTGTGCCTGGCTTCTTCATAATGTCTGTTCTGTGGAGATTTTAAGTCACGACACATAATTTGGGTTTTCATTTAAGTGAACTAAGATGCCATTTGGGGATCTTAAGTGTAAGAACAATATGATCTGATTTATACATTAAGGTCGCTCCAGTTACTATGCAGGGAATGGAGAAAAGAGAAACAGGAGTGCATGTGGGAAGCTCAGGGGTAATCCAAGCAAGAGATAATGATGGCTAGCCCACGATGATAGTTATGGAAATAGAAGAGAGATTTGAGGTTTATTTTCAGTTTGAGCTCATGAATCCAATACCAGTTAATTTTGTTTTTAATCAAGTATTATAATACAAGTAATTCACACTAATAAATTTCCTGAATAATCTTTCTGAGACTGGCAGAGTGAATTTACATGTATAAACCATGTTCCTATCCTCAAAGGGTTAATAATACTTTTTGGGGTGAGGTGGACAAACTATTAATCCAGATACAATGCAATCAATCAGTACTTTATGAAACCCAGGAGGCTATGGGAGCCAGGAGTATTAAACCAGCCTAGGGGTGGTCAGATGAGATAACCTGGGGCTTGTGACTCTTGAACTGATTTTTGAAGGAAGAATAGCTGAAAAAGGATGAAAAGATTCATGGGAAGGCCAAGAGATGTGCGATCTCTTGGGAGCTCCATGTCATTCTATGATGGGATCTCAGAAAAAATGTAAGCTTGATATGAAAAAAAAAAAAAGGCTTTGAACTGTACCTAAACGGATGGACATTCATCCACTTTTTCAATCAAATTTTCTGTCTTGCATGCTTCTATACGCCTTGAAGCTTCGGCATAGGCCAGAGGTATCAAATTGGCAGCCTTCGACTGAATTGACCCTTAGATGTATTTTGGCCCCCACTTCTGTAGGGTGACCACTGGAATGGTCGTTTGAACAGTGGCTGTTCTTTCTGGACAGAGCATATGGTCTCCAGTCCCTCATATTCCTCGCCTGACCCTCTTCACTTTATTTACATGACCTTCTTTTTTAAAAAAAAATGTTGTTTTATTTATTTCTGAGAGAGAGACAGCATGAGCAGGGGAGGGTCAGAGAGGGAGGGAGACACAGAATCCAAAGCAGCCTCCAGGCTCTGAGCTAGCTGTCAGCATAGAGCCCAATGCGGGGCTTGAACCCATGAACCGTGAGATCATGACCTGAGCCTAAGTCGGACGCTTAACTGACTGAGCAACCCAGGTGCCCCTTTACATGACCTTCTAAAAATTTTTTAAATGTTTTATTTATTTCGTTTTTAAATTTTTTTAAAAAATGTTTTATTTATTTGAGAGAGAGAGAGAAAGAGAGACAGCATGAACAGGGGAGGGTCAGAGAGAGAGGGAGACACAGAATCCAAAACAGGCTCCAGGCTCTGAGCTAGCTGTCCGCACAGAGCCCTACGCGGGCTGGAACCCACCAACCGTGATATCACGACCTGAGGCAAGGTCGGACACTTAACCGACTGAGCCACCCAAGCACCCCGAGTTTTCTTTAAAACATTTTTAAAATTTAAGTATAATTAACATAGAATGTTATGTTAGTTTCAGTTGTACAGGTTTTTGAATTTTCAACCCCTGATCATTGCCTTAAGAAAAGCGGGGCTCCAAATCAGTGACACAGAGTTGATCAACTCAGAGTAAAATGGGTAAGAGCTAAACTGAGTGGATAAGAGGAGCTGGATGAGAACTTTTTTCAGGGCTTCCTAACCTGACTCCCAGGGTGGGCTTGGGATGGTATATTTTGTGTGTGCATCCTCGTGACTTAGACGGTTTGCCTATGAACTCTGGCTTTGGGTTGTCACTGGTTAATTTACGAGCCTCAATTCATTTGTAAAATGGAGCATTGTTGGGATTAAAAGAATTAGTGCACAAAGTGGTCTCAGCTGAAGGTAGCTGTTATTATTCTATTCTAGGGTGAGGGTATCTCAAAGGATTTCTTAACCTAGAAAGTTGGCCAACAAATGGCATATAGGTGCTTGGGAGCTAACGGGAAAACCAACCTTGCGCAAAACGAAGCAGCTCTCTGTAAAAGTGGACTGCTTTGGGAATCCAGAGGCCCTAGCTCTGCTACTAACTTGCTGAAAATGCCTGACATACTGCTTCAGCTCTCTGGGTGATCTATTAAAAAACGGGGGACTGGTCCGAATTGGCAGCCGCAATGCAGCTCCACTGGCACCTCATCTGGTGGAGGATAAAGACGCTGTGCCGCGGGGCAAGCGCGGAGCCTCCTAGTGCACTACATCTCCCAGCATGCTTTGCGTTTCGGACAGCGCCCTACGCTAGCACGCGAGCCTTCCCGTTCCTCCAACCTCCAGTTACTGTCTCTCGCGAGAGGACGGGCCGCGCCGGCGGTAGCGATAGAGAGCTGTGGTGGTGGTGGTGTTGGTGGTGGCGGCCGAGACGGCGGCGGCCATTTTGGTGGGGCCTCGGAAGCGGCGGCGGCGGTTCGCCGAGAGTAGCGTCTCCCATTTTTCCCACCCACCGTCCGCATCTCTGCGCCGTGAGAGGAGGCAGTGGAAGCAAGGCGGAGGCAGTAGCCGCGGGCCCCAGGGGAATTTAAAGGCCGCGAAGGCAGCGGCCAAGAGGGGGCCCTCCCCCCTCCTCAGCGGGAGGGGGGGTGGTGCGCACGCCCCCGAGGACGCAGGTAAGGAGAGGGAGACAAGATGGCGGACACTCCACAGTTCCCCCTCCCCTGACGGGTGACTGCGCGCGCATCTTTCCGCCACCGCCTCTCCTCCCACCTTCCCGGGGTGCTGCGCGCGCACCTTCGGCCGGGGCCCCGGGGCCGGTGCGCGAGGCTGTCGGCGCGCGCCCATAGAGACAGGCTGAGGGGGGCCAGGCCGGCCAGCACTGGGCCCGGGCGCATCGCCTCTCCCCTCCCGCCCGTCTGCGCACGCGTGCCTGAGCGAGCGAGCGAGCCCTGAGAGGACGGACCCAGGTGCGCTCCTGCCCGCCCACCAACCCCAAGCCCCCCCCCCAGGGGCGCGCGGGAAGAGGAAGGGGGGCGTGGGATGAGGAGTCGGGGCGCGCGCCCACCATATCCAGTCAGCAACCAGGACCTGGCGGCTCGAGCCCTCCCTTATGTCAGCCTTTCGCGGTCTGGTGTTGGGGGGCTCCCTGACGGGTAGGGATGAGACACTTCCCAGCCTGAGACCCTTGCGTGCGTGGGTTTGGGCTCTGGCGGGAGCCCCCGGGCGGTGCGCGCAGCCGGCTCTCTCCACTTCGAGTCGCGCACGCGCGGGCCCCTCCCCCAGTCTGTCGCGCACGTTGGGTGGGGTGGGAGTCTGGGAGGGGGCGGGGCTATCAGGGTTAGTGGCGACTTGGGGGCAGAGGTCAGGGGTCACGTCGGGTCAGTCTGTTGTAAGGAGTTGGGAGACAGGCGTGAAGCCGGGGGTCAAGAGTTCAAGCGTGTTGGATTCTGGTTAGTTCGGGTCCTGTGAATCTGTTGTGGAGGAAGGAGTGAATCGAAGGCTGCTCCGTGGTTGAGAAATTTCCTTAAACACGGGGAAACACTTCCGGGCCTCTGATGGGTTTACCTTGCCTGTTTCCGGGGCATGGTTCTTTGCTGAGCGGGTTGCTCACTTGTGACTTCTCTAATGTCTCCTGCTGCAGTTCCTGTGTTTGGGGAAGTGTCTTCATGGCGCAGGTATAGGAGTTATGGGGTTCTACCCTGAGGAAGGCAGTGATTCTGAATGTTCACCCCTTCCTGGGAAGGAGAGCAGGCTGCCAGGCAGCCAACGTCTTTTTGAGCTTTTGGATGTGACAGGGTTTTTTTTTTTGTTTTGCTTTGTAATTTATTCCTTTATTCAGTGGCTGTAGCCTTTTATGCTTAAGCTTTTGAAACTTCTTTTTCCTTTGCTTCCCTACAGTGCTCCTCCAGCCAGAATCTTATGTCTCTAGGGAATTCTCTTTTCGCAAACCATGATTTTGCCTTTATTTTTGTGGAACACAAGCTCTTACTACTGTTTAATTCTCTTGTTTTCAGCCTTTGATTCGGGTATGTTTAAAAGCGTCAAAAGTTATTGTAAAGAAGGCTTTGATGGATGTAGTTGGCAAATGTGGATTGGTTTCTCACTGCTGTTTTCCTTCCCTTCTGTTTGTTTCAGGCGTGATTCCCCTCAGTACGGCGGCACCGTGGAAGTACAGACTTTCACAGGGGTTGTGGTCTCAGCTCACACAGGTGAGAGTTCATATACCGTGTTTTGTGATGATGCTAATGGGAAAGAGGTTTGAGATGAGAGAAATTATAAGTCGGTATTTTTGGTTTGATGGCATTGGTGCAACAACAAAAGTGGGAGTATGGATAAAGAAGGCCTGATCACCCTAGCTCTGCCAAGGAGCACATTCTCCATTGTTTTGGCATGAGGCTACCTCAACTTAAGTCTTTCTGTTAGTTCATTACTGTGTGACCTTATGCAAGTTATTTAGGTTTCTCTGTGTACTGAATTCCTAATTTATAAAATAGGGAAAATGTTAGAATGCTTCATTTAGGTTAGGGATCTTTTTTGTATGGTTCTATCTTCAGTCTATAGAAGGAACTAAAGATTTATTAAGGTGTGAAAAGTACTTAGTTCCCAAGATAGTTGTGAGGATTATAGAATGTATCAAGTCAGTGTTTAGGAAAATATGATGTAGTGGATGCTCAAGAAATGTAGACCATAATCATTGTTCATTTATAGAGTCTCCAACGTTATTGTGGGGGTTTTGTGTGTGTGTGTGTGTGTGTGTGTGTGAGGGGTTTTTTTTTTTTTTTTTTTGGAGAGTTGCTTGCATGTACGCGTGAGTTGCAGTGGTCAGAGAGAGGGAGAAAGAGAATCTCAAGCAGGCTCCATGGTCAGCGTGGAGCTTGACGTGGGTATTGATCCCACAACCCTGGATCATGACCTGAGCTGCAATCAAGAGTTGGAGACTCAGGACGCCTGGGTGGCCCAGTTGGTTAAGCATCGGACTCTTTGATTTCAGTTCAGGTCATGATCTCATCGTTGGTGAGATTGAGCCCCATGTTGGGGTCTGTGCTGATAGCACAGAGCCTGCTTGGGATTCTCTCTCCTTCTTTCTGTGCCCCTCCTCTGCAAATAAGTAAACTTAAAAAGTTAAAAAAAAAAAAAGTTTGATACTCAACCAACTGAGCCACTCAGGCACCCCTATTCTTTTTTTCTATTTCCTTCAAAGATTCATTCATCTTTTAAAATCCTGTTTCTACTCTTCTAACCCTCTCTAAGGTGCTCCAGAGGCCGGTGGACCTGAGCGGAGGCTGGGACGCCCTAGTGGGCCCCGGGCCCTGGAAGGCGGGTCCCGGTGGCCGGTGGCCCAGAATGAGGCCAGCTCCCAGCATGCCCTGCAGCCGGACGCCAGCCCCTCGGCCAGCAGCAGTGGTGATAACGACCCAGTCATTCTTCAGGCGTCCAAAGAGGAGCCTGGGAGTGGGACCATGCAGAGCAGCCCCTCCCCTGCTCACCCTCAGCTCCCAGTCCTGCAGACACAGGTTTGAAAGTGGGAAGGGTTACTTCTCTGCTTCTGCTTTGTGGGCTATTGGCTCAGATGTAGAAGAAATATGGCAAGTTTTAGTCACATTTCCATGATCCTTACTGTCTGTGTTTGGAAAATTTTTGGTGGTCAGCTTGACCACCAAGCCTGTTAGATATATTCTACTTGACAGTAGTGTAATGTTGATCTTTAAGAGTGTGGAAACCTGAAAAGGGTTGAATTAGGCTAGGTTAGAAATGGAGGTTGAGACAACATGCTCCTAAGATTGTGAGCTTTGAGAGTAGATCAGTTTTTTGGAGTTGGAGCAACATAAGTTATAGATGGTGTGTGGTACTCATTCTTTTCTCAGACCAAGGAAGTCCAGGAATAGAAGAAACATGGATTTTGAGAGCAGACATACCTAGGTTTACGTAGAGTGGCTTTTGATGGGTATGGATTTGATACTTGGAATTTTCCTAGTAGCTGGGAAATTTTGTGGCATACAGTTTGTCGTTTAACTGAGGTAGGAATTTCAGTGGCACATATGCTGGAGTGACTAATATGCTGGAGTGACTTTTAGGAGTTTCCTCACTATCACCATTTAAGTGAGACTTTGTTCTCTACTTATTATGTTTGTGCAGTACCTTGTGAAGTAATAGGTGGGTGTTTGAGAACAGTGACCAACCTCCCTCCCCTCTCCTTCCCAGCTTCCTGGTAAAGGAAACTCCCAAGATTGATGAAGAACCTAAAGAGGTTTAGGTGTTCTTTGTATTTGTTTTATAAATGTTTATTCATTTTTGAGAGAGAGAGCATGAGCAGTGGAGGGGCAGAGAGAGAGGGAGACAGGATCTGGAGTGGGCTCTGTGCTGACAGCAGCAAGCCTGATGCAGGGCTCGAACTCAGTGTGAGATTACGACCTGAGCTAACCAGGTTGGACGCTCAACCGACTGAGCTAACCAGGAGCCCCTGTTGTTGCTTTTTGAATACAGTGGTTTACTCAAATTTATTTTAATACGTGAATCTGCCATACTTGATATGTAAAGGAGGGAAGAATAGGGAGTTGTTTATGTGAGTCAAATCATTGAGGATATGAAATGATCATTAGGATTTGAAGTTATATGCTATACTATTCTTGAATTTGGGAACTGTACATGTCAGGCTCTAACTCCTCTCGCATGCCAAGTATCTGTGAACTTGGCTCTGTTATCTTTAACATCTTATTCAAAGATTGTTCCAAATGTTTGTGTTTATTAAAAGTGAGGTTGATAATTTGTAGTTTTTTTCTTGTGAAGATAGAGTGATAGAGTGAAATAATATGCTTAGAACTTCTGGTACAGTGCTAAGCGTTCATTTGTCTGTTTTTCTAGATGGTGTCGGACGGCATGACAGGCAGCAATCCTGTGTCCCCTGCCTCATCCAGTTCCCCAGCCTCTAGTGGGGCAGGCGGCATCTCTCCCCAGCATATAGCTCAAGATTCCTCTCTGGATGGACCTCCAGGGCCCCCAGATGGTGCCACGGTGCCATTGGAGGGACTCAGCTTACCTCAGGCTGCTGACCTTGCTAACAAGGGCCCAAAGTGGGAGAAGAGCCATGCTGAAATTGCAGAGCAGGCCAAGCATGTATGTATTGGAAATGCCTATGAAGGTTCTTGGGAGTCTTCCTTCTTTAACTCCTATGTCCCATGGGCCCTTTACATTTCTTTCCTTGTGGATTTAGAGTATAAGCTCTGCCTTAACTTACATGATCTTGAGCAGGTTGTTTGATCTGAGCCTAATTTTCTTTTTTGTAAAGTAGACACGGTGTAATAATCTCATAGACTGTTGTGAGGTCTACATTAAAGGGGAAAGTAGACATAAAAGTGTTACGTAAACTATAAAGCTCTTAAGATTTGCTGGTTTCTGCTTCCCATTTCTGTCCTCTAGCTTATACTTACCCAGTGATAAGCATGATCTCTGGACCATCAGCATCACTTGGGAAATTAGAAATGCGGGTTTCTTGGTACCCCTCTTCTACCTATCCATTTAAAGCTCAGTGGGTAGGGTCCAGCAATCTGTAACACTCTGGATGATTTTGATGCATGCTTAAATTTGAGAGCCATTGGTCCAGTACCCAGGCCTGTCTTGATGTTTCCTTCATTGTCAGGCCATTTAGTTCCTGTTTCATTTCTGGCTGTAATTTCCTCTGATTTAGTTTTTGTCTGGAGAGGACAAGCATAATAAAGGCAATTGTCTTGAGTTTTTAAGTCATCTCTGTTAAATAAAAAATGTTTCAAGTGCTTTCAGTTTTTTGCTTAGGAAACTTAACCATGATAGAAAGTGTTGATTTTTTTGTGTAAGAACTGTTGTTAATTTTTTGTGTATAAGTTTTTAGTATTTTCACAAAAAGGTGTACATATTTATATTATAATTTAAAAGTGTTTTCCAAAAACAAACAAGATTGTGTATGTTGGGCTTTACAATCTATTTGTAAGCAGGAACACTCTTTGGCAAATGGAATTGTACAGTGATGCAGATCCTTTCTATATAGTCTGTAAGGAAGTCTTTATACTCCCTGCTTCTCTGGAGGCTCCCCTTGGATTTTGTTTTTCTAAATCTTTCCTATATTCAAAAGAAATTTTTTTTATGTTTAGGTTTTTTTGTTTTTTAATTTTTACATTTATTTTTGAGAGACGGAGACAGGTTACAAGTTGGGGAGGGGCAGAGAGAGAAGGAGGCACGGAATCCAAAGCAGGCTCCAGGCTCCGAGCTGTCAGCACAGAGCCCGATGCGGGGCTTGAACTCCCAAACTATGAAATTATGACCTGAGTCGAAGTCGGACGCCCAACCGATTGAGCCACCCAAGTGCCCCCGTTTAGCTTTATTTTTGAGAGAGAGAGAAACAGCACAAGCAGGGCAGGGGCAGAGAGAGAGGGAGACAAAATCAGAAGCGGGTTCAGGTTCCCAGCTGTCAGCACAGAGCCTGATGAAGGGCTCAACGGAACCGCGAGATCATGACCTGAGCCGAAGTCAGACACTTAACCAGCTGATTAACCTAGGCGCCCTGTGTCTTTCCTATAATCGTGGGGCATGGAGATTGAGTGAAATAATGGAATGAAATTTAGTGTCTAAAGTCATTAGATGTATTTTGAATTCCCAGCTTTTATCACTTCCTGGTTGTGTGATCTGAAGTAAATTGCTTAATTTCCCTGATCTTTTTTCTTTTTTTTTTTTTATAACTCACCTGTGAAGATTGTAATACCTACTTGCAGTATTGGTATGTGGACTTAAGACAGACATAAACACTCGGTTCAGATAGTGCCTATACATAATCAGTGCCCAGGAACTCAGCTGTGTTCCTGAGGTGGACTTTATGTCCAGTAACTTGACCTAACTCTTCCTCATTAGGAGGCTGAGATTGAGACTCGGATTGCTGAGCTGCGGAAGGAGGGTTTCTGGTCACTGAAGAGGCTGCCTAAAGTGCCGGAGCCTCCCCGCCCCAAAGGCCACTGGGACTATCTATGTGAGGAGATGCAATGGCTCTCTGCTGACTTTGCTCAGGAGCGTCGTTGGAAACGGGGTGTGGCCCGTAAGGTATGTCCTCAACTGAGCTTACCTTCCATATTTTTTTTCTAGGTTTCGTTTTCCTTTATATGAAGATTGTTGGAAGGGAACCTAACAGAACAGTGTAGGGTGCTTATTATTGTCTATAGTCTCAAGAGGGAAGCTCTGACTTCTCGAATGTCTTGCACTTGATTATTTTTTTGTTCTTGACAACAAGGAGCGGATAGGAGACTGGCCTTGGAGTTTTCACTCTGGTTCTTCATTCCCACAGGTTGTGCGCATGGTTATCCGGCACCACGAGGAGCAGCGGCAGAAAGAAGAGCGGGCTCGGAGGGAAGAGCAAGCCAAGCTACGCCGAATTGCCTCCACCATGGCCAAGGACGTCAGGCAGTTCTGGAGCAATGTGGAGAAGGTAGGCAGCAGGGATTGGGAAAGGGAAATGTCTTAGGTGTGTTAGGTGGGTAGCATGGTACCAGGAATGATTGAAACTTCTCCTTGGGAGAGTGATTATTCTAATTTCAAGCAACTCTAATGAGTTTTCTGTTTTGTATTGGATCTCTCCAGAGTTGAATGCCAAGAAAGACAGTGGAAAAATATGGCCCTGCCTTTGGGGAATGTTAATAGGACTTCTTGATCCCTCTAGGCCATCTGTCCTTTGCAGGACATTCAGCATGCTTTTTCTAAACCTCTCAGTGCCATTTACCTGCTTAAATATTTACATCAAAGTTCTCATTAATCAAATTGTTCTCATATATTAAGTTCTGTCTTTTCTCAAGTGCTACTGGGTTTCTTTCTGTATTTTACTTTTGTCTCCTGCCAGTTCCTTTCCTTCTCTTTTCCACTTCAATTGTTCTTTTGTTTTGCACATTGCTGGTAATTTACCTATGCTCTTTTTGCTGCCAAGCAATGACTTTCTTTTCATTTCCACTTAGGGAACACCTACTTAGTCTTTAAGATTCAGCTCCAGATACATTTGTAAATCTTTCCCTGCTGCCTGAAGTTAAATTGGTTCTTCTCTTTCCTGTGCTCTCTTTGTGCTTCATTAGAAGGACCTTTAAGGTCATTTAGCTCTTCCCTCCGGGAAAGCCAGCTCAGGGCCTAGCATATAGAAGCCTTCCTTAAGTGTTGGTTAAAGGAGTATATGAATATTATTTTAGTGACCCATCCATTTGTGCTGTGGCAGGTGGTGCAATTCAAGCAACAGTCCCGGTTGGAGGAAAAGCGTAAAAAAGCTCTGGATCTACACCTGGATTTCATTGTGGGGCAAACTGAAAAATACTCAGACCTTTTGTCTCAGAGCCTCAACCAGCCACTAGCATCCAGCAAAGCTGGCTCTTCCCCTTGCCTTGGCTCTTCCTCAGCTGCCTCTAGTCCTCCACCCCCGGTTTCCAGGCTGGATGATGAAGGTGTGTGTCCTCTTTGGCTCTGTTACTCTTCCTCATGTACCCTTTCCAGAGCTGAAAACCCACCCTGTGGCTTGCAGGGCCCCGTGGACTTTGTGACCTTGTTCTCCTGCTATAGATGGGGACTTCCAGCCCCAGGAGGAGGAGGAAGAGGATGATGAGGAGACGATTGAGGTTGAAGAACAACAGGAAGGCAATGATGCAGAGACCCAGAGGCGTGAGATTGAGCTGCTTCGACGTGAGGGAGAATTGCCATTGGAAGAGCTGCTCCGTTCCCTTCCCCCTCAGCTGCTAGGAGGGCCTTCCAGCCCCTCGAGAACCCCCTCATCTCGTGACAGTGACACTCGAGATGGGCCTGAAGAAGGTGGTGAAGAAGAAGAGCCCTCTGAAGTGTTGAAGGTATAGGGAGAATGGGTAGAGGAAGGGCTCACCGTGGGAGCAGAGGTAGAGGTTCAAGGACTGAGTTCTGGTCTGTGAGATCATTTGTGATTTTCAGGAGTCCTCCCTGGTTAAGGGCAGTTGGCTCTCATTTGGGGATCGACGGAGGATTCTGGGTTTGGGGCAAGTTGTATTCAGAGATGGACATTTTCTGATGCCGTAGTGGAAGAGTATGCTGTACTCTAATTGCCTTATGGTCTTGAAACGATAACTGTGGTTCTTGCCACTTCTGTGAAATGGTCCTAATACTCCCTATTGGTTTGTAGGTTTGAACCTGGGATGATAATCTTGAAGTCTTTTCTGGACCTAAGCTCTCTCTTTCGCCATATGTGTGAGCGAAATGGGATGGTGTTGGGGACCTGTGTTTCTTATTTAGCACTTTCACAGGTCCTCCCCCAGGCAGTGGGGCCAGGATTTGGTAGCTGGTGCTGAAAGAAAACCGTTGATTGCATCCTTGCCCTGGGGCCTGTGCCAGTGGCAGCTGTCACTCAGTGGGACAGAGAGACTGCTCTCTGACATCATATTCAACATTGTACCTTTCTCCTGCTCCTCTAACTTTAGGTCTTCTCCCTTTACATCTTTTGCCATACAGATAAAGCCCCCACCCTCTGTCACACAGCGCAAGAAACAGCCCTGGCATCCAGATGAGGACGATGAAGAGTTTACTGCCAATGAGGATGAAGGTCAGGCTTGTTCTCTTTATCCTGTTGCCCTTTACTCTTTGAATTGTCTGGGCCTAACATTTCATGCTTTCTCTTCCTCTTCCACTTGGATTGTGTTCTATGATTATATTGCCATTGATTATATTGCCATTGATTTTGCTTCATTCTCTTTCCTAGCGGAAGATGAAGAGGATACTATAGCAGCTGAGGAGCAGTTGGAAGGGGAGGTGGATCATGCCATGGAGCTGAGCGAGTTGGCTCGAGAAGGTGACATTAAGCAGAAATTTACTGAACATCCACTTGGTGTCTCCTCTGTGCAGAGTGCCAGGGATAAAGAGATGAATAAGACACTCTTTATCCCCTTTGGAAGAACTCCAGGTCTAATGACAAAGACAGATGTAAACAAATAATTATAAATAGAATTTGAGGACTGGTTGTGATGGAAGTTTGAACAAAGTGATATGACAGCTTAGTGGGACTAATGTAAGAAGCTTTTTGGCTTGAACTTTAGAGAGAGGTTTAGTTTGATACTGTCCTTCGTAGCGGGAGGCAGCATCATCCATAGTTCCAGAGTAGCTGGTGCTGAAAGCAAACTCTTTTGCCTCCCTTCAGACCTGGGCCTAGTAGTGTGTTTAGAAACTTAGATAAAATGAACTCGTCCTACTCAGACCTCCCTTTCTCTTTTGTGCCCTTTCCCTTGAAGCTCCCAAAGCTTATCCTTCGTTTCTTCTCCAGGTGAGCTGTCTATGGAGGAGTTACTGCAGCAGTATGCAGGAGCCTATGCTTCTGATGCCTCGGCCCAAGGCTCTGGGAGTAGTGAAGAAGAAGAAGATGAAGATGAGGTTGAGGCTGACAGCTCTGACTGTGAACCAGAGGGGGCCACAGAAGCTGAAGAGGCTCCTCAAGAGGATAGTAGCAGTCAATCAGGTGGGTGTATGGTCTTGGGCACACTGGAGGGGAGACACTGGAGGAGTAGGTATGGTGAGCACTAAGCCTTTGTTTTGTGCTTTAGAATCTGCTGAGGAGCAGAGCGAGGAAGAGGAAGATGAGCATTCAGAAGAGGAAGAAACAAGCGGGAGTTCAGAATCAGAGGAATCTGATTCTGAGGAGTCTGAGGAGTCTCGATCACAGAGCCAAGCAGATGAGGAAGAGGAGGAAGATGATGACTTTGGGGTGGAGTACTTGCTTGCCCGGGATGAAGAGCAGAGTGAGGCAGATGGGGGCAGTGGACCTCCCACCCCAGGGCCTGCCACTACTCTAGGCCCTAAGAAAGAAATTACTGACATCGCTGCAGCAGCTGAAAGTCTGCAGCCCAAGGGTTATACCTTGGCCACCACCCAGGTATTCCCAGGCCCCAGCTTCTGTTTTCTCCTATCTTGACTTTGTTTCTCAGCAACTGATGCCTCATTGCTACCCTGAATCTCTTTCCTCCCTACCAGGTGAAGACACCCATTCCTTTGCTCCTGCGGGGCCAGCTCCGGGAGTACCAACACATTGGGCTGGACTGGCTGGTTACTATGTATGAGAAGAAGCTTAATGGTATTCTTGCTGATGAGATGGGGCTAGGCAAGACAATCCAGACCATCTCCTTGCTGGCCCACTTGGCCTGTGAAAAAGGTAACAAGGCAGGGCCTTTTGTCTTGCGCTCCTTGGCCAGCTCCCTGCAAAGTTTGTTTAATGGTGACTCTAGCTGCAGGATGGTCAAATTCTCACTGTTTTTGCTGTTGTCTTAGTAGCTTCATTGACTCTGGTTAGTAACTGTGAAGATGTTAGTGTAAGTGCTAGGATTCTTAGGAAGGACCATCACGACAGAATGGTCAGGGTTATACCTCAGGAACCAGAACAGAATCCCAAAGTTTGGGGCACCTGGGTATGGCTCAGTCAGTTTGAGTGTCCGACTTTGGCGCAGGTCATGGTCTCATGGTTCGTGAGTTCTGCTCCGTGTCAGGCTTTTGCTGACAGCTCAGAGCCTAGAGCCTACTTCGGAATGTGTGTCTCCCTCTCTCTCTCTGCTCCTCCCCCATTCACGCTTTGTCTTTCTCTCAAGAATAAACATTAAAAAAAAAAGAACCCCAAAGTATATATTTCCTTATCATCTTTTTTCCTTAGAATCTTTCTAAGTTAATTTTGTTTTTTTTAAATGGAGGTATAATTGACATACAACATTATGTTTCAGGTTCACAGCATAACGTTCCAATGTTAGGGTGCATTGTGAAATGACTAGTACAGGAAATCTAGTTAACATCCACCACGACAAACAATTAGAAAAACAATTTTTTTTGTGTGTGATGAGAACTTTTAAGATATCTCTTAGCAACTTTTAAATATGCAACTCACTATTATTAACTCTAGTCACCATGCTGTACATCTCTTATTCTTTTGCTAAACAGGTAACTGGGGTCCCCATTTGATCATTGTCCCCACCAGTGTGATGCTGAACTGGGAGATGGAGCTGAAACGGTGGTGCCCCAGCTTTAAAATCCTCACTTATTATGGAGCCCAGAAAGAGAGGAAGCTCAAGCGGCAGGTTTGCTCCTCCATGTGATCACTCCCCTTCCCCCCATTGATGGCTCTTTTACTCTTAGGCCCTTTTCTCAGAGGAGCTCTTTTCCCTACCCTTTCTGTTGTTCCCTTCTGCTCCTGGGACTTTTTCTTTTCTCTTAGCCTGATTTATGTCCTTTGAGGACTTTACCATATCTTCCTTTTCTCCTTTCTTTTCTTTTCACCACATTATCTGTTACTTTCTCTTAATACCTCACAGGGCTGGACCAAGCCCAATGCCTTCCATGTGTGTATCACATCTTACAAGCTGGTGCTGCAGGACCACCAGGCCTTCCGCCGCAAGAACTGGCGCTATCTCATTCTGGATGAGGCTCAGAACATCAAGAACTTCAAGTCACAGCGCTGGCAGTCACTGCTCAACTTCAACAGGTAGAGATAGCAATGGGGGTTTGTAGGAGGTGAAGGGTGGGATGCTTGGAAGGTTGGGACCTTGCTGACCAATCTAATTTCCTCTGTTTCTTTGCAGCCAGAGACGCCTTCTCCTCACAGGAACTCCCTTGCAGAACAGCCTCATGGAACTGTGGTCCTTGATGCACTTTTTGATGCCCCATGTCTTCCAGTCTCATCGCGAGTTTAAAGAATGGTTCTCTAACCCCCTGACTGGCATGATTGAGGGCAGCCAAGAGTACAATGAAGGTCTGGTCAAACGCCTCCACAAGGTAGGGCCTGTAACAGTTTGTCAGGGGTATTGGGAATGACGAACTAAGGGCAATACCTAGAAAACCTTTATGGAGAGGAAGGCAGTGCTGGGCTAAATTCACTGTTGTCCAAGTAACGGTGTTCTAGTGACTAACCCATTGCCAAATTGAGTGACCTCATCTTAGTCATCATTTTACTCATTTTTTCCTAATTGTGAGGTTTCTGTCTTTATTCTCTGAGTAGAATGACACTACTGATCAGTCCTTGCTTAGATTTTTTTTCTTACTGGGCTTTCATCAACTTTTGTTGGGCTCTCTTTATCTCTTTTTTTCTTTGGCTCCTCTTCCTTTGCCCATCTTTTAAGTAACATCTCTCAGTATTCTCATCTTTACGTTTTTTTCCTCAGTTGACACATTTTAAGACTTAAAGATTCTGCAATTTTTATTTTTATTTTCATGACTCTTTAGACCAGTCAACCTATATTTAAATTTCTGACTTGATACCTTTAATTGAAAGTTTCTTTTGAACTCATTCTGTTTTAAGCCAAACATCTCAAGCCATCTTTAACTATATCTCTTCCCTTCATTTTATTCCTATTTTTCATTTCTTCCATAGCAATTTAAAAACTATGTCTTGGGGTTCCTGGGCGGCTCAGTTGGTTGAGTGTCTGACTTCGGCTCAGGTCATGATTTCATGATTCATGGGTTGGAGCCTCGCATTGGGCTTCATGCTGGTGATGCGGAGCCTCTTCTCTCTCTCTCCCTCTCTCCCTCTCTCCCTCTCTCCGCTCCTGTTCCACATTCCCTCTCTTGAAAATAAATAAAATGAACTTTAAAAACATTTTTTAATGAATAAAAATAAGCTAAAATAAAGACTATGTTTTATCAGATTTTTACCCCTTGGGATTTTCAGATCTGCCTTTTGTTTTCTGTGGTGGTGTCATTGCCAGTTTTTCTTTTAGCTTCTCTCCTGGGTTTACTTTCATAATATAGATTTACAGTTACTCCTTCAAATGTAATTTGAGTCATCAAAGAGAGTTAGTCACTCTGCCCTCATTGTTTTTGTAATAATTTCTTAAGGTTGGTATCATCATCATTATGTTTATCTCCTTCAATAGATAGTAAAGTCCTGGGAAGAGGGTTTACATTTGACTCATCTTTGTGTGATTGGTTCCTGGCATGCTTCATGGCTTCATGAGTGTTTACTGAAGGGTGAAGCCAGTGCTCTGCTGGTCATCAGGCCAGGACCCAGCTAGAGGGCCTAGGCTTGGGCTCAGTGCCCATTTTTCTCCTGTCAGCCTTCTGCTTATTTGCTTCTAGGTTTTGCGGCCTTTTTTGCTGCGCCGAGTTAAGGTGGATGTTGAGAAGCAGATGCCTAAAAAATATGAGCATGTTATCCGCTGCCGGCTCTCCAAGCGCCAACGATGTCTCTATGACGACTTCATGGCACAGACCACGTAAGGGAGGACAGAGGGTGGACCCTGTGACCCTGTGTTAGAGTAGATGTGACTGTCAGGATGCTCCATGTATTTTTTCCTCTCTCCCAGAACTAAGGAGACGCTAGCCACAGGCCATTTCATGAGTGTCATCAACATTTTGATGCAGTTGCGAAAAGTCTGCAATCATCCAAACCTGTTTGACCCTCGACCTGTTACCTCCCCATTCATCACCCCTGGAATCTGCTTTAGCACCGCCTCTCTGGTGCTAAGGGCCACTGATGTCCACCCGCTCCAGGTAAGTAGTTGCTCCCAAGATTATTGGCAATACTCCGACCCTGCATCTTTTTCTTAAGGCTGCAGTCCGACATTTTGCATCCTTACCTCCCTGTAATCTCAGCACTTTTCACTTAGTTTCATTGTGTTCTAGCTGTGTGATTTTTGGCAAGCTAATTATTAATTTCTAACCCTAAGTTTGCTTGCCCTTGAAAGTATTGAGTATAAGGCCTATTATCTTTGGTATGTTTGTGAGAATTGTGTTAATATTTTTGAAAGTGCATTGTGTGTTAGTAATACTTAAAACATTATTTTGTTTTCCTGTTCCTTTCCTTCTTTTTGGTCACATTACCCCCCGCCCCCAGTGTTTGGTTTTCTTATAAAATACACAACAGAATTTATCATCTTAACCATTTTTAAGCATATGGTTATTTTAATTTCTTGAGGAACTTCCATAGTGTTTTCTGTAGTGCGTTCTTCATTTCACATTCCTATCAGCAGTGCACAAAGATTCTAATTAATCCAAATCATTGCCAGCACCTGTAATTTTGTTTCATCATAATAGCTATCTTTTTAACGGGTTTGAGGTGGTGGTACCTCATTGTGGTTTTTATTTGTATTTCTCTAATGATTACTGATGTTGAGCATCTTCTCATATGCTTACCGTATATTTCTTTTGGAGAAATATCTATTCAAGATAATTGCCAATTTTTTAATTGGATAATTTTTAAACTAAGTTGAGTTATAGGAGTTCTTTATATGTTTTGGATATTAACCCTTATTAGGTACATGATTTGCAAATACTTTGTCCCATTCTATGGCTCGTTTTTCACTCTGTTGATAGTATCCTTTGATGCAGTTGAATTTATAAGTTTTTTGTTGTTGTTGCTGCTGCCTGTGCTGTTGGTGTCATAGCTAAGAAATCATTGCATATTGGTCCCTTTGACACCGTGCTTTTGTATTCCTTCTTGTACCAGCGGATAGACATGGGTCGGTTTGATCTTATTGGCCTGGAGGGTCGTGTCTCTAGATATGAGGCTGACACATTTCTACCCCGGCACCGCCTCTCCCGCCGGGTACTGCTAGAGGTGGCTACTGCTCCTGACCCCCCACCCCGGCCCAAACCAGTCAAGATGAAGGTCAACAGGTACCAGGGCTGAGGGATAAAGGGATGGGTTCCTAGAAAAAGTGGCTAAAGCTGGCTGGGGGCAGAAATTGGGATGGAAAGGAGAGAGTTGGAGGCTAGGCTGGACTGTTTATATGGGATGGATGCAAAATACTGTGAACGATTTGGGGGAAGAGAATAACTACAGGAGGGTCCTGGGAGGGGCCCTCGTGTTTGTCACTGATCTTTCCCCCTTTCTCTGCTTGGTGCTTTTCAGTTTTCTCAAATTTCTTTCTCCTTTGTGTCCTTTCCCTTTACCTCTTTTGCTTTTGTTATCTTGGCCTATATTTCTGCCTCATCTTTCTTAATTCCTTTCTTTTTCTATACCTTATTCTTTTTCCCTCGCTACCCATTCTCTTACTTTTGTCCTCATAGGATGCTGCAGCCAGTGCCCAAGCAAGAAGGCCGGACAGTGGTGGTGGTGAACAGCCCACGGACCCCCCTGGGCCCTGTCCCGGTCCGACCCCCTCCAGGCCCTGAGCTCTCCACCCAACCCACCCCTGGCCCAACCCCCCCAGTGCTGCCAGCACCACTGATGGTGTCAGCCTCACCTGTTGGGCCCCCACTTATTCCGACATCGCGGCCTCCTGGCCCTGTTCTGTTGCCCCCACTGCAGCCAAATAGTGGGCCTCTGCCCCAGGGTGAGTTACAGGGGGCCAAGATGCTGGGGGATACCTCATGTAGGTTATTGAAATTGGGGAAGAAGTAATGAAATTGGACTGTTGAGGAAGCTGGGTTGGAGACGGGTGTGGTGTTTGATGGGTTGGCAGCATGTAAGGAGGCTTCTGGGAGCAGGCTAAGGCTCTAGGCGGGGTATATCTGACAGGTGTTTGTTTTTTGTCTGCAGTGTTGCCATCCCCCCTGGGGGTCCTGAGTGGGACCTCAAGGCCTCCTACACCAACCCTGTCCCTGAAGCCAGCCCCACCTGCTCCTGTTCGCCTAAGCCCTGCCCCACCTCCAGGCTCATCCAGCCTGTTGAAGCCTCTGACAGTGCCACCGGGCTACACTTTCCCTTCTGCTGCCACCACCACCTCTACCGCCACAGCCGCTGCTCCCACAACGGCAGTGCCGACGACTACTCCTGCGCCACAGCGCCTCATCCTGTCTCCTGATATGCAGGCTCGCCTGCCCTGTAAGTTTTCAGGGGTCTGTGAGTGAAAGACTTGAGGAAGGTTTATGTGCCACAGGAGTGGAGAAAAGCTGGGAAATGTGGAAGCAGAAAATTCTAGGTAGCAAACATAAAACATTTTGCCATACACTGGAAATTCGTAATCAAGTAAGAACTGTCAGGGAGTCCTGAGGCTGGTGAGGGAGATGACGCAAAGATGAATAAATTGTGATAAACCTAGCAGTAGAAAGTTATTTGGAGTAAAAGGGCAGCATGGAGTTTGGAGTGGTGATTAGCTTAGTATGGTGGCAGACCATTAGAGGATGTAAAGGAGATTGCTACGCAAACAAGCAAGATTGGAAGGAGTAGCACATCAAAGGCTGAGTGTATTGGAATCTGGTAAATTGAGGGGGAGGATTAGAGGAACTGGAGACTTGTGTCTCATCAGGCAAAGTGGCATTAGAGTGGCCCCTGTGTACATTAGACCCCTTCTTTGTTCCTAGCAGGCGAAGTGGTCAGCATCGGGCAGTTGGCCTCACTGGCACAGCGTCCAGTAGCTAGTGCAGGGGGAAGCAAACCTCTCACCTTCCAGATCCAGGGCAACAAACTGACTTTGACTGGTGCGCAGGTGCGCCAGCTTGCTGTGGGGCAGCCCCGCCCGCTGCAAAGTAGGTAAAACCCACCCCCTGTCCTGCCTTTTTTCTCCTCTTCCTTGTCTCTGTTTTTGTTGCTCTTTTCAAATGTCAGCGTTTATGTTTCTTTCCCTAGCTTTTGGTGGGAGGGGCCAAGGGGAATGTTTGGAAGGGATCTTTTGAAAAAGGGATGAGGTCATTCTAGAGACGTTATCCCCTCTCTGTTTTTTCCTTTTCCTCTTGCCCTTGCCTCTACCCTCCTCCGGCTGATAGCTGCTTCTCTTTCTTTCTCTCTTCCCTTAACCCAGGGAATGTGGTGCACCTGGTGTCAGCAGGGGGGCAGCACCACCTCATCAGCCAGCCTGCCCATGTGGCTCTCATCCAGGCCGTGGCCCCGACCCCTGGCCCCACCCCTGTCTCTGTGCTGCCTTCTTCGACCCCCAGCACCACCCTTGCCCCCACTGGCCTCAGCCTTCCGCTTGCTGCTAACCAGGGTGAGGCGCCTGGCCTTCCTACTTACTTAGCCCTTGCTGGCCTTGGTCCTTTCAGGCATGCCCTGGGCTACTGTCTGTCCAGCCTTCCCTAAATGTCATTTTCCCTTGTCCGTATCTCCAGTATCTGTCTGCTGCCCTCTCCTGCCCCTGGACTTCTTCCATCCTTTGGGTCTCTTGTTTCTTTTCTACCTTCCCCTCAATGTAGCTTCCTCTTGCAGTGCCACCAACCATGGTGAATAATACAGGCGTGGTGAAGATTGTAGTAAGACAGGCCCCTCGGGATGGACTGACTCCTGTTCCTCCGTTGGCCCCAGCACCCCGGCCTCCAAGCTCTGGGCTTCCAGCTGTGTTGACTCCACGCCCCACGTTAACCCCTGGCCGGCCACCTGCACCTACTCTGGGTACTGCCCGGGCCCCCATCCCCACATCCACTCTGGTGAGGCCCCTTCTCAAGCTGGTCCACAGTCCTTCGCCTGAAGTCAGTGGTGAGTCCAGGTGGCTAAGAGCAGATGTTTTTGCCAGGAATGGAGATAGGGGCCCCAAGGGTTTCTTAGTTGCAACAGAATCCTTGTTTATCAGCATACTGACTTGCCTTTGTAGTGGGCCCCAGAACTAGGCTGCCGAACCCTTGCCTCAGTTTAGAATTTACTTCTTAAAATACTGGGAGGGAGGGGCGCCTGGGTGGCCCAGTCGGTTAAGCGTCCGACTTCGGCTCAGGCGATGATCTCAGGGTTCGTGGGTTTGAGTCCCGCCTCGGGCTCTGTGTTGACAGCTCAGAGCCTGGAGCCTGCTCTGTGTCTCCCTCTCTCTCTGACCCTAACCCTGCTCACGCGCGCTCTCTCTCTTTCTCAGAAATAAATAAAACATTTAAAAACATTAAAATATATATTGGGAGGGAAGGGAAATGTTAAATTGTTAGTATCCTTGAATCTTTGATCTCATGGTGTAGGAATGAAGGTTTCCTGGGAAACACATAAAGTATGGGGGTAAAGGAGAAGGTGGGACAGGGTGATAGGGCAAGAAAAAAATTCTGGGGCTAACTCATGCTCTGTCTCCACAGCTTCAGCACCCGGAGCTGCTCCGTTGACCATCTCTTCTCCTCTCCCTGTGCAGTCCCCGCTCCCTGGGCCAGCTTCTCCAATGCCGGTTCCCAATTCCTCTCCCCTTGCTAGTCCTGTGTCCTCAACAGTTTCCGTCCCAGTGTCATCTTCACTTCCCATCTCTGTTTCCACCACACCGCCTGCCCCGGCCTCAGCTCCGCTCACCATTCCCATCTCGGCCTCCTTGCCTGTTTCGGCCTCCGGCCCGGCCTTGTTGACCAATGTGACTCCAACACTGGCACCTGTTGTCTCAGCGGCTCCTGGACCTCCCTCTTTGGCACCAGCTGGGGCTTCCCCATCAGCGTCAGCTTTGACTCTGGGTTTGGCCACAACTCCATCTATGTCTTCATCTCAGGCAACTGGTCACCCTCTGTTGTTGGCTCCAGCCTCTTCACATGTTCCAGGGTTGAACTCAGCCGTGGCCCCAGCATGTTCACCTGTATTGGTACCAGCTTCTGCTCTGGGCAACCCTTTTCCGGCAGCACCAAATCCAGCTCCAGCTCAGGCTTCTCTTCTGGCTCCAGCACCTTCTGCATCTCAGGCTTTAGCCACCTCTCTGGCTCCCATGGTGGCCCCACAGACCGCAATCCTGGCTCCTCCAGCTCCTTCTCTGGCTCCTCTTCCAGTCCTGGCCCCATCGCCAGGTCCTGCTCCTGTCCTGGCTCCATCGCAGACTCCAGTTCCAGTTTTGGCTTCTTCATCTACTCCAGGAACTCCTTTAGCTTCAGCTTCTTCACTGGTGCCAGCCCCAGCTCCTGTGTTGGCTCCATCATCAACTCAGACTATGGTACCAGCCCCTGTTCCATCACCTCTCCCAAGCCCGGCTTCTACGCAGACACTGGCCTTAGCCCCAGCTTTAGCATCCACCCTTGGGGGCTCATCTCCATCTCAGACCCTCTCTTTGGGAACGGGGAACCCTCAGGGGCCTTTTCCAGCTCAGCCATTGTCATTGACTCCAGCGTCATCCCTAGTACCATCTCCAGCCCAGACATTGTCTTTGGCACCAGGACCACCACTGGGTCCATCTCAGGCGCTGTCTCTGGCTCCCCCTTTGACTCCAGTTTCTCCATTGGGCCCAGCCCCAGCTCACACGCTGACTTTGGCTCCGGTATCATCATCTGCTTCACTCCTGACCCCAGCTTCAGTGCAAACGTTGACCTTGAGCCCTGCCCCAGTTCCGATGCCCACCTTGGGTCCAGCTGCAGCCCAGACTCTGGCGCTGGCCCCAGTCTCAACACAGGCCCCAGCCTCCCAGGCATCCTCCCTTGTGGTTTCGGCATCTGGCGCTGCTCCCTTGCCCGTCACCATGGTATCCCGGCTGCCTGTTCCCAAGGATGAGCCTGAGACACTGACGTTGCGCCCTGGTCCCCCCAGCCCTCCTTCCACTGCTACCTCGTTCAGTGGTCCCCGGCCTCGACGCCAACCCCCACCACCACCTCGTTCCCCTTTCTATCTGGTAAGTTTTACTGCCTCAGAGGAGAGGGAAGGCAGTTGGGTTTCTTTGAAGTGTTGGTAGAATGGATGGAACAGAACAATGTCATTTTTATCTTGGTAAATTACGAAGCCTGGTAAATTTGTAGACCTGATGCTTGAATGTGTGGTTGGACAAGTCCCTTCGCTTCGCTGGGCTTGTACGTTTATCTGTATAATGGGAATGATAGTCCATATTCTGGCATGGTGACTCAGTCGGTTAAATGTCTGACTGGCTCAGGTCATGATCTCACCATTTGTGGGTTCAGGCCCTGCATCAGGCTCTGTGCTGACAGCTCAGAGCCTGGAGCCTGCTTCAAATTCTGTGTCTCCTCCCTCTCTCTCTGCCCCTCCTTTGCTTGCACTCTGTCCCTCTCTTTCAAAAATAAACATTTAAAGAAATAGTAATCCATTTTCTCCCTTTGTCAGACAAGGACCTGAGGTGCTTTTATTTATTTATTTAAAAAATTATTTAAATTATTTATTTATTTTGAGAGATAGAGCATGCACAGGGGTGCAGAGAGAGAGGGAGAGAGAGAATCCCAAGCAGGCTCTGCGCTGTCAGTACAAAGGCTGATGGCAGGGGCCTGAACTCACAAACCATGAGGTCATGATCTGAGATGAAATCAAGAGTCCGATTCCTAATCACCTGAGATACCCAGGTGCCTCCTTAATGTGCTTTTACAGCTGAATTACTGATATGTTCAAAGCTGCCTTGTTACTATTGGTCTCTTTGGTTCTTGCTTACTCTTGAGTTAGTGTTGGCATCTACTTGCCCCATTTTACAGATGAAGAAACTAGCCCACTAAATGATGTTATAAAGGTTACATGACTTGTGAGAACTCAAATGTGCTGATTCCATTGCTTTCTCCTCTCCGCACAGGAGGCATTCCTCAGAGAAAGACTTTTCTTGGTTGCTAAAACTGTTGCGATTGTTAAGTATTTGAATTTCTGAGGAAAGTCACGGAATGCAGTTTCCTACAGATGATTCTCTGACTGATGGTCATTTTTGTATTTATATTTTTTTACTTCCACGGTAATTAAGTGGACAATAAAAGAACTGTTCCCTGTCCTTTCCTGAGTTTTGTGGTAGCTTTTTTTTTTTTTTTCTGTTACATATATGGTTCTGTATATGTTTGGTTAAGTTCAATTTACAGTTCAAATGAGAGTAAATAATGCAAGAACTAACGGGAAGAAAGATTTAGGGAATCGTCCCAGGCCTTNGGAGAGGGACAGAGAGAGGGAGAGAGAGAGAATCACAAGCAGGTTCTATGCTGTTCACCGCAGAGCCCGATGTGGGGCTCGAACTCACAAACCGTGAGATCATGACCTGAGCTGAAACCAAGTCAGAGGCTTAACTGAGTCACCCAGGTGCTTCTCCCTTTATTTTCAGAGCTGCTTCTCATTCTTTGCCTTAGCCCCAGTCCCCCACTCCATCAGTGCCACTGACTCCACCTTTTGTCTTTTTCTAATGCTGCTAGGTTGGTCTGGCTCGTTGAAAGAAGAGCTAGATTCTAGCCCAAGGGTGGCACCCCTATAGTCTGTGCTAAATTTTGGTTGCTCTGCAAGTAGGTAGAAGCTCCTTAACACTTTTTTCTTCAAACAGTTTGAGATAAAGATCACATACCTTACAGCTAACCCATGTGAAACGTACAATCTAGTGGCTTTTAGTATATTCACATACATGCAACCATCACTGCAGTCAACTTTAAAACATTTGCATGGGGGCGCCTGGGTGGCTTAGTCGGTTAAGCATCCGACTTCAGCTCAGGTCATGATCTCCTGGTTCGTGCGTTCGAGCCGCGCGTCGGGCTCTGTGCTGACAGCCAGCTCAGAGCCTGGAGCCTGCTTCAGATTCTGTGTCTCCCTCTCTCTCTGACCCTTCCCTGCTCACGCTGTCTCTCTCTCAGAAATAAATAAAACATTAAAAATTTTTTTTTAAAACACTTGCATGTTCCTGAAAAGAAACCCCATGTCCTTAGCCATCATCTTTCAGCCATTCCATCTCTCCTAACCTTTGGCAACCATTAGTCTTTCTGTCTCTTTAGATTTGCCTCTGGAATCACATGGTATATGGTATATGGCTTTTTGTGACTGGCTTTTTTTATTTAGCTTAAAGGTTTTTGAAGTTCATCCACCTTGTAGCATATGTTGATACTTCATTCTTTTATTATTGAATAATGTATGGATATATATTTAATCTGTGTATTTATCAATTGATGGGAACACTTGGATTATTTTTACGTTTTGGCTCTTATGAATAATACTGCTATGAACATTCATGTTTAAGATTTTGTGTCTTTCATATGCTTTCAGTTCTATTGGATATGTGCCTAGGAACAGAATTGCTGGGTCAGATAGTTTGAGGAACTACCAAACTGTTTTTCAAAGCAGCTGTACCACTTTGCATTCCCACTGGCAGTCTGTAAGGGCTTCAGGTTCCCCACATTTTGCCAACACTTACTACAGCTATCCTAGTGGATGTGAAGTGGTATCTTGTGGTTTTGATTTGATTTGTGTTTTCCTAATGGCTAATGATGCTGAGCATCTTTTTAGTGGTTGACCATTTGTATATCTTCTTTGAAGAAATGTTATATATTCAGATTCTTTGCTTTATTTAAAAAAAAATTTTTTTAATGATTATATTTGAGAGGGAGAGTGTAGACAAGGGAGAGGCAGAGAGAGGGAGAGACACAGAATTTGAAGCAGGCTCCAGGCTCTTAGCTGTTGGCACAGAGCCTGATGCTTGGACTCATGAACTGCAAGATCATGACCTGAGCCAAAGTGGGATGCTAACCAACTGAGCCACTCAGGCACTGCTATTCTTATTTTTTAATTTTTAATAATTTTTTTTATTTTTTCAAAATAAGCTCTATTCCCATTGTGGGTTTGAACTCAGGAACCTGAGACCAAATGTCACATGCTCTGTCAACTAAGCCAGCCACGCACCTCTGCCCTTTTTAATTGGGTTATTTTATTTTATTTTTTTATTTGAAAGAGTCCTTTATATATTCTGGATACAAATAGCTTTTCAGAAATGTGATTTGCAACTGTTTTCTTCTTTGCTACTACTCTTGAGACCTGGCCTGTTCTGCTAGGATGCTTTCTTTTTCACTTTGATCACCAGGAGCCAAGAAGTCGAGTTTAAAGGGAATAGTCAAGGGACATTTGGGACACTACTTTTTTTCAGGACTGTCTGCTAGGGTCCAACCTCCTTCATTTGTTCATTCTAATAACTATTTATTGAAAGCCTAGTAGGTGCCAGATAACTGAGCCAGATAGTGGGTGACAATAGTGAGCAAGGTCAAATATGTTTCATATTAATATGTTTATGTGGATAGAAAACACATGTTTTATGGATAGAAAGCATTAGTAAAGAATCATACAAACGTGGTAAGTGCTGCAGAAAAAAGTTCTGTCATAGCTTGTGAAACTGGAAGTGCTAGTGATGGGAAAGAACTGGGTCAAAGTCCTACAGATTTCCTATCTGCCAGGGCACTCCCCTTTTCTCTCTTAGGATGATACCTAAATGTCTGATTAGTTCCCATCCTACCCGATTCCAGTCTGGCCCTTGGCAAAAATCTGCCATGGATTTGATTAGCCACTCTGTGTGTGTCAGTAATTTGAGGAACGCTTTTAATAATTGTTTTAAGGTAAATTAACTTGAGTGTTGCAGAGTTATTTAAGAAAATTCCCAGAAATCCTCTGTTTTATAAGCTTGTTGTATATGCAGGTCTTAATTTTGAATATTCAGGCATTCTGCTTTGGTAGCATACAAGGGAAGATGATTTTTTTTTCTTGCAGAGAAGTTACTTCATTTAACAGTATGAAAGGTATAACACTTGTTATTGACAATTTGGAAAACCACTAAAAACACAATGTAATTTTGGGTCTTACAGTTTACATAGATTATGTTTAATTCTGGGAGGAATGGTCAGGTTTTCTATGAGGACACTGATTACTTTTTCTGTGTGTGTGTGCGCGTTTTTCCTCATCCCCAGGACTCTCTGGAGGAAAAGCGGAAGCGACAGCGGTCTGAACGCCTGGAACGGATTTTCCAACTTAGTGAGGCTCATGGGGCCCTGGCACCTGTGTATGGGACTGAAGTCCTGGATTTCTGTACCCTGCCCCAACCTGTTGCCAGCCCCATCGGCCCTCGTTCTCCTGGCCCCAGCCACCCCACCTTTTGGACTTATACCGAGGCTGCCCGCCAGGCTGTACTGTTTCCCCAGCAACGACTAGACCAGCTGTCAGAAATCATTGAGAGGTTGGCAGGGCTAAGTGCTAATGGGAAGCGGGTCTTGGGGCCTCTGAGTGGATATAGTGGCTAGGGCTGGTGAAGGTGCACTTCTGGGGTCTTTCAGAATTCCATCTTTTATACCACTTGCCTTCTTTCTTCACAGGTTCATCTTTGTCATGCCTCCTGTGGAGGCACCTCCCCCTTCCCTGCATGCCTGCCACCCACCTCCTTGGCTGGCCCCACGTCAGGCAGCCTTCCAGGAACAATTGGCCTGTGAGCTCTGGCCCCGGGCTCGCCCCTTGCACCGTATTGTGTGTAACATGCGCACCCAGTTCCCTGACTTGAGGCTCATCCAGTATGATTGTGGTAAGTTCATTGGCCATGAGGATCCCTTTACCTTTTTCCCTCTTTCAGTAGCAAGACTGCTGTATCAGAGGGCTGCTGTACGTATGGTCTTTGTGGATTTTGTTAAACATTAGGCAGTTGTTCAGGTTATGGTTATAGGTAAGATGAGAAATGTAAGCCTTATGTAAGCCTTACATGTTCTTGGCATTCATGAATTTGATGAAAGTTGAAAAATGTGTGCTAACTCCTTTATTCATTGATTCAGTGATTATTTTGTGAATATCTGTTGTATTTTAATAACCATTTGGGATACAGTGGCAGATAAGATAGTACAACATGGAGTATTCAGATTCGTGGGGATAGGTGTGTGAACTTACAAGACTGCATAGTTAATAATAAGTTTTATTTTGGGAAAATACAAGGAACTTTTTTCTTGTCTTTGGTTAGGATGCCTTTGACTGCAACTAAGAGAAAAATGACCGATAGTGGCTTAAACCACAAGACTGAGAAATTCTGAGAATAGTGGTATAAGACTGGTTCAGCTTACTGTTGTCTTCATGGACCCAGGAACCTTCTGATCTTTCTCCCTTGCCTATCATCCTTAGCTTTTATCTTTGTAGTCTCACGTTTGTTTCTTTATGGTCTTACCATGGCTGCCATAACTTCAGGGAGCACAGCAGTGCTTTGAGCAGGAAGCAAAGGTGGAGATGAAAGACCCTCAGCAAGTTTCTCTTTTTGGGGGATGGGAGGGCTGAGGAGAAAGTTCTCCCTATTGACTGTGCTTCACAACTTACTGGCTTAAATTGGACCATTTGACCATCCCTAAATTAATGACTAAAAAAGGAGAAATGACAAAGAGGAACTGTGGCTTATTTAGACCAGTCATAATTTATCTTTTAGGGTTGGATTGGGGCTTGTCTTCCCTGGGATCAAGGGATTTCTGCCAAGTGTCCACAGTGTTTAATCAGGTTCCATTAAGTAATAATAATGTCTTTTGGACACAGTAGTGAATTATTTCTGCCACAGTGCTGCAGAGATGTTTTTTGTTTTTATTTAAACTATTTATTTTGTAAATTTTTTTATGTCTTTATTTTATTTTGAGAGACAGAGACAGAGCCAGTGGGGGACGGGCAGAGAGAGAGGGAGACACAGAATCTGAAGCGGGCTCCAGGCTCTGAGCTGTCAGCACAGAGCCCGACGCGGGGCTCGAACCCACGTACTGTGAGATCATGACCTGAGCTGAAGTCAGACGCTTAACCGACTGAGCCACCCAGGCGCCCCTAAACTATTTATTTTGAGAGAGAGAGCATAAGCGGGGGGGAGAGAGAGGAGAGAAAGAGAATCCCAAGCGAGCTCTTCTCTGTCAGTGCATAGCTCCACAAAATGGGAGATCACAACCTGAGCCAAAATCGAGAGTTGGATGCTTAACGGACTTGAGCCACCCAGGCGCCCCTATTTCTGTAGTAACATGTTTGGAATTTCCTAAATGCCTTAGAATATAAGACAACAAAATTTTTATCAATATGTACTCAAATATTTTTTATTAAAAAATTGTTTTAGGTGTTAATTTTTGAGGGCGAGAGAGGCAGTATGAGCAGAGGAGGGGCAGAGAGAGAGGGAGACACAGAATCCAAAGTGGGCTCCAGGCTCTGAGCTGTCAGCACAGAGCCCAACGCGGGGCTCAAACTCACAGACTGTGAGATCATGATCTGAACCGAAGTCAGATGCTTAACTGACTGAGCCACCCAGGCACCTTTCAATAAATATTTTAGTAAAAAAATAATTTTGTAACATTTGAACCCATTTAGAGTAGGTTAATTGAAAGTCTGTTAAAAGTGTTCAGAATGACTAATTGGAAGTTACTTTTGTGTTTGATGGGAGGTTGAACTAGATAACCTTGTAATATCCCCTCTCCATGGTCTGATCTCAGTGCTCTTCAATCCCTGTATGTAAGCCATGACTGCCAGCTGGTGGTGTTGACTCCTGTCCTATAAATCTGTCTTGTGTTTCAGCTGGCATAACTCAATGTGTAGTACCTAAGGATCTTCTGCTCATACACCATTGAAGTTTCCTTTTTTCCCCATAGGTCTGTATGTTATCCTACCTCTGGTTAGACCCAGAGAAGTTAGATCCAAGAAAGGAGCCGACCAAAGAAGGGACTCCTTAAGGGAAGAAAATAAGTTAAATATTTTTGATCTCCTAGGCTAATTGAAACTCTGACCTAATGGTTATATTTTCTTTCAGCTAAAGCCTTTCAGTGCTAAGTGTTCTTCTTTTTCAGCTTATAGCAAGTTCCTTGTACCCCTTCATATTTCTTTAGGAAAGCTGCAAACATTGGCAGTGCTATTGCGACAGCTCAAGGCAGAGGGCCACCGGGTGCTCATATTCACCCAGATGACTCGAATGCTGGATGTATTGGAACAGTTTCTCACCTACCATGGCCACCTCTACTTGCGTCTGGATGGGTCTACTAGAGTTGAGCAGAGACAGGTAACCCAGGCATCTGCAGCCGTTAAATGCTTACCTTAGCTACTGTCTCCTAGAAGGGGTCCCACCAAGCCTTGGGTCTGTTTTTGGGGGATATGTCTTCTAATGTTATTTTTTTTCTTTTTCTCTAGGCTTTGATGGAACGATTCAATGCAGACAAACGCATATTTTGCTTTATTCTTTCAACTCGGAGTGGAGGCGTGGGTGTAAACCTGACAGGAGCAGACACTGTTGTTTTTTATGACAGCGACTGGAATCCCACCATGGATGCTCAGGCCCAGGATCGCTGTCACCGAATTGGCCAGACCCGAGATGTCCACATCTACAGGTATTGCCTAGTCTCCCCTCACCTTGCATCCTCTTTACTGATAGGGTTTTATTAATGTATTTGGCTGTTTACACATGCCTTTATCATTCCCTAGACTTATCAGTGAACGGACAGTGGAGGAGAACATCCTAAAAAAGGCAAATCAGAAGAGAATGTTGGGAGACATGGCCATTGAGGGAGGCAACTTTACCACAGCCTATTTTAAACAGGTACTAAGATCTTCCAGTCCACGGAGGAGAGAATTCCTCCTGCTTATTAAAGAGGATGTTTTGGCCTCTACCTGCCTCTTCTACTAGTGGCACTTCTGATTACATCTAAGAGCTGTCATCTCATAGTTGTAGGCCTGGGCCCAGCATTCCATTTGCTGACACTTCTTTCCTCTGTTCTCTCCAAAGCAGACCATCCGAGAGCTGTTTGATATGCCCCTGGAAGAGCCGTCTGGCTCATCTGTACCCTCTGCCCCTGAAGAGGAGGAAGAGACTGTGGCTAACAAGCAGACCCATATCTTGGAGCAGGTGAAAAAAGAGTGGGCAGTCTCTAAAGTGGAGCCAGTAGTTATGATGTATATTGTCTCTCAGTCCATTGAGCTTTTGTAGGGGGAAAGGACGTTTTTGTTGCTTCCCAGATTACTGGTGACCTTTTCTTTCTTTTTTTTCTTTTACACGTTTATTTTTTATTTTCATTTAAAAAAAATTTTTTTTTGAATGTTTTATTTATTTCTGAGAGAGAGAGAGTGTGAACAGGGGAGGGTCAGAGAGAGAGGGAGACACAGAATCCGAAACAGGCTCCAGGCTCTAAGCTAGCCGTCAACACAGAACCCAACACGGGGCATGAAGCCATGAACTGTGAGATCATGACCTGAGTCGAAGTCGGATGCTCAACCAACTGAGCCACCCAGGCGCCCCCACGTTTGTTTATTTTTGAGAAGAGAGAAAGCGAACACACGTGAACAGGGGAGGGGCAGAGAGAGGGGGAGAGAGAATCTCAAACGGGCTTCTTGCTGTCAGTGTAGAGCCTGATGCAGGGCTTAATCTCAGAAACTGTGAGATCATGACCTGAGCTGAAATCAAAAGCTTAACCAACTAAGCCACCCAGGCACCCGTACTGTTGGCCTTTGATGAATGGTAGTAGATTGCTTATCAGTTCACAAGATTTCGTAGAAAAAAGACAGGCTTTGGAATCCTCAGTTATAAGTTTGAATTCTAACAGTACTTCTTAACAATTGTGTTTGTTAAGTCTGTTTAATCTTTTGAGTCTCATTTACCACTTTTTGAAAGCTAATGAAACGAAAGTAACTGAGGTTGAAATGGCATAGTGGATATAAGAAGTGCTTTCTATGTGATGTAACCTCTTATTTTTCACACAACAATGCATAGTAAAGTCACTTGGAAAGCTTTTTGGTTTTTGTATTTTTCTTTTTTTAAGAAAAAACACCCAACATGGGGCTTGCACTCATGACCCTGAGATTAAGAGTCAACACATTACACCAACTGAACCAGTCAGGCACCCTGAAAAACTATGTTATTTATTTTTATATATTTTTTAAATAATTTATTTTTAGGTAGGCTTCACGCCTACTTGAATGTAAGACTTGAAACTTGAGATTAAGAGTTGCGTGCTCTACTGACTGAACCAGCCAGTCACCCCTGAAAGAAATTTATACTTTTAAAATTTTTTGTTACTATTTTTTTTAATATTAAAAAAATTTTTCTTTATGTTTATTTACTTCTGAGAGAGTGTGCTCCTGTGCAGGCAGGGGAGGGGCAGAGACTCCCAAACCAGTTCTGCACTGTCCACACAGAGCCTGACGTGGGGCACAATCTCACAAACCTTGAGAACATGACCTGAGCCAAAACCAAGAGTCAGATGCCTAAGCCACAGCACCATCCAGGCACCCATTAATATGTTATTGTTGTTTTTTTAAATGTTTTATTTATTTCTAGGAGAGAGAAAGAGAGAGACAGCGTGAGCAGGGGAGGGTCAGAGAGAGAGGGAGTCACAGACTGAAACAGGCTCCAGGCTCTGAACTGGCAGTCAGCACAGAGCCCGACACGGGGCTCGAACCCACGAACCGCGAGATCATGACCTAAGCGAAAGTCGGACGCTTAACCAACTAAGCTACCCAGGCGCCCCAATATGTTTTTTTTTTTTTTTAAATATTTTTATTTATTTCTAGGAGACAGAGAGAGAGACAGCGTGAGCAGGGGAGGGTCAGAGAGAGGGAGATACAGACTGTGAAATAGGCTCCAGGCTCTGAGCTGGCAGTCAGCACAGAGCCCGACACGGGGCTCGAACCCACGAACCGGGAGATCATGACCTAAGCGAAAGTCGGACGCTTAACCGACTAAGCCACCCAGGCGCCCCCCCTTTTTTTTTTTTTTTTTAATGTTTGTTTATTTCTGAGAGAGTGCACACATACAAGTAGAGGGGTCGGGGAGGGCCAGAGAGGAAGACAAGAGGATTGGAAGTGGGATCTGCACCTGCAGCAGAGAGCCCAATGTGGGGGTTGAACTCACAAATCATGAGATCATGACCTGACCAAAGTTGGACACTCAACTGACTGAGCCACCCAGGTGCTACCCGCTTGGCTCCCTGAGAGGTTTTTAAAGGATTGATTCCTGGGACCCCATCTCAAAATATACTAAGTTGTGATTTGGGGGGCAAAGGGCTGGGCATTTGTATTTTTTTTTTTTTCAGAAGTAGATGTTTAGAACTACAGGGTAGAGACCATGGAGATGATGTGGGGTTTTTTGTTTTTTTTTTTTCCCCTACCAAGTGCCTTCCCCTCATTGCTGAGCACACTCTAGGTTGCATCCCTTGGTAACTTTGGTGTGAGCTTCCTCGATATTCATATCAAGGGGAAGATAAGATGTGGGTACTGTGTTCAAGATGGATCTCAATGCAAAGAATTAGGGAGTTTTTGTATTTAAAGCTTTCTGGGACTGCTGTGTTTTGTTTTGTTTTTCTTTTTTTGTTTTGTTTTTTAAGTTTACTTTGAGAGACACAGCACCAGTGTGGGAGGGGCAGAGAGAGAATCTAAGCAGATTCTGTACTATCAGCACAGAGCCCAATGTGGGGCTTGAGCTCACAAACCGTGAGATCATGACCTAAGTTATAATCAAGAGTTGGACAGGGGCACATGGGTGGCTCAGTTGGTTAAGCATCCGACTTCGGCTCAGGTAATGATCTCCCAACTTGTGAGTTTGAGCCCTGCTTCAGGCTCTGTGCTGACAGGTCAGAGCGTGGAGCCTGCTTCACATTCTGTCTCCCTCTCTCTCTGCCCCTCCCTCACTTGCACTCTGTTTCTCTCAACAATAAACAGAATAAAAAAAGAGTCCGACACTTAACCAACTGAGCCATCCAGGTGTGCCTCTGAGACTGCTTTATAAAGTTATTTTTGTTTTTATAATTCATGTATTTATCTTGAGTAAGAGTGCACATGCACGAGCAAGGAAGAGACAGAGACTTAAGCAGGCTCCACGCCCAACATGGAGTCCAACTTGGGGTTCAGTCTCACAACCGTGCGATCACAACCTGAGCCAAAATCAAGTTGGACCCTTACTGATGGCTGTCCAGGCAGCCCTGGGACTGCTTTTTTTTTTTTTTTTAAATATACAAATAGTTTATTGTCAACTTGGTTTCCATATAACACCCAGTGCTCATCCCCACAAGTGCCCTCCTCCATGCCCGTCTTCCCCCTCCCCCCCCACTTTTTTTTTAATTGTTTTTGAGAGAGAGGGAGAGACAGAGTGCAAGCGGGGGAGGGGCAGAGAGGGTAAGGGGACAAGAGAGAGACACAGAATCCAAAGCAGGCCCCAGGCTCCATGCTGTTTGTGCAGAGCCCAGTGGGGGGCTCGAACTCCTGGACTACAAGATCATGACCTGAGCCAAAGTCAGCCACTTAATCGACTGAGCTGCCCAGGTAGCCTGGGATTATTGTTGTTGTTGTTGTGGACTATTATTGTTGTTGTTGTTTTAAGGAGATCTAAGGCTGACATGAATGGAAAAGGAAGCAGACCTAGAGGTTTCTAAAAACAGTTCCTTTGTCACTGGTGGGCCACCAGGTCAAAGCTGTTTCATCCTATGTAGAATACTGCATTGCTTTGATAACTCTGAGGGCCCAAAAGGCAGTTGAGTTCTGTTGTAAACCTGGTTTGGTGTAAACTTGGTTTTAGATTTTTGCCAGAATCAAACCACAGGATGTAAAGTTCTTTAATTTTCATGGCTTTTGCTTCCCCACATCCTTGTAGGCACTGTGTCGGGCAGAGGATGAAGAGGATATCCGTGCGGCCACCCAGGCCAAAGCTGAACAGGTGGCTGAGCTTGCAGAATTCAATGAGAATGATGGATTTCCTGCTGGTGAGGGAGAGGAGGCTGGCCGGCCTGGGGCTGAGGATGAAGAGATGTCCCGGGCTGAGCAGGAAATTGCTGCCCTTGTGGAACAGGTCAGTGTTGGGCCTACTAGTTCTTAACCTCACCCTTCACAACTTCTTCCTCTGGACCTTGTGATCCTCCTCCTATCTTCTCTGGTGAAAATAATCAAGGGTGACGGGCCTTGGTTGCCAGGTTCGTTACCATTTCTCCTTCCCATAGCTGACCCCCATTGAGCGTTATGCCATGAAATTCCTGGAAGCCTCACTGGAGGAGGTGAGCCGGGAGGAGCTCAAGCAGGCAGAAGTGAGTATTTCTAGGGGGTGAGGATGGAAGTGGGAAGTTGCTGCTTTCTACCCACTCCCCACTCTGCTTGCCTCCCTCTGACCACCCACCTTTTGGGCTCTGTTGTTGTTAGGAGCAAGTGGAAGCTGCCCGCAAGGACCTGGACCAAGCCAAGGAGGAGGTGTTCCGCCTACCCCAAGAGGAGGAGGAGGGGCCAGGGGCTGGGGATGAGGTTTCCTGTGGGACTGGTGGAGGCAGTCACCGGCGCAGTAAGAAGGCCAAGGCCCCTGAAAGGCCAGGGACTCGCGTCAGTGAGCGTCTTCGTGGAGCCCGGGCTGAGACTCAAGGGGCAAATCACACTCCTGTCACATCCACCCATCATACCCGCAGCACTTCCACACCCCCACGCTGTAGCCCTGCCAGGGAGAGAGTTCCCCGGCCAGCACCTAGGCCTCGACCCACTCCAGCTTCAGCTCCTGCTGTAATTCCTGCCCCAATCCCTGTTCCAATCCCTGCCCCGATCCCCATTTCGGCCCCAAATCCAGTAACCATGCTTCCTGTTCATATCTTGCCTTCTCCTCCACTTCCCCCTTCACAGATTCCTCCCTCTTGTTCTTCTGCCTGTACCCCTCCTCCTGCCTGTACCCCTCCGCCAGCTCATACCCCACCTCCAGCCCAGACCTCTCTCTCAACTCCTTCCTCCCCTCTCTTGCTTGGTCTACCTTCTGTGCCCATCTCCCCCCCAGTCACCAACCTCCCCTTGGGCTTAGGGCCTGAGACAGAACTGTGTGCACAAGCATTGGCGTCCACCGAGTCCCCGGAGCTGGCTGATATGGCCAGTTCCGAGACTTCCCCACTTACTCTTGTGCCCCCTAAGGATCTGTTGCCAGTTGCTGTTGAGATCCTGCCTATATCAGAGAAGAACCTTTCTCTCGCCTCTTCTGCACCTAGCCCAACCCTGGAGGCTGACAGCGTCCCCAACGGTCAAGAGCAGGAAGTGCCAGAGCCTGCTGAGGGGACCATCCTCACAGTGCTGCCTGATGGTGAGGAGGTGCCCTCGTGTCTGAGTGAGAGCAATGGGCTGGAGCTCCCACCTTCAGCAGCATCTGATGAGCTACTTCATGAGCCATTGGAGGCTGACAAGAGCTCAGAAGAGCTGGTGGAGGCCCAGACCCCAACCTCCAGCCCCGAGAAGCCGCAGGAACTTGTTTCAGCAGAGGTCACAGCCCCATCAACCTCATCCTCCACCACCTCTTCACCTGAGAGTCCTTCACCTGCCCGGCCCCCTCGGCGTCGCACCAGTGCTGATGTAGAAATTAGGGGTCAGGGGGCTGGTCGGCCAGGGCAGCCTCCGGGCCCCAAAGTGCTTCGCAAGCTGCCGGGACGGCTAGTGACTGTGGTAGAGGAAAAGGAACTGGTGAGGCGACGGCGACAGCAGCGGGGAACTGCCAGCACCCTAGTGCCTGGGGTCTCTGAGACTGGTGCCAGCCCAGGAAGCCCATCTGCCCGCAGCATGTTGGGGCCAGAATCCTCACCTCCCACCAGTGGGCCCTGTGAAGCTGCTCCCCCATCCACACTGCCCACCCCAACCCAGCAACCCTTCATAGCTCGCCGTCGCATTGAGCTGGGGGTGACCAGTGGGGGCAGCCCAGAGAACGGAGAAGGGGCACTTCTTGCCATCACCCCTCCTGCTGTGAAACGTCGGAGGGGGAGGCCCCCCAAGAAGAACAGGTCTCCAGCAGATGCTGGGCGAGGGGTGGATGAGGTACCTTCATCCACGTCTAAGGGAAAAACCAATGGGGCTGATCCAGTTCCTGGGGCTGAGACCCTTATTGTTGCGGAGCCTGTCCTGGGACCCCAGCTTAGTCCTGGGCCCCAGCCTCTTGGACCCCAGCCAATTCACAGACCCGAGCCCATCATCTTATCACCTGTGGAGAAAAGAAGGCGTGGGCGGCCCCCTAAGGCACGAGATTTGCCCATTCCTGGGACCATTTCCTCTCCAGGGGATGGCAACTTAGAAAGCCGGACACAGCCACTCCCACTACCACCTCCCCTGCCACCACTCCCACCACTCCTAGCCTGTCCCACTGCTACTGTCGCCAACACTGTCACCAATCTCACCATTTCAACATCCCCACCCAAGCGGAAACGGGGTCGACCTCCCAAGAATCCACCATCACCTCGGCCCAGCCAGCTCCCTGTCTTGGACCGTGACAGCTCTTCTGTCCTCGAGAGCTGTGGATTGGGGAGGCGGCGGCAGCCCCAGGGCCAGGGGGAGAGTGAGGGTAGTTCCTCTGATGAGGATGGAAGCCGCCCCCTCACCCGCCTGGCCCGCTTGCGGCTTGAAGCAGAGGGAATGCGGGGGCGAAAGAGTGAAGGGTCCATGGTGGTGGCTGTAATTCAGGATGACCTGGATTTAGTGGATAGTGGGCCAGGCGGGTTAGAATTAACACCTCCCGTGGTCTCATTAGCTCCAAAACTGCGCTCGACCCGGCTGCGTCCAGGGTCTCTAGTTCCCCCACTAGAGACTGAGAAGGTGCCTCGCAAACGGGCAGGGGCCCCAGTTGGCGGGGGTCCTGGGCTGGCAAAGCGGGGCCGCCTACAGCCCCCAAGTCCCTTGGGGCCTGAGGGTTCTGTAGAGGAGTCTGAGGCTGAAGCCTCAGGTGAGGAGGAGGAAGGGGATGGGACCCCACGTCGCCGACCTGGCCCCCGTCGACTTGGTGGGGCCACCAACCAAGGGGACCAGCGTATCCTGCGCAGCAGTGCCCCCCCACACCTGGCTGGCCCTACCGTTAGTCACAGAGGCCGAAAGGCCAAGACGTGAATGGGCTGCCCCTCCACCTGGGCTTTCCGCCGTGGCCCCTCTCTCTCCACAACCAGGCCTGACTCTGTTAACCACTACTTGAAGTCTTGAGGGGGAAAGCCTCCAGGGAGACATAGGGGCCTTCTCCCTTCTTTCCACCAAAGTAGGGGGTAGGCAACTGGTTGTCATGGAAATGGGGCTCTTCACATACCCCCTTCCCTTCCACCCCACATGGCTGGGCAGTGTTAAGGGTGGCAAGATAGTCTCTGTCCCCACCCCCTTGTACTTGATTCCCCAGCTATCTTTCACAGCCCCCACCCTTAGGGGAAGGGGGAGGGGCTTCTCTCTACCATGAGTTTTTTTTTCTTTTTTTTTTTTTTTTAAGAAGAAAAAATAATAAACTTAGTTTCTGTATGAGCATCCGCGTAAGGAGGCTTCTGATTTTCTGGTCTGGTGGAGGGTTGGGTGGGAACTTGGGCATCGTTTTCCTCCTCTCTCTTGTTTGTGTCAAAACCCTAATACCTGATCTCTAACCCAGAATTATGTGTCTTTGAGGTAGAAATCACCCAAGAAGAAGGGAGATTGGCACATCTGATCTGGTAGGGTGCCTTTCCCTAAAGTTTCGGTTTTAAGTCACTCCAACTCCTACTTTTTCTCTCCTCCTATTCCTTTAGTTCTGGACTTTCCCTCAAGAGTTCTTTGATTCCTCAGGCTTTTCCCTGCTTTTACTCCTCTTGCTCAGGTGCTTTCACTCCTTTTCCAGAAGGCAGGCATCCTACCTCCAGTTGTTCCATCCCCCTTTTGCTTCCCTCTGTCTAGCCAAACTAGTTTGAGTCAGCCACACCCCCTTCTGAGCTCCTGGGGCTTTTCAGGTGGTGGCTGGCCACCCAACCCCACCCCTGGGCTTGGCTTGGAGACCTGAGTCAGCTCCATCTCCACCCAAGCCAAATCAAACCTGAGGCAGGAGCCGAAACTCACAGTCCCTCAAGGCCTATAGCCAGGTAAGAGCCCCTGTTCATTTTTACTTGTTTTGTTTTTTGTTTTTAATCACTCTGGACCCTCTCTTTGCATTCTCCTCCTAATGACTGTATCTGTTTACCTCATCAGTTCTTTCCCCATACCCACTCTGGAGCCTTGTGGCAGAGATTCTTTGGGCTCTTCTTATCTTGCCTTCTCTCTTTCCATCTATCCTTTATTATGTTCAGAGAACTGTAGATGGTTCCGTTTTGTGTAGAATGTAGGAGGATGGTTGGAGCTGAGGGTGGAAAGGTGGTTTGATGCCAGAGCTCAGAGGACTTGAGAAGTTAGGGGAATGAGAAATGATTAAGCAGGGTGTTGTCATGTAGGTTTCTGTGTGGGTTATGAGGTCAGAGTGGGCCTGGGCTAAAATGGAAAGTAGAGGTGGCAGGAGTCAGCATAGCAAAAGAGGCCCTGATTTAGGAAGGTTAAGGATTTTCTGATGTTTGGTGTCCTCAGCTATAAAAAAAAAGCTTAGATGGATACTTTTCCTTTCCTCCATCCCTGTGTTTTCATCCACTGTTTTCACATGAAATGACTGCTTTGCTTGAAGTGGGGTGTAGGGCTTAGGGTGCTATTTTGTGACCCCTCCTTAATATTCAGGGGCAGCCTCTGAGGAACTTTAGGGAATTTTAAGGCCCATCGAAATAGTGTAAAATCACTGACTTGAATAGTCTGATTCCCAGCAGCTTTTGAGATTGTTTTCTCCTGCTTGTCAGTGTGTTCCTGTCATTTTCCTTTTCCCTTCATATCAAAACAGTAAAACAGATAATGTGATACTCACACCAGCTTGCCTTTAAAGGCTCCGAATCTCAGACTGAGAAGAAAGGATTCCGGCCACACATTTCCTCTCTTGGTCTATGAGTCACCAGAGGAATTCCCCATAAGGCAGCATACCTGAGAGTTGGGCTAGGTCACGAGGACAGATCAGAGAGAGGGGTGGAGTCTGAGCAAGCCAGGCCAATGGCTCAGTTGTTGGGCTTACAAGTACCTTGACTGTATCGCCCACAGGTGATGGAGGACGAGGAGAAGGCAGTGGACACCTTGGTGAGCAACATGGAAGCTGCTCATTCTCCATCCCCCATCCGCTGCTGCTGGCTCCGCCTCCGCTACCTGGCAGCTACTAGCATTATCTGTGGCTGCTCTTGCCTGGGAGTCGTGGCCCTTGTGTTTGCCATCAAGGTGAGGAATGCAATTCCTATGGGAGCCAGGGAGGTGGGTGTAGTTAGGCAATGGTTTGGTGTATCTTATCTATCTACAGTGATCACACAGTTACTAAGTACTTGTCAGAGCTTGGCTCTGGGCCTGCTGTCAGAAATAAGTAAGACATGGTTCCTGCTGTCAAAGGGCCCACAGTCTAATGAAAAAGAGAGAACTGTGAAAATGGATAATTATTACTGGAATGCAGGTCATCAGTACTGTGATAAACACAAGGTATTTTGGGAGCTAGGGAGGAAACGTATGTGTGATTACATACATGTGTATAGTAGAGTAGGTGACAGGAAAATAACCTTAGAGGATGAGTGACTAAAGGTGAAAGGGCATTCCAGGTAAAGGGAGCAGTGTGTACCTGGGCTATTAGTTCCGCATGACTGGACCAGTGAGGAATAGTGACAGATGAAGCCAGAGGGCCCAGATCCCCAAGGGCTTCCAATGCTGTGCTTGTGCTTAGAGTTGAAACTATCTTCAGAGTACTGGGGAGTACTTTCAAGAGTGTTTGGAGAGAATGACACGGTCAGGTTTGTGTTTCAGTGGAGATCTGCTCTCAAGGCCTACATGGAAGATGGATTGGAAGGGGCAGGACTCGAGGCAGTTGAGCAGCGATTAGAGTGATCTGTAGCAGTCGGGAAGAAGCTGTGGAGTCTTTGAGAGGCCTTCACCATTTCCAAACACCTAACCAAAACTGCACGTGTACCTTTTGAAAGACCACACGGGCCAACTTAAACATCATGCTGGAATTTTTCTCAATCCTAGTTGTATTTTAACAATCAGAAGCTATTCTTATCATCATGAGAATTTCTGGGCTTCATTATGTCAAAATCAGAATCCTTAATAACGAGAGAGATGAGGCCCATTGGGCTAATGAGAATGGAGTGCTGTTTGACTGGAAAGGAGGCTGAATACTCCAAGGTAGTTCACTGTGTCTTGCCAAGGGTTCCAAATTCTGAATGAACCTGGAATGAATAGAATAAGATTAGGAACAAAAGGAGTGAAAAGTACTTTCCCATATGTGATCTTGTGAGCTAACAATGGCTACACAGAGCAGAAAGCTACACAGAGCAGAGTGGGCACCTTACTTTGCAGATGAGGCATGAGAGACAGACATTGGAAAGGGAGGTGGGGGGTTTGGACATCAGGTTTTGAGCCGTGACAAGGACAGAGGATTGGTGTGGGGCAGTGGGCACTTTGGGCAGAAGCAGGAGGAGAACCTAACCAAAAACCTGCCCCCACAGGCGGAAGAGCGGCATAAGGCAGGCCGGTTCGAGGAGGCAGTGCACTGGGGGGCCCGGGCCCGGAACTTCATCCTGGCCAGCTTTGCCGTCTGGCTTGCTGTCCTCATTCTGGGCCCCCTGCTTCTGTGGGTGCTCTCCTACGCCATCGCCCAGGCTGAGTGACCCTGGGTGGCCTCTGCTGAGAGTCAGCGAGACCTCCTGGATCCTGCAGTGCAGCATTGCTAGGGTCTGGGGCGAGAAGTGGTCCTTCCTGGCTGGAAGGATGGTGCCTCTCTCAAAGGGCTTTGGAAGAGATCTTCTAGACCTTTCTAAAAGGAGGCAGCAGCTGAGACTGATGAAGGGAGGCCAGCCTGCTCTGTTCTGTCAGTGCCCACCAGCCCCTATTTCCCCCAGCCCACCGCATCCTAGGGGCCTCAACCCAGAGGTGGGGTTGAAAACCAGGCCTGATTTTATTAGAATTTGTTTTGTAATAAAAACCTTTTTTAGTGGTGAAATGCTCCTGTCTAATTGTTGTTCCCCTACTTTCCCCGGGCTCTTGGCAAGAGCCAGACTGGATATGTGACGGATGGGCAAAATCTGCATTTTCCTTTACCTAGAAGCTCCAAGAGAAGGAAAGGATTCTCTCTCTCTCTCTCTCTCTCTCTTTCTTTCCTTTCTTTTCTTTCTTCCTTCCTTCCTCCCTTCCTTTCCTTCCTTTATTTCCTTTCTTTTCTTGTTTTTTTCTTCTCCTGGAGGTTTCCCTTCTTGGAAAGACCCAGCTTCTCCCTTGCACATCAACAGAGACCCTGTGGCCAGATAGGAAGAGTAGTAGCAGCAGCTACTATTTACTGAGTGCTTACTATGTTCCCGGCTGTGTTCTAAGCACTTTACATTTCTTAATTCCTTCAGTCCTCACAGTTACTCGAGAGCAGTTACCACTGTTTTCATTTTATAGCTGAGGAAACAGGCACCTAGTGTCACCCAGCTAGTGAGAGGCAGAGCTGGGATTGAACCCAGATAGTTTGCTTCCAGATTCAAAAGAGGAATGGAAGGGCTGGATAGCAGTCACAGGTAAGTCTCTGCCCTGTGTATGAAACTTTGTAGGATTATAATGAATTTTCATATCTTGGGCCTCATGATAATCTTCAACATATTTTAAATTGTAAAGTATATCATACATGCAGGAAAATAACCCAAATAAATACAGAGCATATAAATTAACACAAAGCAAACATCTGAAAATCACCATTTAATCAAGAAATTGAACATTGCCTGTACTCCAGAACCTCCTTTTATACCTCTCCGAATCACTACTCCCTTTCTTCCCACAGATAACTACCATTCTGATAACTTTTTAAGTTTGTTTATTTTGAGAGAGAGAGGATATGAGTGGGGGAAACAGCAGAGAAAGGGAGAGAGGATCCCAAGCAGGCTCTGTACTGTCGGTGCAGAGCCCAACGTGGGGGTCAAACTCATGAAACTGTGAGATGATGATGGATGCTTATCGACTGAGCACCCCAGGCATCTCCCATTCTGACTTCTAACAATGGAGTTCAGTTTTGCCTGCATTTGATTGGTATATAAATGGAATCATATTATTCTTTTCCTGTCTGGCTTCTTTAACATTATTGCTGAGATGCATTAATATTTGATTCAGCTGTAGTTTTCATTACTGTATAGTATTCCATTGTATGAATATATTACAATTTATCCACTTTCTGTTGGTGGACTTTTGGGATGATTACAATTTGGGGATATTCTGAATCATGCTGCTGTGGAATCCTTGTACGTGTCTCTCGGAGTACATGTGCCCCGCGGATTGAATTTTGGGGTTATTTTACCATAATTCAGAGATTAGCAGAGCACCTAAAGAAATTAGAGATATTTGTTGCACACTGGAGAGAAGATTAAAGGGGAAGAAGAGGCACATGATGGCTGTCTTCAGTGTTCAGAAGTGCTTCAGGAAAGAAAAGTGAAGAGAATCTATTGTTGGCCCCAGAGGTTAGAGTTACAGAGGTATGGATAGAATTCATACCTCGGGCACTGGCACTCAATCTTGTCTTCACAATAGAACCACCTCAGGAGCCTTAAAAAGTACTTAGTGCCTGGGCTTTACCCCTAGAGATTCTGAATTGGTATAAGGTGCTGTCTGCACATCAAAATAACACGTTTTAGATTTCATACATAAACTTTTTTAAAGCTAGTATTTCATTAATCAGCTACGGTTTACTAGAGGAGACTATCCCATTCCCCCAAACTGATTAAATGAGGTCTTGTTATTTTTAAACTCAATTTTGAAAAATTTCAAGCCTACTGAATAAAAGAATAGTACAATAAACTTGTGTGCAACAGTTTAAAAAATGCTTATTTATTTTGAAAGAGAGAAAGCAAGACCCAGGGAGGGGCAGAAAGACGGAGAGAGAGACTCCCAAGCAGGGTCCTTGCTGTCAGTTTAGAGCCCAACGAGGGACTCAGTCTCGATATCTTGAACTGTGGGATCATGACCTGAGCTGAAATCAGGAGTCTGTTGCTTAATTGACTGAGCCACCCAGGCACCAGTGTCAGCTTTAGTGTGAGTATGGTCCCAGATTGTTTTTAAATTCAATTTGTTAGATCCATTACTGTCCTTCTTCTTAAAATGTTTGGGTGAGGTATAATTTATATGAAGTAAAGTACACAGATCCTAAGTGTGCCGTTTGGTGAATGTTTCATATGAAAACATCTATATAATCACCACCTAGATGAGTAGAACATTTCTAGCACATCAGAAGGCTCCCTCATGTTCCCCTCAGCCTCATTAATCTTTGTGTTCCTGGTTTTGACCAGTGGATATTCCTTCAACCTGGTTCTTGTGTCCTGCTACTTCTCCACATTTCTTCACTTAGTTTCTGGCACAAGCTTGAAAATTGGCCATTTCTCCCAAGGAGTCCTGTGGCTTCTTGAACTGAGGACTGTTCCTTTAAAATGACTAGAAGGGCGCCTGCATGGCTCAGTTAGTTGAGCTTTCGACACTTCGGATCAGGTCATGATCTCACAGTCTGTGGGTTCGAGCCCCGTGTTGGGCTGTGTGCTGACAGCTCAGAGCCTGGAGCCTGCCTCGGATTCTGTGTCTCCCTCTCTCTGCCTCTCCCCCGCTAGCTCTCTGTCTCTGTCTCTCAAAATAAAGACCTAAAAAAAAATTAAAAAAAATTAAAACAATGACTAGAGTAGGGTGGGTGGCTCAATCGGTTAAACGTCTGACTTCAGCTCAGGTCATGATCTCACGGTTTGTGAGTTTGAGCCTTGTGTCAGGTTCTGTGCTGACGACTCAGAGCCTGGAGCCTGCTTCAAATTCTGTGTCTCCCTCTCTCTGCTCTTCACCCACTCACACTCTGTCTCTCTCAAAAATAAACACTTTTGAAAAACTTTAAAAAAATAAAACTTTAGTTGTACTCATTCTTCTGGGATGTTATTGCTTCTAGGCCCTTTCAGAGGTTAGAGCTAGAACATACCTAATTTTATCTGTTTTAAATCTGTTTTTTAAATCATACGATTTTAATCAGTCATAAAGTTCTCCTTTCCCCATCCCAAATTTGATATTCCCACAGAAAGAACCTTGGCTAGCAGCTACATCAACATGTTTATTCACTTGCCCAATTTCGGAATAATTATCCCATCATGCTACCAAACAATAAGCCTACTAAAGTTCAAGGTTTCTTTGCAATTATTTTGTTTAGATTGATGGTATAAAGTCAGTGTATTCTGTTAAAAAGTTACTTGGATTCGCTTTTCTCCTATGGTTGTGATCTCAAAGTGACATTTCTGAGATAGTTGCTAGAAGATTAAATGAATTCATTCTGTGCCTCTTTTATGNCGTAGCGTTTAGACGCTCGGCAAATATTTGTTGAATGAGTAAGGTGAATGCCAGGGTTGAGCTATGCACTGAAAAGGCTTATTGAAGTAAGTTGCTCCGGGCAGTATCTCACACAACTCGGCAGGCTTAGAACAGTGTGATACTCCCCCGAGGCTTTTGGGAGACGGTATTGGAAGTCTGGGAAAATGTATGACCCCAGATGGTGGGCACAGGGCTTTGGAGATACTCAAGAGTCGCATCAACCAGAGGACTCAGAAGCCTCTTGTGGTTGACAGGCTCTGGCTCATCCAAGTCCTCACCTAGTGGCAAGTAGGGGGTCCAAGCTGCGTGCTCTGAGCATTTTTTGTGTATTTTTGAGAAAGCAAGTACACAAGGGTGGGGGGGAGGGACAGAGAGGGGGGAGACAAGGACCCTAAGCACCCTCTGCACTGACAGCAGAGAGCCCAATGCAGAGCTTGAACTCACAAACCCCTAAGATCATAATGGGAGCCAAAGTCAGATGCTCAACCAAATGAGTCACCTAGACGTCCACTCCAAGCCTTTTAAGAACAGGAGGTGAACCTGAGAGGCAGCTAGTCCTGAGACCCAGATACCCAGAAGTCACGCTTCCGGGTAAACCTAAACTTCCGGGTACCGTTGAGCGCCTCTAAACCCTCTAGTCGGCGAGCCCCGCCCATTGCTGTCCCCAGCAGATGCTGTGCGCTGATTGGCTGCATCTGAAGACCCACCCCAGCGCCGCAGCGTTAGGTAGCTCCGAGCTCTAACGCCCGCGCCAGTCTCGGGACTCTCCGCTTCCTATTGGACTACGAACTTCCAATCGGAAGGGTTTTTGAACCTCAGTCTGTAGGCGGCGCTGACCACTCGCCGACGGGATGGGGGCGGGGCCTGAGGTCGTTGCCGGCGCCGCCCGGGGGGTAAGGTAAGTGACTGGAGGCGAACCCTGAGACCGATCGTCTTCGCGTCGACCCTGGCTTCTCTCTCCTCGCCCGCCGGTGAGCCTGCGCGAGACCCCTCGCCCCCTCCCAGCGCCCGCCCAAGTGCGCCTGCGCAGCAACAGCCGCCTGCCCGTGTGCCCCTTCCCTCCTTCCTTAGCACCTTTTCCCTTCCTCACACCCCCGTCCCCCTCCCTGTCCTGTCACCCTTCCCGCCCCCTAGGCCCTTTCGCGGGGTCTCCCCAGTCCTGATCCTTCCCTCACCCCGTCCCCATCCCCCAGGATCCTGGCGCCTCAGCCGCAAGGGCTGCGCCACCGCGAGTCGCGATGTGTGTCCTCCCAGAGCCTGTGGGCCTCACTGCCCTCCCTGCCCTCCGTTTCCTCCACACAGGCCCCCACCACCTTCAGAATGACGCTGGACGTGGGGCCGGAGGATGAGCTGCCCGACTGGGCCGCGGCCAAGGAGTTTTACCAGAAGTATGATCCTAAGGACGTCATTGGCAGGTGAGGCTTCATTCATCCGGAGAGACAGAGGTCTAAAGAGATGGAGTCCTAGCCAGAATACACGGTTCCATCCGAGGGCTGGATAGTTCTAAATGGGAAGGTACAGTGGTTAGTGGAGGAACATTTGGATACTAAACTCTTTTTCTGAGTCAACCTCCATTTCTTCCATATTCACCCATTTAGGTGTTCAGCAAGCGTAGTTAAAGCAACTTACTGTCAACCAGACATGAAGCTAAACACAGGGAGGGTAGGAGAGATGTTTATGTCCTGGAGGTACTCCAAATGAAGTGACTGAAAGAGACACATGATTGTTTAAGTAATCAGGCTGTGTAAATAGTGTGAAGGGGATCACAAAACCACAGCTTTCCCCAAAAGGGGGGTATTTGGGTCCTGAAGGATGAATAGGAGTTCAGCATGCAGAGAATAGAAGGCAGGCCTCATTTGTAGAGACAGTGGCTGTTACACTTATTCATCAAAAGTTTCCTAAACATGTATAGTGTTCTGGGTGCACTGTGCAAGGCACTAGGAATACAAGAGCCACATGCTTTCTGTTCGCCTGAAGTTTATATTCTAGTAGAGACTGATGATAAACACAAAAATAAAGTAAAGGTCATCGTATGCTGGGATGATGGAGTGAGAGTAATTAATGAGGCTAAGCCTTAAAGGATGGGAATGAACAGCTTGTGAGCTGAGACAGGATACATTTGGGGCAGAGGGAACAGCACATGCAAAAACTTAGGCTAGAAAGGGCCTATTCAAGCAATAGAAGATCATAGTGGCTAGAATGTAGTAAGAGTGGCATGAGGTGGAGGAAATTAAGTTGGAGAGGTAAGTAGACATTAGATTATGTAGGGCCCTATGCTATGATAAGAAATTTAGATTTTATTCTAGTGAAACTGGGCATTTCAAACAGGGCAGTGACATGATCTGATTTACATTTCTTTGATTTGGGGGGTAGGAATTTAAACTTTCCATGCCTCAGTTTCTCCATTTAGATTGGGAATAAAAACAGACCCTACCGTGTAGGTTACTGTGAGTACAGAAAGAATTAGCATGATACCTTTTTTTTTTTTAATGTTTTATTTATTTTTGAGAGCGTGCAAACGGGAGGGGAAGAGAGTGAGAGGGACAGAGAATCGGAAGCGGGCTCTGCACTGACAGCAGCAAGCCTGATGCAGGACTCGAACTCACAGACCATGAGATGATGACCTGAGCCAAAGTCAGACACTCAACCGACTGAGCCACTCAAGTGCCCCTTAATATGATACTATTAGAACACTTACTGGCACATGGTAAGTGCTCAACACAGGTGTGTTATTTAAAAAGGGTTATTCTGGGGGCGCCTGGGTGGCTTAGTCGGTTGAGCGTCCGACTTTCACTTAGGTCATGATCTCATGGTTCGTGGGTTCGAGCCCCGCGTCGGGCTCTGTGCTGACTGCCAGCTCAGAGCCTGGAGCCTGTTTCAGTCTGTGACTCCCTCTCTCTCTGACCCTCCCCTGCTCACTCTCTCTCTCTCTCCCTAGAAATAAATAAATAAAAAAAAGGGGTTATTCTGGGATGCCTGGGTGGCTCAGTCGGTTAAGCGTCCGACTTCAGCTCAGGTCATGATCTCACAGTTCGTGGGCTTGAGCCCCTCGTCAGGCTCTGTGCTGACAGCTAGCTCAGAGCCTGGAGCCTGTTTCAGTCTGTGACTCCCTCTCTCTCTGACCCTCCCCTGCTCATGCTGTCTCTTTCTCTCAGAAATAAATAAAACATTAAAAAATTTTAAAAAATAAAAAATAAAAAAGGGTTATTCTGGCTCTTGTGTAGAGAATGGATAGGAAAAGGACAAGAGCAAATGTGTAGAGATCAGTTAGGAAGCTACTGATTGATTCAGGCTCGAGATGGCGATGGTCTAGAATAGAGGCGTGGTGGTAGAGACGGGGAGAAGTGGATAGATTTAGGTGATGATTTGAAGAGAGACTTGATACGGTTTCCTGAAAGATTGGTTACGGGCCATGAGAGAAAGGGAAGGAAACAAGAATAACGTCTAAGGTTTGGATTTGAGCGCTTGAGTACCATTTACTGAAATGAAGAAGACTGAGAAGGATCAGATTTGAGTCAGGGGCAAGCAAGTCAGGAATTCCATTTTGGAAATATTAAGTTTGAGATATCTACCTGGGGCTGTCAAGTGGGTACATGTGTCTGGAATTGGAGCTGGGCTAGAGCAATAAATTTGGGAGGCATTAGTGTATAGATAGTAGTTGGTGAGAAAACAGAAGTGAAAGGGACCTAGGCTCAGGCCCTGGGACATGTCACCATTAAGGAGTTAGAGAAGAAGTCAGCAAGGGAGACTAAGATAGACTAAGACTGTGAGTTAGAAACGAAAGCACAAAAAGAATGTGGCTCTGGAAGGGTGGCATGGTCTGCTGTGCCCCATGCTGCCGAGGCCAGGAAAGCAGAGAGGCGTGTGGCTATTAGATTTGTTCAGACTCTTCTAAGATAGAGACATCACATGGAGATGTCAAAAAGGCCTTGGGGATCAGGAATTCTGGAGAAGAATCAAGGTTTGAGACAGTGTAGCGGGAGCCAGTTGCACACAGTTGGTATTTAAGTCCCCTGGGACTGTTGAAGGTCATCAGCGGGGAGAGAGTGTCTGGAAAAGAAATGAGCTGAGTTCGAAGTCCTAAGCTGACATAGGGTTTCAGGACCAAGTAAGGGAAGATTCACCGAGGCTAGGAAGAGCCCTTAGGGAAGGACAGTGGTTCCACTGCCACAGGGCACAGAAAGACCCGTTTGGGAGAAGGTCAGGGGGTAGGGTCCCTATCCTCTCATTCTGCCATTACTGTAGCAGCATCGTTCCTAGTCTCCACTCTTTTCCCTGTGTTTCTCCTGCAGAGTAAATTACCTACACACTTTTGCTAAATGACTGTTCCCAGAATACCAGTCTATTCGCGTGTAAAGGCCTGAAGCTTAGATCTCATTTACAAAGAGCACATTTGCTCTAGGGGGTCCCACTGAGGAATGAGGGAACTCTTAGAACTTAGTAGAGAATTTAAACTGAAAAAATTTTCAGCAGTGAGTGACATGATTGGGGCTGTCAGAAGAAGCTCATCTGGAAGCAGTGTGGTGGTTGGGTTGCAGTGGCTGAGATTGGCAGCAGGGAGATGAGTGGGGAGGCTGTGTGGCCGTGGCGATGGAGAGGTAAGAAACAGACTTGAAAAACACACAGAATGGAGTGGAGTGGTTGGATGTGGTAGATTGGGAAGGAGAGGGAGAAGCCAAGAATCGTACCAGGATTTCTAGTTTGGGGGTCTGATTGAATGGCACTGCCATTTAGTGGGATCAGGAAAGTAAAACTGTCAAGTGGCCAAGAGTAAGACAGTAGGAAGTGGTGAGCACTGCGGCAGCTGGAAGGGTCTCGTCCCACTTAAGATGGGAATTCACGTTTGAAAAGAACGATAACATGCTGACCAGACATAACACATCTGTGGGCTGTATTTGGCCAGAGGGTCAGTCGTTCACATCAGATGTGGTTGACAGGCATTGTAAGCAAAGGGAGTTATGTAAGGGCAAGGAAGCCTTGAGAGCACAGCAGTAAAGTTATGTGGAGGTCAGCCAACGAACCAGCACAGGAAATGTGATATGAGGGCCGATCTTGGAGAGATTTGCACTTAGCCTGAGGTACTTGTAGGGTCATGTGCAATTGGTGACAGATTCCCAGCAAGGAAATAACCTGTCCGGGGCTTGCTCTTCACCATGCCAAATGGGCTTTTCTGCTTCTGCCCCATTAATGTTCTTCAGCATCTCTTCAGGATGTTTTTGGCCACATTTCAGAGCCGGCAAAGTGGAAGCCCAGAGAGACCTTAGGACATTAGGTCACGTGGGGGTTAATTAGTGGCAGGTTTGGGGCCTAAACCAAGGTCTTCTGGTTCACAACTTTGGTCTTCCAGTTAATGGCCTAATATTGATTTGGAGCCCCTTGCACTTGAGGTATTTTAGGAGAACTTTGGGATTTGGGTGGGTAATCAGGGAAGTGTGAGTAAAATTTGGAGGGAGGGTTAGATCATTTCTTCCCACTTTCTCCTTGTGGGGTTCCAGGGCAAGGGGCAGGCTCTGGAGCTCAGTGTGGAAAAGACTTGCCTTGGCTTATCCACGGAGGGAGTGGCAGAAACTGGGTTTAAACCCGGGACCTCCACCTACCTTCTCTGTGAGATTTGTGTTGCACCTTGCTGGGTACGCAGGTTGCTTGCTGAGGCTGCTATGAAGCTGTTGTAGATCAGGGTGAGCTCCTCAGGAGCAGCCTGGTCGTCCGGAGGGGTCTTCAGATTCCGGTGCAGTGGGTAAGAGGATGCCGGGGCGCCACTGTGCGTGGAAATGAGAGCGCAGGAGGCCTGACTCTCGTGCTGTCTGACTCTGGCAGAGGAGTGAGCTCCGTGGTGCGCCGTTGCGTTCATCGAGCTACTGGCCAGGAGTTTGCGGTGAAGATCATGGAGGTGACAGCTGAGCGACTGAGCCCCGAACAGCTAGAGGAGGTGCGAGAAGCCACGCGGCGAGAGACGCACATCCTTCGCCAGGTCGCCGGCCACCCCCACATCAGTGAGGCTGCCTTCCCCGCTCCTGTTAGCTGCCAGCCACCTCCTGCTGGCCCTGCCCATAGCCCAGTTCCCCTAACACTGCCTCCATGCCTCTGCTCCCTTCGTCACGGCTCTGCTCCACCTCAAAGTGTGGCCAGCCTTTGGGTCCCTACTGCCTCCTTTTGGTTCTCCTTCCTTCCCAGTAACAGCCCACTGCCACCTCGGGGTGGAAAGCCCCTTTAACATGCATCCGCTCCTTTCCATCTCCGTATTTCTGCCTTTCTGCCTCTTTCCCAGTCACTCTCATCGATTCCTACGAGTCTTCTAGCTTCATGTTCCTGGTGTTTGATCTGTGAGTATCTCCCCTGCCCTGATCTCAGAAGCCTCCTCCTCCCCTCCACGCATGGCCCCAGCCTGCCAGCAGAGTGGGCTAAGACTACCCTGCTCGCACCTTCCTGTGCTCCAGCCCGGGCCTGCCTGCTCACCCATGGCTTTGGCCTCTCTCCCTGGGTGCCCTGATTGGGCGCCCTGATTGGGCAAGTTCTTCCAGAGGGTTAATGACCAGCCAATTAAAAAGGGTCTTCATGACCCAAGGGGCCACTGTCCCAGTCCCCCATGGTCATGGTCGTAAGGTTAGCAGGGAAGAAAACTCTATTTTAAGAGCTGATCGCTTATCAGCAGATTCTTGCTCACCTGTCTCTCGCCGTTTAACACCCTTCCACCTTACGTGGTATTTGTCTCTGCCCATCAGTTCGTTTTCTGGGCAGTCTGACTCCGAGTGTGAGATGTTAAGACGATATAATGTAAACCAGTGCAAAGGTACCTCAAAAGAGAATGGTTTAAATAGCAAATATTTTTTTTTTAATATTTTTATTTCTAGGAGAGAGAGAGAGAGAGACAGCGTGAGCAGGGGAGGGTCAGAGAGAGGGAGATACAGACTCTGAAATAGGCTCCAGGCTCTGAGCTGGCAGTCAGCACAGAGCCCGACGCTGGGCCCGAACCCACGAACCGCGAGATCATGACCTAAGCGAAAGTTGGACGCTTAACCGACTAAGCCACCCAGGCGCCCCTAAATAGCAAATATATTTAAGAGAGTCCCTTGGAAAAAATTCACAAGGTCTTCATACAGAAACGACCCTCTGTAAAAGTTGGGGGTGGGGTAGGTAGGAAGTGTCTGTTTATTTCATCACACAAATTTGCAAAACATGATTTCATATCCCAAAACAACAAAACAACACCTGATTTCAAAGACTGATGCAGAGTTGCAGTTAATAACCTCAACTTTTAAAGACAAAATAAAATAAGCAAAATTCAAAATAAAGTCCTATTCAACTTTTTGCTACTGTTAACTGTGAAATTTTGGTCCGTGGTATAAACAGATTCACTTTAAAAGGTCTTCTTTGAGTGTACTCTCAGATAGCAAGGACTTCCTGTAAATTATTGTTGCAAGAAGGTACTTATTCTTGCTAAAATAGCCCTCTCACGGCACAGTGCATATATTTCAACTACCACCCACCGTGGGCCAAGCCGCCCCTGGCACCCACTTCACTCTTGGAGCACTCTGTCTCAGGACCCTTCGTTTGTCTAAGAGGAATTGCTCTTTACTGGCCTCTTCCATGGTATTTTCTGTGAGCCACTGGCTTGTTTTTCTCAGCTCCCTTGTAAGGTACACCTACCTCCCAACCCCTCCTATCCCTAGGATGCGGAAGGGAGAGCTGTTTGACTATCTCACAGAGAAGGTGGCCCTCTCAGAAAAGGAAACCAGGTAATGGCTGAGCCTGCAGCCCGTGGGGTGAGCAGGGGATGGGGCGGGGTGGGGCAGGAAGAAGCAGAGGAGGAGACTGCACCTCCCTCAGGTCCATCATGAGGTCTCTGCTGGAAGCAGTGAGCTTTCTCCATGCCAACAACATTGTGCACCGAGACCTGAAGCCCGAGAATATCCTTCTAGATGACAATATGCAGATCCGACTTTCAGATTTTGGGTTCTCCTGCCACTTGGAACCTGGCGAGAAGCTTCGAGGTGAGGGGTCCTGGTGCTCTAAGAGGCTTGGGAGGGAAGGAGACCCAGGCCTGAGGCTGGTTGGCTGGGTCTGATAATTGAGTGTCTGGGTACTAAGCAAAGGGGACAAGTCAGTGAGCATTTGCCAAGTACCCTCTGGGTGCAAAGCCTTGTGTGTATCTCAGAGTGGGCTTCCTGATCTGGGGGGGGATGGATGGAGACTGGTGGACAATAGTGGCACACAGCAGGCAAGGGACCTTGCAGGGGAAGCCAGGAGGGAGGAGCATCTGATTCAGCTGGAAAGACCCACAGAAGAGGGACTCCAGTCTGACAGAGCTCATTTCTTAACCTATGGACTTACACGTTTTGTGTCATAGATGCTATGCTTTGTTTCCCTTTGGACTTCCATATACACTTTTCCCCATTCTGGAATCATCTTTGCCTCTGCCCCACACCACCCTCGCCCTTTTCACTTTAAAGCTCCAGGTCAGGTTTCCTCCTTTGCTTTCTGTTCTTGTATCTTCTCCCTTTGTGACACCCATCTTACTCTATTATTCGTTTGTTTTCTGGTAGACAGCTTGGTAAGGGCCCATCTAATTCACCAGTGTCTAATATGTTGCTTGTTACCCAGTAAGCATTCTTAAATCCTTTTCATAGGAATGAATTTCTCAGAAGAGTCATTTTCAAATTGGACCTAAGATTTCCTGAAAGTATGCCATAGAACATAGTTTGGCAATTGCTGGGATGGAAGAATTGGTGCCTGAAGTGGTAGAACCAGCTAAAAATAATAGGATCGGATCAAGTCATGGAGGGCTGTGCTGTAGGAGTCTAGACATGAGCCCAAGGCCACAATGGGGAGCCAGGGAAGAGTATTAAGCAAGGGACTTACTCAGGGTATGCCCTAAGAAATCCTATATTCCCACTCATTCTCCTTGGTTTGAGTGGTGATTCCGTTACACAGAATAGAGATTACGGAGGAGAAGTCAATTTGGGCAGAAAGGAACATAAAAAAAGATTGAAGTTTTGTTTTCCATGTATATTATGCATGTAAAAATGTGGCACAAAGTTGTATAAGGAGCAGATAGTAAATTATATGGTTGGGTAGGACCTTGAAGTCAATCCAAAAATCAGGTTTTCCCCAGGAAGGCCGCCTGGAACCTTGGTGGGTATTTGGGTTTGCAGCAAGGATAGGGGCTGGTACTGTCCTCAATGGAGGGCATGCGGGAGCAGAACGGGAACACTTATGGTCCTGGCAGCGTTGAGGCTCCAGTGAAGGTCTGGAGTTAGGAGCCCTTAAAGGGGCTGGTGGCATCCATCAATCTCAGCCCTCTCTCCCCAGAGTTGTGTGGGACCCCAGGGTACCTAGCACCAGAGATCCTTAAATGCTCCATGGATGAAACCCACCCTGGCTATGGCAAGGAGGTCGACCTGTGAGTTTCTGGTCTCCCCACTTCTTTCCTCCTTTTGTGTCTTGTCCTTCAACACATTTGCCTGTCACCTAGTCCTGCCTGACTCTGGTCTCTTTCCCAGCTGGGCCTGTGGCGTGATTTTGTTTACACTCCTGGCTGGCTCGCCACCATTCTGGCACCGGCGCCAGATCCTGATGTTACGCATGATCATGGAGGGCCAGTACCAGTTTAGTTCCCCCGAGTGGGATGACCGTTCCAACACCGTCAAAGACCTGGTGAGCTGGGGCCTTGAGAGGGAGAGGAGGGAGGCCCAAGAGCTGCCCCTCATGCTCTGGGGTTTCCCCTAGATCTCAAAGCTGCTACAGGTAGATCCTGAGGAGCGCCTGACAGCTGAGCAAGCCCTCCAGCACCCCTTCTTTGAGCGCTGTGAAGGCAGCCAACCCTGGAACCTCACCCCCCGCCAGCGGTTCCGGGTAAGCCTGAGAGTGTCAGCGTTTGGGCTTGTCCCTCTGTCCCATGCTCTTTCTCCTGTGGTGGATGCTCCACTGGAGCTCACACTACCCCCTCCTTCCCAGGTGGCAGTGTGGACAGTGCTGGCTGCCGGACGAGTGGCCTTAAGCACCCAGCGTGTCCGGCCACTGACCAAGAGTGCACTATTGAGGGACCCTTATGCGCTGCGGCCGGTGCGGCGCCTCATCGACAACTGTGCCTTCCGGCTCTATGGGCACTGGGTGAAGAAGGGTGAGCAACAGAACCGAGCAGCGCTCTTCCAGCACCAGCCCCCTGGGCCTTTTCCCATCATGGGCCCTGAAGAAGAGGGGGACTCAGCTGCCATCACCGAGGATGATGCCATGTTGGCACTGGGCTAGCACCTCGGCCCAGAAAGCAGGACTCTCCCAGAGGAGGATACTTTTTATCATTCCAGCCCTTATGGGCTCTGGCCTCAGGCCCCCCTGCCTGGCCGTGACCACCACTGACCATACGACCATAAAGACCAGCCCTGTACACCTGTCCCCACCAGCCAGGGCTTTGGGATCAGAGCTGAGGTGGAAGGGCGCTGCTGCTCGCAACACCATACCTGGCCTTGTCAATGCTGCCTGTGCTGCACCTTCAATAAAATCTGCTGCACGCCCGACAGAGCCAGTGCCCTGTGTCTGCTGTCTGGCCTTAGCAGGGGAGCCCAGAAGGTGCTCAGGAGGGGTGGGGGGCGGGGATGGGGCTGCTCTGCCCCAGGCCTTTATTGGGGAAAATGCTGGGGGGTCACTTGGTCTTGTTCTTGCCTTTACCAGGAGGTAGCTGGAAGGGCTGCTCTAGGATGTTCAACTTGCTGCTGAGCCTTTCCTCACTGGCCTTGAGCTGCTCCTCCATCAGCTGTTGGAGCTGCCCCAGCTCCTTGCTCATCTGGGTCTTGATGTAGGCTCGCAGGATGGAGACCTGGCCTGCAGGGGCAGGGAAGAAGGGGCAGGTCAGCAGAGAGGCCATGGGGCTGAAGGATTGCCCCTGGCTGGGCAAACACAACCTCCAAGGTGCACCTGGGGCTACACAGGTGGCAGTCAGGAAAGGCTTTAGTTCAGGAAAGGTCAGCTAGCCCTTGTGTGGAGAGAGGCCGGTGGACCAGTCATGCTGGACTCTGGATTGCTGATGAGCAGATAAAGTGACCTTACGCAGGTGATCTAATCTTTGCGTGTCTCCGTTTCCTCCTGTGTACAGTGTAGATAGTGTTAGTGCCTAGGACTGGGGGAGGATTAAGCGTGAGATGCTTAACACAGGGGCTGCCTGGCTCCCTAGTATAGCTAAATGTGTGCTGGCTGTTACTGTCATTGGTTCTATAACTGTCCTTTTCTGGAGCTCTTGCCCCCACCCCCAGCAGCTGCACTTTTATTACCCGGTTTGTGCATAAGGAATCACTTGGAGAAAGGACACTGTGCATAAAACAGACCTGAAGTCCTGATGTGGTCTAAACCCTTCATTTTATACTTGCTCCAAGTCACAGGGGACCCTAACCCTTCCAGCTCCTTACTTGGCTCTTGCTCTGGCTGGACCACTGTTTTCGGTTCTTCCTCCTGTGGGGTGACTGCCTGCTCTTCCACCTCCTCGCCTTCTTTCTCTGGAAGCCAGGAGCAGGAAGAGGCTTCAGCCCCAGCCCCAGCCCCAGCCCTGACCCCAACCCCAGCCCCAGCCCCAGCCTTCTCCCTTACCTGTCTCATCCTCTGGCCAGAGCTTGGGTGGCTGTAGCCCCATGTAAGTCAAAGATAGATCCAGCCGCACCTGGGAAGAGGGAGGAGGCGGGAGGCTGAGAGGAGGGCATCTGCACTGAGCAAAAGGGAGAGATGAGGGGTGGCCTCTGTACCTGGGGTGTGAAGACATATTTGTAGAGCTTGAAGTGGCGGAAGTAGGTGTTGACCACATAATCTGCCAGCGCCAGCAGCTGTTCCTCCCTAAAGAGGCTGATACTGAAGGGGGGCCGCTGTGGGGGTGATTGGGAGTTAGAGGACTGACCACCCCCAGGAACCCTGACCTTTTATCCAAGTCCCCGGCAGTCCAGAAGCAGGGAGAGCCCCTTGCAGCCTTCAGAGGGAGATGAGGGTGATGAGTGTGAGAAAGGGCAGGAAACTGAATATCCCATTCCCGAGGAACTGACCCTGACTCCATGGCAAAAAAGAACACTGGTGAAGTAGCGGTAACATTCCTCCACGTTGCCCAAGGGAGTTGCTGGGAGGGAAAGTAAGATGTGACCGTGAGTCCCCTCCCTGATCATCATTCATTTCACTCACTTGCCAGCTACTTATTGAGCATCAGCCTTAGAAATGGGCAGATCTAGGTTTAAGTCCTGGCTTATTTCATTAATTCACTCAACAAATACCGAGTACCGCATTCACTGTTCTAGGGCACTGAACAAGACAAACAAGGTCCTGCCCACGAGGGACATACAATAAAAGAAGAAATAGGTCATTTCAGCTCTCATTAAACATTCTGCAGACAATCAGTTCTAGGAATAAAGGGGATGGAGGAGGAGCTATTTTATTGCGTGCTGTGTGTGTATTTATGAATATTACAAACAATATTTCTCCGTACAGTCTCATGAAGTTGGTGCTGTATTTTGCGGAAATGGAGGGGTTCAAAGCTGAAACAACATGTGTATGATAAGACTGCGTGTAATGACCAAACAAACATTCCAAGTGGTCAGCCACTATTGCTTCCCTTGGTCACTGGTGCCATCCCAGCCTCCTCCGTCCCCTGGGCTCAAAGCCTTCGGTAGCCTGCTCCTCTCACCAACACAGGCCTTGTGAAGATCTTGGAGCAGGGCACAAGCTGTCGACGTCTGTTCCAGTGAGAAGCCCTGCTGGCGGCAGAAGATGAGTGCATGGGAGAAGAGGTCCAGGGTGATGGCATCCCGCAGGCTCTGCTCAGGACAGCCTAGCCCCAACAGCTCAGCTAGCACCCTTAGGGGAGAGAGAGGAAGGAAGGAGTGAGCGAGCCTCCTTTCGTCACCCCACACTGGTACACCACATGCTCTGGAGCTGGGCATTCTTCCTGGCCTCCCAGCCCAGCCCCCTCAATCTTCCCCAGGAGACAGCTTCTCCGCCCTTCCCTCATACCCCCCCATACTCCCTCATCTCCTCAGTGTTGGTGGTCTTCTCCAGCCTGTGCATGGAATGGAGGTCCAGGTACTTCCTGTCATAAGAAAAAAGGTGAAAAGGCGGTGGCCACCATGCATTAGTCTCCTGGCAGGGCTATGATGGCTAGAGCATTGAACTGGGACCAGGAGACCTGAGTCTGAGGATTAGCCCTTCTACTACCCTCTCTGGGTAAGTCACTCCCCTCTCTGGGTCCAGCTTTCTCCATCTTCAAATAAAGGATATGGCTTAAATGAATTCTTATGGTCCTCTTCATTTATAAAGCCGAGGATTAGGAAGCTTGAGCTCTTGTCTCTGCCACTCCTCATGTGGCTTCAGTGTCCCCATTTATACAGTGCTCCAGAGCAGTTGATATCCCATTTAGATCCTTAGTCTGGCTCCCTTCTTCCCACCCTCCTTTTTTGGACTGGGGAGGCAGGAATGCTGGAGATCTAGTCATCTTGGACAATTGCAGTTTCCTCATCTGTACAATGGGGAATGCTCTGGCTGTTTGACAGAACTTTTGGGGAGGAATAATGCAAATGTAAAGTATAACTCTTCCCCAAGACTCTTCACACTCACCACATGCAGATCCGAGGCTGGGGCAGCGGCGGCTGCGGAGAGAAAGCGGATTGGACCGGCAGAGAGAGCTGTGTCATCCCTGGCCCCAGGCCGTGACCCGTCCCCAATCTCCAGCGGACCTCAGAACCCGCTAACTTGCCTTCTCATCTTAAAGATTATGTACGAGCAACGCCGGCAGGTCAGGCTTCGATAGGCCCTAAGTACTACTCATGAGCATTTAACAGTGGAGTTACACACCCCTGCCTCTTCACCAAGGCACCCAGGGAACGTCTTGAAAGTTAGCAAACATAACAACGGGTGGCACCCTGCCGGGGAGCCCTTTTTACAGACATTCATGAGCGGACCACTCTGTCCCGCTCTCACCGGGAACAAGTTGGCTGCAGGATCTGCATCCGCTTCTACCGAGGCCGCGGTCCCGGACTCCGTCCGCACACCTGTTACCATCCGCATGACGGACGCATTCACTGAAGTGAGGTCCCTCTCGGGTTCCTGCTGCAGTGCGGAGGGCTGTTTAAGCTCCGACTGCATCTTCGGTCCCAAGAATTGGCTGGACTTTTGACGAATCATCTCGTTGTTCCTCCTTGCCGCGGGGTCTCCACTGGCTCTGTCGCGCCCCAGGTCCTGTGAAAGCGGGTTCTGGGGCAGCGACGGCCAAGGCCTGGCGCTCTAGCGACGCCGCAGCCAATCTACACTGAAGAGGTGTCGGGTGCAGCCAATCCGCAGGGGGCGTCTCCCTCCGTTTCAACGGCGACCGTTGCTAAGGGAGCTCGTGGAGGGAGGGAGCAAGTGGAGGGCCCTCGCCAATCAGTAAGAAGATAATACGCATGCGCAATAAGTTTCAAGCCCCGCCCCCGTGCCCTCCCTCCAAAGTGCCTGGCCTGAGGTAGGCGATGCCCTTAAGGCTAGCGAATGTAAGTGCGGTGTCAGTTGCCACGGGAACTGTTTACTGGCCAATCACCGAGAGAGAGAGGAGGTGTTCAGAAAGAAACCAAACGGGACAGAAGAGGCGGGACAAAACGCGACCAATAGAAACAGGAAATGAAGTTTCGCCACATCCGGCATTGCCTGCGGCGCTTGCGCTCTGGGTTAAGGAGGCCGGTGACGTCCGGTGAAGTCCAAGATGGCGCTAGGTTGATCCTGCTGCAGGTGAGGGGCCCAGGGCTGGCGGGGGCGGAACCCAGCAGGTGTGTGCGGGGCTGCTTGGGGCTGCGGAGCACTGGCAGCCTTCACATCTATGCCCTCTGTCTTCTGCAGGTGACGGAAGTGCCGCCTACGCCTGCCTGACGTCCCTCGGGAGACCCTGCGCCTCTCCTCGCCTCCGCGGCCATGTCTGGACCCGGCAACAAACGCGCCGCCGGCGACGGGGGCTCAGGGCCCCCAGAGAAGAAGCTGAGCCGTGAAGAGAAGACCACAACCACGCTTATAGAGCCCATTCGTCTTGGGGGCATCTCTTCCACGGTTCGTGACTCCTGCCCCAGTGCTCACAACTTGCCAGACTCCCATCTCTGTTCTTAGTCCAAATCGTCCAGAACTTTACTCCCCGCTCCCCAAGCTTGGCAGGGTTCACTTTACAGAACACACTGTTGAAGGAAAAGGAGGACATGACGTCTGCCTTCTCTTTACAGATAGGGAAACAGGTTCCCAGAGGGCGTGTGACTTGTCAAAGACTTGAGAGTTAGAAAGAGGTTGAAGCAGAACTCACAACCACATGCTTTCTCTGTGGGTGTCTGAACCTCTTTAATTCCTGTGAGCGGTTAGTCTGGGGATCTTCACTTCTCCATTCTAGTTGCTCTCCTTTTTCTTTCTCAATGATTGGTTTCTTGGGTCCTGCTTGACCCAGTCCTTGGCTCCTCTGTTTTCCTTGGTAGGAGGAGATGGACCTGAAAGTTCTGCAGTTCAAGAACAAGAAACTAGCAGAGCGGTTGGAACAGCGGCAGGCTTGTGAAGATGAACTCCGAGAACGAATTGAGAAGCTGGAGAAACGGCAGGCCACAGATGATGCCACACTCCTCATTGTCAATCGCTACTGGGCCCAGGTGGATGCCCCTCTGCTTTCCAAGACCTGGCCTTGATCCACCTGCCAACCCTCAGACTCCTCTGCTGGGAAAAGGAGTATCGTGCTGGGAAGCACCTGAGGGATTCATAACATTTTTGGTGCTTTCTCTCTTCAGCTGGATGAAACTGTGGAAGCCCTTCTCCGGCACCATGAGAGCCAGGGGGAGCTGTCTTCAGGGACTGAGGCGCCTGGGACCCAGGAGGGACTGACACGTGACGAGACCCCTGTCACAGAGCCAGGGACATCGGAGCTGAGGGGTAGGACCAGAACCCGAGGATCTGGGGAGCTTAATTAAGTTCTGGGAAAGGTCCTGGAGAGGAGGCAACTTTTATATCAGTCTTGAATTTCCTGCCAGCCTTCATGCGATTGTGTGCACGTGTGCGCACACACACACGTACATACGTACGTACACGTGTACACACACACAACACACATCTGATTTCATGTTTGGGTGGCAGAAGTGCAGTGGATAAGAACCCGGCCCTGGGCTTTAGTATCTGAGTGATTTGGTTTGTAGTACATGTCATGTTTGACACTTATTTATTTCAGAGCCATGTTCACACTGAGTACTGACACCATCTTGAAAGAGACAGAGATAGCCAGGAGGAAACATTTCCCCTGGCATCAGGGAGGAAGTGATTTTAAACCATTAGTAAAAGATACGGGGCCCTTGAGAGGGAATTAGTGTATGTGCACATGTGTGTGGTTCTAATTTAGATGGAGAAGGCTTCTCTGAAGAGTGATTTGGGAGTTTTGTGGCCTTGAGGAAATTACTTCATCTCCCAAAATAAAGTTGTTTCACTTTGATGATGGGGATACCAGCGTATCGCAGGCATTGCATGTGTTGATGCAGTGAGCCAGAGAGTGGGGCTCAGTCTGGAACATGGTATGAAGTGGTGGTAATTGCTGCTGTTATCCTCATGAAGGTCTGTCCATCCCTCGCAGAGCCCCTGCCAGTGCAGCTGCGGCCCCCTCTCAGTGAGCCAGCCTTGGCTTTTGTGGTAGCACTGGGCGCCAGCAGTAGCGAGGAGGTGGAGCTGCAGCTGCAGGGCCGGATGGAGTTCTCCAAGGCGGCCGTGTCCCGTGTCGTAGAGGCCTCAGACCGCCTACAGCGCAGGGTGGAGGAACTCTGTCAGCGAGTATACAGCCGAGGTTAGTTCTTTCTTCCCCATCGCACAGGCATCTGTCCCCATTTGCATCTTGATTGTATCCCCTCAATGCCCAAGCCCAGAGGCAGCCGTAATTCTCCAAGAAATAAATCAGCCACATTCTCAGGGAAAGGAGTAGGTTGTAGATGGGGCTCTGGCTTTGATTCCTAGGGTTGAATTCTAGAGAGATGGGTGAGAGGAGTCGTTGATGCTTATGGGGCCACTGCTTTCCAGCTGGAGACCTCTTTGGGGCACTTGGCACGAATTTTGTGGCAGTTGCTGATCCACAAGGCATAGTAGCAAGTGCCCTGGCTTTGTAGGCTTCTCCCAGCCCTCGTCCTGTCATTCTAGCCTGGGCATGCTCAGTATATGGTTCTCTTCTCTGAGCTGGTTTCCTCCTTTGTACAGTGGGGATAAAGACTCCGGGCTTTGTCATGAGAAATTGGCAAGACAGCTGGTGGATCACACCGGGCACTCACAGAATGAGTTAGTACTTTGCCCCATTGCCTTGGACTTCGCTCTTACCCGAGCCCTGCCTTCCCAGGGGACAGCGAGCCCCCCAGTGAGGTGGCTCGGGCGCGTACCCGGGAGCTGGGGCGTGAGAACCGGCGGCTGCAGGACTTGGCCACCCAGCTACAGGAGAAGCACCACCGCATCTCGTTGGAGGTGGGATTAAAACCGGGTCAGGGTTTGGGTTAGACGGGCACCCCGGTTCTCAGGGAGCCCAGTCCCCTGCGCTAAGCACCTATCCTCTCGTTGTCCCCCAGTACTCTGAGCTCCAGGATAAAGTGACCTCAGCAGAGACCAAGGTGCTAGAGATGGAGACGACGGTGGAGGACCTGCAGTGGGACATTGAGAAGCTGCGCAAGCGTGAGCAGAAGCTCAATAAGCACCTGGCAGAGGCCTTGGAGCAGGTGGGGCTAGGGTGCTGGGTCAGATGGAGTCAGGGCTAGGGACTTGGAGTCCTCCCTTCTCCCCTCCACTCCCATCTGTGTGTCTCTCCACAGCTCAATTCTGGCTACTATGTGTCCGGGAGCTCCTCGGGCTTCCAAGGGGGCCAGATCACACTCAGCATGCAGAAGGTGAGCAGCCACCATTCTTGCCAGCCCTCCCATAACCTTTTATCTACCTTACCCCTGAATATCCCCTCAGAATTAAGGACAGACTACCTACATGGCCTCTGAGGCCCTTCCCTGCACTCGTGCTGCTCTGTCTCGTTCATTCGTGTATGTATTCATTAAATACTATGAACACTAAGTGGTAGAGACTGTGCTCAGGAGGAGGCACATCACACTACAAAATAGACAGAAATCAAAGTTTTTACAGAGGTTAGGTTCTGTTTGAGGAAGCAAATAGTAAGGTGGCGATAAGTGTCTCAAAGAAAAAGTGTAGAAAAGAGACGGATAGGAGTATGTTGGAGTTGACTGGCATTCTTAGCCAGGTGGCTGAAGAAAGGCCTCACTGAGAGGGCTCTCAGACTTCTTGGTCGATGCACACTTTGTAGTGCTATGAGGGTCACTGTTTCCTGTGAAACTTTATTTCAGCTTCTTCAGGTGTTTCAGTAAGGCTTCCCTGACTCCCTGTCAGCTTTGGTTGCCAGCACTGACCGTGCAGTATTTTCTCCCACTTACCTGGGAGCCCCTAGGAAAGTGGTTGGGTTTGGCCTGTCCCTGGGGCTTCAGAATCCATCCTTGCCCCCATGTGGTGGGAATGGGAGGGCAGCATGCTGCCTGGCCTGGCCCTGCCTGCCACAGCCCCTCCCACTCCACAGTTTGAGATGCTGAACGCAGAGTTGGAGGAAAACCAGGAATTGGCCAACAGCCGGATGGCAGAGCTGGAGAAGCTACAGGCCGAGCTTCAGGGGGCTGTGCGGACCAATGAGCGCCTCAAGGTGGGTTGCATTTAGGCCTGGGAGGGCCTCAGCCTGCCAGGTAGTGGCTGGGCCCTGAATCCTCCTGCTGATCACTTCTGGGCATCTTGTGCCCAGGTGGCCCTGCGGAGCCTTCCTGAGGAGGTGGTGCGGGAAACAGGGGAGTACCGGATGCTGCAGGCCCAGTTCTCACTGCTCTACAATGAGTCTCTGCAAGTGAAGACCCAGCTCGATGAGGCTCGGGGGCTGCTGCTGGCTACCAAGAATTCCCACCTGAGACACATTGAGCATATGGAGGTATAGGCCTGGAACAGACCTTAGGGTCAAGGCATTTTGGCCTTTGGAGTTCCTGTGTGCTGCCAGGGATCCCTTGGGAATAAATTCTTTTCTGAGCCACTGAGGCCGGGAGGGGTGGGCGGGCAGGGGGGAGGTGGAAACCAGTGGTTTCCCAGGGGCTAAAGGGTTGTGTGGGTCCTTAACGCCTCACCCTACAGAGCGATGAGCTGGGGCTGCAGAAGAAGCTGCGCACAGAGGTTATCCAGCTGGAGGACACACTGGCCCAGGTACGCAAGGAGTACGAGATGCTGCGCATCGAGTTTGAACAGAACCTGGCGGCCAACGAGCAGGCGGGTATGTGGTGAGGACAGGGTGGAGGTGGGGCCTTATCTGGGATTGCTGGTTCCTGGTGTGGGGCTGCTGCGTATCCAGATACAAGGGGTTAAGCCCCTTCCTTTTGCAGAACCTCCTCTCCCTGGCCAAAATGGGGACCATAGCACCTGGTTCAAGGGCACAGTGAGGGTCACAACCAGCTGAGTGGCTGATGGAGCAGGCACAGCCAGAACATGAGCTGTTGGCCCCATCGGTGGTGGTTCTCTGGCCTTACGGTGTCTCTTGGAGGTATTGGTTCATTTTACAAAGATGTATTAAATACCACCTGGGAGGGGCGCCTGGGTGGCTTAGTCGGTTAAGCGTCCGACTTTCGCTTAGGTCATGGTCTCGCGGTTCGTGGGTTCGAGCCCCGCGTCGGGCTCTGTGCTGACTGCCAGCTCAGAGCCTGGAGCCTGTTTCAGTCTGTGACTCCCTCTCTCTCTGACCCTCCCCTGCTCACGCTGTCTCTCTCTCTCCTAGAAATAAATAAAAACCTTAAAAAAAAAAAAAAAACCTAGGAGCCAGGTTTTGTGGATTATGTCAGTAAACAAGATGCAGACAGTCTCTGCTCTTGTGGAGTAGTATTGTAGTGGAGGAAGACAACACAGTGAAAAAGAGAATGTGTAAGATAGTGGCAAATATATCAAGAGAAATAAAGCAGGGGGAAAAAGATAGGAAGTGTTAGGAGAAGATTGCAGTTTTGGATGGGCAGGTCAGAGGAATGAAACTCAGAAGGTAACGTCTGCTCTTGAAAATATGAAAGAAGCAGACTAGTTTACTTCAGTGAATACTAACAGTTGTGTCTTCCTTTGAATGAAATTTAGAAATACTAGAAAAAAGTCTACGTTAACAGAAGTAATATAAATAGGTGGTTTACGAGTTTCCTTTCAAGCCTAGGTTATTACTTTGATGAGATCACACTCCATACAAAGCCTGTTGCCTTCTTCTTTGCAATGGGAGTGACCACTTTGGCTCCCCTTCTCCCACCACTGAGGTGCTGGGCTCTTAACCCAGAGGCCAGTTTAACTCCTTAACTTCCCAACCCTCCCACAGGGCCCATCAACCGTGAGATGCGCCACCTGATTAGCAGCCTCCAAAATCACAACCACCAGCTAAAGGGGGATGCCCAGCGATACAAGCGGAAGCTGCGGGAAGTACAGGCTGAGATTGGCAAGGTAAGGAGGGGGCTGCCTGCGAAAAGCCTTGGCTAGACCCCAGTAAGCACTGTCTCACCTCAACCCTGTTCTCTATCTTGGCAGCTCCGGGCCCAGGCCAGTGGCTCAACTCACTCCATCCCAAACCTGGGCCACCCAGAGGACTCTGGCCTCAGTGCCCCAACTCCAGGGAAAGAAGAGGGTGGGCCAGGCCCTGTCAGTGTCCCTGACAGCAGAAAGGAGGTGGCTCCAGTGCCTGGCACCACCACCACTGCCTGCTCAGCGAAGAAGGAGGAGCTGGCCCCCTCTGAGGAAGATTCACAGGCCCTAACTCCTGGGTCCCAGGGCCCTTCCTCCCGGAGCCGAGAACCTGAGGCCAGGCCCAAGCGGGAGCTTCGGGAGCGGGAAGGGCCTGGCCTGGGACCCCCATCTGTAGCCTCAGCTCTCTCAAGAGCTGATCGGGAGAAGGCCAAGGTGGAGGAGGCCAAGAGGAAGGAGTCAGAACTCCTTAAAGGTCTCCGAGCAGAGCTCAAGTGAGACTCTATTTTTGTCATCTTCCCACCCCTGCCAAAGTGGCCTCCAGCCCCAGTCACCAAGCCTTTCTCCTGTGCTTCTCCAGGAAGGCTCAGGAAAGCCAGAAGGAGATGAAGCTGCTGCTGGACATGTACAAGTCTGCACCCAAGGAGCAGCGGGATAAGGTGCAGCTCATGGCAGCTGAACGCAAGGCCAAGGCTGAGGTGAGGGCAGGTAGGGCCTGTGGGACATGCACAGAGGCTGCATGCCCTGGGGGGGTTCTGCCTAGAGCAGGGTGCTAGGTCAGCAGAAACCGTGAGGAGAGCTAGCTCGCTCTCTCTGACTGGCTGTAGGTCGATGAACTACGAGGCCGCATTCGGGAATTAGAGGAGAGGGACCGAAGGGAGAGCAAGAAAATTGCTGATGAGGACGCCCTGCGGCGCATTCGGCAAGCCGAGGAACAGATTGAACACCTGCAGCGCAAGTTGGGTGCTACCAAGCAGGTGCGACCCCCTTGTGGTCCCCTGCTTCTGAATGTTGGGGTTCCCTTAACTCCTTGGTGGATACTTCTAGCAGATGGTCTGGGGTCACTCTGTGGCCAGTACTGTTTTCCTGTGGTTTCCCCATGATCATCATGCCCGCCGTCCGTATTCCATCTTGTCCCTGTCCACCTGCCGTAGGAAGAAGAGGCCCTGCTGTCGGAGATGGATGTGACCGGTCAGGCTTTTGAGGACATGCAGGAGCAAAATGGGAGGCTGCTACAGCAGTTACGGGAAAAGGACGATGCCAACTTTAAGTTGATGTCAGAACGGATCAAGGCCAACCAGATTCACAAGCTACTGCGGGAGGAGAAGGATGAGCTGGGCGAGCAAGTTCTTGGCCTCAAGTCCCAGGTATGGCAGCCCTGGGTTTGTAGGGTGGAGCTGGAGAGGCGCCAGCTCTCCAGCACTGAGTCCCCACCCTTGACCTCAGGTGGATGCCCAGCTGCTGACTGTGCAGAAGCTGGAGGAAAAAGAGCGGGCCTTGCAGGGCAGCCTCGGGGGTGTAGAGAAGGAGCTGACGCTGCGCAGCCAGGCCCTGGAGCTCAACAAGAGGAAGGTGAGGCCAGTTCCAAGGGCAGAAAGCAACCTAGGATGGTGGCTCACAGCTAAAACCCTGCTCTGCCTCCTCTCCCAGCCGAGCTCACGTCTCGAATTCTTGTGTTCTAGTCCCTGTGCTGAAACCTGTCTGTCTTAGGTTGCATTTTGGTCTTAGAACAATCGTAACACGGTGTTTGTTTTTTTTCTACTTTTTGTAACTAAGGAAACTGAGGCTCAGGGAAGGCAGTTGACTTGCTCAAGAAAGAGGAGACCTGAGATTGGGGCTTGGATCTCCTTTGCTCCAGAACACACTTTTCTTTTTTTTTTTTTTTAGAGAGAGAGAGAGAGAGCACATGAGCAGGGGAGAGGGACAGAGAGAGAATCTTTAAGCAGGCTTCATGCTCAGCACAGAGCCTTACGTGGGGCTTGATCCCATGACCCTGGGATCGTGACCTGAGCCAAAATCAAGAATCCGACTCTCAACTGACTGAGCCATCCGGCCACCCCCAGAACTCGAATCTTGAGCACTAAGCTGGTTATATGTAAAGTAGGGATGCCGGTTCCTGTCACACAGTTGGATTGAATCTCAGGAATGTCTAGGTGGTAGGAAAGGCTTAAGATTAATGTTAGTTTTGTTTTCCCTACTGTGCTTTTTTTTTCTCTCCATTTAATTCGTTCATTAAAGCCATATTATTCATGCTGTTGCTATGTATCCCTGGCACTGAGGGCTGGAGAGAACCTGGAGTAAGAGGGTCCTCCTGGAAGGGGGAACTTCGGTCTTGAGGGGCAGAGCTAGCCAAGTAATCCCACAGGTAAAATGTGTTAGTGCAGATTCCAGTAAATCTTATGAAGGAAACTTAAGGTGCTGTGAAACAAGGGGGCCTGTCTCAGGAACTGCCATGTAACCTGAGGGCTGAGGGAGCCACTGGAAAGAAATCTTTTGTGTTGGGGGTGTTGAGGGGAGAGGAGAGAAGAGCCCTATGGAGGTTCAGAGATAGGAGAGAATGTTACGTAGGTGAGGAAGCGAGTGTGTCAGGAGCTGCAGAGAGAGATGGAGGTGAAGTGGGGGGGTCAGGAGGCAGGACTAGCTCCAGTGAAGATGCCGGACTTGGTCCCCAGAGCAAGAGTCACTGGAATGTTTGACACAGGCATCTGTGGACCGTGGCTCCACAGGCCTGACTCCCCCGGCTCAAGCGAGCCCACCCTTACCTGCTCCACCTACCTCAGGCTGTGGAAGCGGCCCAGCTGGCCGAGGACCTCAAGGTGCAGCTGGAGCACGTACAGACGCGGCTGCGAGAGATCCAGCCTTGCCTGGCGGAGAGCCGGGCTGCTCGCGAGAAAGAGAGCTTCAACCTCAAGAGGGCTCAGGTGTGTGCATGGGGTAAGGACAGGGTGGTTCAGGGTCACTGATGTGGCCTGGGGGCGGGTGGTTCAAGATGAGGACCTTTGCACTTAGCCTGGCCCTTCTCCTGCCCCAGGAGGACATCTCACGACTGCGGCGCAAGTTGGAGAAGCAGAGGAAGGTGGAGGTTTATGCAGATGCCGATGAAATTCTCCAGGAGGAGATCAAGGAGTACAAGGTGGGGCTGTGGGGCTGAGTTGTGCCCTATCAACCCAGGAATCTTAGATGGGGAGTTGGTGAGGGCTATAGTTGATAGTCTGGGGACCCCAGAAATAAGGTTGGATAAAAAAGGTAAGCAGGGCCCCTAGTTGTGGAGAATCGAAGAGCTGACGAATGCTGTACATGTGCTTATGTCAGGCACCGTGCCTGGCCAGATGTGGGAGCGCTAGGAGCTAGCCCTAGTCTCCGATTTCTTGAAACTGATTATCTGTTGAAGGAGATAGCCAAGTATTCTGAGTGATGGCAGAGGCCAGAGGGGGCCACGACAGCTATGGGGGTCAGCAGGTTTCCTGGGAGGAATGTCCTCCAAGAGAAACCTGAAGAATGAGGGTTGACCGTGAGTAATGGGGATGAGAGGGTTCCAGCAAAGGGAGAGGCAGAAGTAGAGGTCCTTCACTGAGAGCAGTCTCCTGGAGCACAGATTATTGGACCCCATGGTTGGAAGACAGCATGTGGGTTTTGTGATGAGTGGGAAGGCTGGAGGTCTTAAATAGTGTCAGATCCTGAAGAGTGTGGTGGGTCAAGTTGAGATGCTTGGCTTATCTTGTAGACAGTGTGGGGACATCAAGGGGTTTTAAATCAGAGAGTGACGTGGTTGGATTTGGGCCAGAGGAGGTAAAGACTAGAGGCAGAGAAATCTGTGAAGCAATTGCAGTCATTGAGGCAAAAACCAGTAGGGAGCTAGCCTAGGGTGTTAGAGACTAGAAGTAGAAGAGGTCAGGAGATACTGAGGAGGCAGAAGTGCTTGAACTCAGGGTTGGATTGATTCATGGAGTGAGGGAGAGGGAGATCCCGGGAGCTCCTGGGTTCCTGACTGGAGAAGCTAGTGGCACGTGGTAGAACTAGGAAGCCTGCAGAGGAGCAGGTGTTGGCGAGTCAGTGTTGTGTCTCCAGGATGTTGAACATGTGCCTGTGGGAGGCTGGCTGGGAAGGCATTCGAAGCAGGAGGACTGTCTGGAGGATGGGGTTGGAGGATTATCAGCAGAGGCAGTGGTGGAAGCCAGATAGAACTGCGGTCACCCAGGGAGGGTCTGTGGTCATTCTTTTCCCTTAGGAATCTTAAAGCTTAAATGATAAAGGAAGAGAAGTCTGCGGTTTGGCCTTGAAGGGGCAGGACAGCTGGGGGAGGCTATGGGGAAGCAGAGGAAGGTTTCTCCAAAACAGGTGGACTTGGATGAGGATGGTTTGAGAGCTAGGGAAGAGGTAACGCTGGGGTGTAGGCTGGCCTGGGTTTTCAAGCAGGGCGGAGGAAGAATGTCGGGGAATGCTGAGTTAAGGGAATTCCTGGAGTTGGAGGTGAGACCTGGTGGCCTGTGGGGGTTTCACTCTTCGCAGAGAAGAGTGAGTCCAGGAACCCAGCAGGATCTTTGGGCAGCAGCAGGGCTGGGCCTAGCTGAGGGTGGAGATGGCATATTTCTAGTGGCACTGCTACGCCCAGCAGGTGCAGAGGACGAGAAGGTAGACCGTCAGCTTCAGCCAGGATTGGGCTTTTGCCAGAGAAGGCCAGAGGGGCAAGAGATAAAGCCTCAAGGGAGGGGAGTCCCAGCTAAGTCTGTGGGGTTTTGGCCTTTGGGGCGGTGGGGGGAGGGACATGTTGCCCACTGGCCACCACTGCCTGGGTTAGAATCCAGATTCTGCTACTTTCTGGTTTTGAGACCTTGTCCTCTGAGCCTCAGTTTCCTCACCCGGACAGTGCCCATCCCTATCTCTCAGGGTTATGGTGAGAGTTAGATGCAGTCTGCTGTGTGGTGGGCTTAGCCTGGACCACCTCCTGCTGCTGTCAGCTTGGGGTCTGGGGGCCATCAGGACTGTCCCGAGCTGATGCCTTTGCCCGGCCCAGGCGCGGTTGACCTGCCCCTGCTGTAACACCCGCAAGAAGGATGCAGTCCTTACCAAGTGCTTCCACGTTTTCTGCTTCGAGTGCGTGCGGGGCCGCTATGAGGCCCGCCAGAGGAAGTGCCCCAAGTGCAACGCAGCCTTTGGTGCCCACGACTTCCACCGTGTCTACATCAGCTGAACCCGTAACTCAGGGGACTTTGGAACACCCATGGACCCTGGGGGCTGTGCCTCCAGTCCCTCCCCACCCCACGTTCAGTGGCCCTTACCCTCCATTCCGGACCCTGGGGACCCAGCCCCTCTCCACCTAGTTGGTTTGGGGGTCCCAGTGCATGCTAGTGGGAGTGAGATCTGCCGAGCTCAGTTCCACCTTTTCCACACAGAGCTACAGCCTACGGGGCACCTGCCTTGCTGGAAGGGTCTGCTGTGAGAGGCCTGAGGGCCCAGAGCGTTCAGCTGAGCTTCCTGGAATCTGACCCTAATTCTTCTCCAGCTGTCTCTGTGGGCCCACCCCTGTCCTAAGGGTGAAATCCCCCGGGCTGTGACCTCCCACCCAAGAGGAGGTTCACTACCTGCTTATACACCCACAAATGAGGACCAAGGGTGGGCCAGTTTCCCCACCTCCTTTAACTCTCTCTGGCCCAGGGAGACTTTTCCATGCTTGGGTGGGGCTTCCCTCCTGTGGATTCCCTGGGGGCTTTGTTCTAACTCTTATGCTAAGGGCTGAAGGAGGTACCCCCCTGTAGGGGCAGGGGGCACTGTCCTCTTCTGGGAAACTCTGGCTGTTGCAGTCGCCTTGCCTTCATCTCAGGAGTGCTGAACCAAGATCATCAGTCTTTATGCTAGTCAGCCTCCCCCCTGCCCATCTGTCTCTCTCCCAAGCCCACTTACCCCCACCTCATGCTTCCCAAGATTCCCCTGGGCCCCAGCTCTGACCCTGCTTTCATCCTGGTGGCCTTAACTTCGTGGAGGCATTATTCCCCAGGAGGGGAAGGGACAGACTAGCAGCTGGGCCAACTTCCAATCATTCCAGGTAGAGGAGCTTCATCTAACACCCTGTGACTGAGCCTGTCCCCATGATGCTTCCTGCGCTGCCTGCCCAAGCAAACTCCCATGGTTGTGAAGGCGGCAGGCAGGGGCCTGGAAGGTGGAGCTGCTGACAGGTGCAAGGGTCCATTCAGACCCACAGGCCCTGCTCTAGAGATGTCTTGTATAGGCTGTTGTTATGAATAAACATCCAACCCTCAGCCTACAGTCCAAGTAGCCAGGCTTCCTGCCCTAAACGTGGTCCCAGATTTTGGCTGCTACACTTCTGGCGCTGTCCTGGCTGGCGTGTGAACCCCAAGGGCCTGCACAGAGACCTCGCCTTTCCCACCCCCAGCATCTAGTTACATTTGGATCTAACCGCCGTCTCGGATCCTAAACGGCTTGCTTGCGGGAGGAGCATGTCTGCAGTGAGAAAGCATCGTTCTCTGCCGTCACCAGCCTGCGTCTCCTGCTCCCACGGGGGAGGGCTGACACGCCCATGATCCCAGCGTCCCTGTCCGTCCTGTCGGCACGCGCTCGCCACGCCCCTCGCAATAATTGGCCGCAGGGATGTTGGGAGCCTCGTGTTGCGTCCTGGGAAATGTAGTCCCTTAATCAGCCCCCTGGCAACTAGGGCCTCGGTGGAGAGAGCCCGTTCTAGGCTGTACCGGCCAAAGGCAAGCCTGGGCCCGGTCTGCGGGCTGTCCCTCCCTAACGGCCTCACCCGCCTCTCCCCTCGGGCGGACAGATCAGAACAGCGTAGCGGATGACTTCCTTCATTGCAACTTTCCCTGGCTGCTGGCCGTGTTCTCTGGAACCGTGTGTCGATTGTTGGCTGTGGGTTCAGCTTGCTGTGGGGTCCGCGGCTGGAGCCATCGCTGCGGCTGTGGCGGGGCTCGCGCCGGGGCGGGTGCTGCCTGGGCTGGGTGCCGGAGTTGGGCGCGGGGTGACGGTGGCGGCCGCAGGCTTGGCAGCAGTGGCGCCTTCGCGGGGGTTCGCGGCCTTGTCAGCCTTTGGGCCCCACCTGGCGTCCAGGGTTTCGGCGGGGCTGCAGCAGCTGGACCAGGTCGGACTGGAGACGGAGACGCGGGCCACAGTGACTTCCGGCGCTGGGCTGGCCGCGGTGGGCACACTGGCCGAGACCCGGGCTGTGGCGGGGGATGGCATGAGGCCGCCCGGGAAGTGTTCGCCGCCCAGGGGCAACGGACGCCGGGATGGGGAAAACGCAGCATATTGCATCATAGAGACGCGGGCCGGCTCTGGGAGAAGGGCTGCGCCCGGAAGCGGTCGGGGTCAGCCAATCCTCTGTGCGCACTACCCTCTTTCCCAAGAGTCACCTACCTCCACACGGGTTTTTTAGGTAAATGCGAGTAACCATACATCGTCTTCTCAAAAGTCTCTCCTTGACCCGTCTCCATACCCCGAGAAGTAAACACTCTTTGTGAGTCTTCATCTCTAATAAAGTAGGTGTCAAACCGCTTGCTCAAGCCCAACGTGTGGTGGGATAAAGATGCCACCTTCAGTGGCAGGAGCAAGCACTGATGCGGGAGGAACGGAGCATTCCCCGTAAATGTTGGTGTGCGATGTCTGCCCAGTGCTAGGAAGCTGTTTTAGGGGCTGGTCAGGTCTCTCCACTCTCGAGGTTTGACCCCTTACAACCTCCAGTATCCCCAGGGGGCTTCAGTGGCTGTGAAACCCCGGGCCCCTGGGATGGGCAGGCCAAAGTTCCTCCTGAACCAACACTGGCCTTGGCTGGCCTCTTGTGGCTGTGCAGGTGTTGGCCTCAGTGGGGAAGGTGCCTGTTTTAACCAGAACTGGGGCTGCTGTGTGACTGGCTACAGGGTCCAATGGAGCATTTGACATTAACCACTCTTTTAAACTAACCTTGGACCTGTGGCGCTACACTGTCCTGATTGTATACGGTCTTCTGTTGGTCCTGTTCCTTCACCCCTAAGCTACATCCTCTCCTCTCTGCCACTCTTCCTGTGTGTTGGTCCATGACTTTGGCTTCAGCTAAGCTGCTAAGACCCAATTCTCCAGCCCAGTTCTCTTTCCTGAGCTCCAGACCTAGAAAATCACCACCATTGGTTGGGGCGGGAGGGGGGTGAGTAAGTCATGTCACTCTCCTTAAACTCTTCTTTAAAAACTCCCAATGGTGCTCTATCCCCAATTACCTCAAACAAGATGCTCTTCTCTGGGCTGTGTTTTCTACCTTACTTTAATCTCTAGCCTATGATCTATGATCTAACCACCTGCTCCCTGCCACACAACTGTCATATACTCTCTATCCCTCACCCCTCCCCACGCCTATCCCCTACCCTCATGCCTCAGGTCACTTCCCCCAGCTGGTTTCCTGACCCTCTGTTGTGGCGGTCACCATATCTGGGTCCACAACCCCTTCTGCTAAGTCTCTGAGCCAATCACTGTGTTCCGGTGCCTGTTCTTTCCCTGAAACCCCCTCACTGGTTCCTGCGCTGGAACCAGGGCAGGGGACACAATGCAGGAGAGCCTCCACTGCTCACCTTACTGTGAAAGGCAAGCCCCTCCTCCCTTACCTACTACTCCACTCCTTGCTTTCTAGATGGGGAAGGGGAAGGCAAGACAGTAAGCTTGCCCTGGGAGTCAGGGTCAGAGACGTATGGAGCAAGTGGAGAGAAAGTTCCTTGGCTGGAGCAGGAGGCTCTCTGCAGGCTGGGCCAGAGGCAGGCTACAGGTTAGAGCAAGTGCTGACCTCAGGTGACTGCTCAGGGGGCCGTGGCCAGGCCTAGGCCAGGAGATAGCACTGAGGCAAGCCTGGCACTGAAGATTCATCAGAGCAGCCCCGCCTGGCCAGACGGTGTGGAGCCCAGGCCAGGCCCGGGCAGGCCCAGTGCTGGGGGAGGAGAGGCTTGGTTGGGTGCAGAGCCTGCTCCTGGCCGTTCTGGTTTCCCTCACTGCCTTCCTGTGGGTCTTGGGCAAGTGGCTGCCCTTTTCTGAGCCTCTTCAAACAATGAGGGCTCTTGGGCTACCTCTTGAGGATGAGATGACAAGCCAGGTCTCCACCCATGTCTCCTCAGGGTCTAGGAGGCTCTGGCCCCGAGGAAGGCTGACCAGGCCCCAGGTGAACCAGGGTTGGTGGCTGCCAGTTTTTGGAACTAGAGCTTAGGAGCTTTCCCTTGTAGCAGTCTTGGGAGGAGCGCAGTTGTCGTGGTCAGAAAGGCCTCCCTGGGCCTGCACGGCTGGATGGGAGCCCGCCAGCGCCAGCCTCACCAGGCAGCCACCCAGGAGGCAGCATGGCACGCTCGTACCAAAACCAGGCACCAAGACCTGCTTGGCTCTGCCACCATCTCAGCACGTTTCTCCCCCTTTCTCCTAAGGATATGGGTTCTAGAAATCCACAAACCCTCAGGCTCCCACCCACAAGCACTGGATAGGGATCTGAGGGCATCTGAGTGAAGGGTGCAAGGGTGGCCTGCGCTGGGCTGAGCTTTTGAGGTTACACACGAACCCTGGCTCTGGGAGAGGACAGGCTCCTTCAGCTCGCTCTGGGCCTGGAAGAGAAGACAGAAAACACCTGGGAAATCGTATTCCCTTTATTCTCTTCAACTAATCAACATGACCACCGGTGACACAACACTGTTATTGACACACAACACTCAAAAGTGGGGCCTCTCTTCACTCCACGGGGACAAGTCAGGTGAGTGGGGCTTCCCTAATGGGGGCAAGAGTCTGGGGCTGCTCACCTGAGGAGCAGGTGTCCTGGAATCTCAACTCTTGGTCGTGATGGTTTCAAGTTTCCCCACCATTCGGGATTCGTGCCCAGTTCTGTTGAGTTCCCATGTGACCTCCACAGCCATAGCAGTTTCAGGGTGCACCCTAAGCTCAGATCAATGTCCCCTCTCCCCTCCGCTTTCACCAATGACTCTGTGACCCTATCTGTCGGGCTCCTCCACCAGGGCACTTCTGAAGTCAGGCCTGCGTGGAGCTGGACAAAACGGTTTTGGGGACACCATGCCTTCCGGGCTAAGTTCTGGTGGGCAAGTGCCACGACCGACGCCTGGGCCTTTGCCTAATCTCTGGTCAGAGAGATTCTGGACATTGCCACCTCCGCAAGCCAGCCCCCCTGCTTAGTTCCTCCCGAGATGTAGCTCGCTCTGGGAGGGAAGCACCCGGGTAAAGGCGTTTGGGGAGGTGGGCAAGAGAACAGGTCACACCCCCAGAGGTTTCCGATTCTGCCCCTTTCCTGCTATGAAACCCCAGACCCCACCTAATTGTGTCCACATCATCCATTCAGTACCGCAGCCAAGACCGCTGGCCCTCACCCATCCCTACAACATGCGGGCATCCTACTACGTATGCTACACCCTAGTCCTCAGTAGGCCTACAGCTGGCCTTGGACCACACTGACCACCTCCCCTCCCCCCCGAGACTGGCCCGAGCCCCAAAGGCTGCTCTCCAGGACTCTCCTGGAGCCAGATTCCTCAGACCTGTTTCTGAGGGGCGCTGCTTCTAGCTTTACAGGGGGTTTGTCTCTACAACTGAAGTTTCTTCCTACTCCCCTCTTAACAAAAAATCTTTGACTTGGAGGATGGTCTCCTCTTTCTCAGTCTCATAAGAACACCCCCTTGGCTGACGCTTGCGTCAGTAGAGATTCGGCAGGCAGGCTCCTTCTCCCCTCTCAGTAGTGCTTTCTGACCTGGCACTTGGTGGGGTGGGGCTTTGCACAGATGGCAATAAGGGTCTCCCCACAATCATCCAAGACCTGCCTTTTCATTCTCCCCAGCAGGCCCGGGTTTTTCCTCTTGCAGTGTTCTCGATTTTGATCCTTTGAATTTAAGGTCATCCCTTTAGGGGCAGGAGAGATGAAGGGTGAAGGAAGGGCTTTCACCATTTGAGCTTTTGGGTAATGGAATCGGAGGTCTCTTCCACAGCTTTGAGGAATCCAGTCGCCCTCTCCAGGGATACGACTCCTGAAGGGCCCCCTCACCCGGCATCTCAGTTCTGACTCTAGGACCACAGTGCGTTACTGGTGCCAGCTTGGGGTCAGTGGGCACTTCCTTTGGACCCAGCACTGGACGGAGTCCTCTCTTTAAGGGATTCCAGGGTTAGGGTGTGGGGTTCTTGTTACAGATGTTTGAAGAGTTTTCACTCAACCATTTTATAGGGCAGCTGTCTCTCTCCCCTGCCACACACACCCAGTCACATCGGCGGGTCTGGCTGCGTTAACCAAAGAGTGGAACCGTGTGGTGTGTGAGGACAGGAGATGGGCCTGGCTGGGGAGTGTGTTTCTCATCCTTCCATTTCCCTCTGAAGATTGCTGGCTAAGGAGGAGAGGAGCCAAGTGGGTGGGAATCTGTCCCCGCCCAAGACCACGATCCAGAGCTCCAAGTACCAGGGGGAGGAAGGTGGTCAGGCCTCCGTGTGCTCTTCAGGGACCCATGGCCCAGCCTGGGGGGCGTTTGGACCCCCACCACTACACGGAGGCTGGCTCATCCCACCAGCAGCCTCGCTAGCAGCTCAGACGAAAAGAGTGAGGTTTAAAAGCAGGTTGCTGGGTAATCAGCGCTCTATTCTGTCCACTTGCTGTCCCTCGTTGCCACAGAGAACCACACATGACTGTCGTTGACTTGGAGGAGAGACGTCTAGGGAGGATTTAACCACACATAGGCCTTGAGTCTCTGAAGGGCTTTATTCTTTGGAGGTCGACTAGCAGCGATTCCCCCTCTCCACTAAGGACAGAATTCGAGGAAGTGAGCTGCCACGGCAGCAAGACCGCTGGCAGTTAGATTTCAGGAGAAACCTCCTGACAGTGAGACCTGAGAGTGGGCAGGAGGGCCCCTCCATCCCCGGAGGCCTCTCTGACGAGAAGTCCCCCGTCCTGCCTGGCTGGGGGGTGGGGGTGGGGGAGCCCCGGCGGCCTGAGCTGGGATCTGCTTGCACTTGTAGCTTAACAAGCTCCCAGAAACAGAGAGGACTGGGCAGCCCCGAGCTGGCTGGGTTCCATCCACAGCTTCACCTTGGTTTGCTTTCCTCAAAGCACTAACAGCCGTCCCCCTCCTGCCCCCTAACTTCTGTGGTGGTTTCCCAGTGTTCTTAAAGTTTCTATGCACCCCGAATTTCAGCCTTTAAAAAGGCCTGACATCACTTTTCTTCCATCCCCATTTTTGGATCCTTCCCAATAAGGAATTCCATGGGCCTCTTCCTCTTAACACAAAATCGCCTAAGACTGGCCTCATATCCCAAGGAACCCCCAGTGGGGCGAGCTGGACTCTCTCTTCCTAGCTTCTTGGGGTCGTTTCTTCTCTGTGGGCCTGGGGGCTCCTCATCACTTTTTTCCGCCTCTCCCCACACTAGTCCCCAGCTGAGCATTTTCCTCCATGTCATTGTCCAAGGCTTCTGGGAGAGAGGCTCCCTCCCGTACTCCAGGGGGAGAGAACACTGTGGAACAAGTTCATGGGAGGCTCTCCTACACCTTCTGAGGGTCACACCTCTCGAGTCAATGCCATTGGATTCCCTGCACTTCCCCGACCCTATAGTTTCACAAGGATTTTGATACAGTTTTATAGGGCTGTCTAGAGACATATTGGGACCTCTTCCTACAATTAATAGGGCTTTTATCCACTATGGTTTATAGGGTTTTTCTGCTACAGACTTAAAGGACTTTTTTTTCCTACGTATTTATAGGGTTTCTAACCCAACAGTTTTTCTCTACTGCCTCTTATAAGTGGTTCCCACCAACAATATTATAGGGTTTCTCATCACTGATGTAAAAGCACTATTTTTACCCAGGGTTCTTTATCCTCCGCTTCTCTACAACCTGATAGGGTTTTCCTCCTTTCCCCACATAACTTCTGGGGTGGGGGGGGATCCAGCGTTCCTCTCAGGAGAGAGAGGCCCCTGGTCTCCAGACTCGTTTCACAAGGTGACCCCTGGGTGGCAGCTCCTATGGAGGAGGAGGGCAGCGACTTCTGTGAAGCCGTCTCCACACTCAGGGCACAAATAGGGCTTTTCTTCCGAGAGTGTTTTGGGGTTTTCCCTGTCCCCGTGGCTGCTGCTCCCTGCGGGAATGGGGGCCTCTCCCTCATCTTCCTGGCTTGTGGAAAGGGTGGCTGGCTCTGGAAGGGGGTCCTCGGGTGGGGGGGACTTGTCTTGGGTGTGGGTCTCCTGGTGCCGGACGAGCGCCAAGCGATCGAGAAAGGAGGCCCCACAATCTGAGCAGCTGTAGGGCCTGGCCCCCAGGGGGCTCCTGAGGTGCTCCAGGAGGACGGAAGAGCTCTTCCCCAGCTCCGGACTCTTCTGGGGTTTCCCACCTGCATGGACTTTCTGGTGCAGCAGCAGCTCAGAGCTGAGGCCAAAGCTTTTTTTGCATTCAGGGCATTTAAAGGGCTTTCCGCTTAGGAAGGGACTGGGCCCTGCCCCTTCCCCTAGACCAATCCTATAATCGGGAAAGAGAAAGGGCTTTTCGTTGCCGTGGGTGAGCTGATGTTGGAGGAGCACAGCCCGATCCAGAAAACTTTCTCCACAGTGGGAACAAATGTAGGACTTGGAGGAGAGCAGGCCCAGCCTTTGGCCAAAGCTCTCCTGCCCTTCCGGCGTTTTAAAGGGCTGTCCTGGGGGTTCGGCTCTGCCCTCGGCAGCACCCGGATAGGAATTCCCTCCGAAAGGGAGCCTAGGGGGTCGGAACTGAGGCGCCTTGGGGGCTGGGTGCGCCATGAGGCCATCTGCATTTTTGTAGGGGTTTTCTCCAATATGGATGCGCTGATGCTGCATGAAAATGCCCTCATCGTTGAACCCCTTTCCGCAGACAAGACACTTGTGTGGTTTGGCTCCGGGGGGTGGCGTCAGCAAGGCAGGGTCGCCCAGCCCCAGCAGGGTGTCGCCCTGAGCTCTCCGGGCTGGGGTCTTGCCCCTTTCGTGCACCACCCGATGCTGCTCCAGCTCGTGCGCCTCCAGGAACGCCTTCCCGCAGTCGGAGCACACGAACAGGTTCTCATCCATGTGGGTGCGCACGTGCGTGATGAGGTTGGAGCTCTGGCTGAAGCTCTTGCCGCACTCGGGGCACTTGTACGGCTTCTCGCCCGTGTGCGTGCGTCGGTGCTGGATGAGGTGGGAGCTGCGGATGAAGCTCTTGCCGCAGTCGGAGCACTTGTAGGGCTTCTCGCCCGTGTGGATGCGCTGGTGGCGGATGAGGGTGGAACTCATGATGAAGCTCTTGCCGCAGTCGGAGCACTTGTAGGGCTTCTCGCCCGTGTGGATGCGCTGGTGGCGGATGAGGGTGGAACTCATGATGAAGCTCTTGCCGCAGTCGGCGCAGATGTAGGGCCGCTCGCCGCGGTGGATGCGCTGGTGGTTGATGAGGTTGGAGCTGACGCTGAAGCTCTTGCCGCACTCGGGGCACTTGTAGGGCCGCTCGCCCGTGTGCGTGCGCTGGTGCCGCAGCAGCGTGGCGCTCAGCGTGAAGGTCTTGCCGCACACCGGGCACTTGAAGGGGTCCTCGCGCAGGTGAGTCCGCTGGTGCTTGATGAGGGTGGAGCTGTGGCCGAAGCTCTTGCCGCACTCCAGGCACTCGTAGGGCTTCTCGCCGGTGTGCGTGCGCTGGTGCTGGGTCAGCTCCGAGCTCTGGATGAAGCTCTTGCCGCACTCGGTGCAGCGATAGGGCTTCTCGCCGGCGTGGATCTTCTGGTGCTTGAGGAGGTTGTGGTTCTGGCCGAAGCGCTTGCCGCACTCGGGGCACTTGTAGGGCTTCTCGCCCGTGTGCGTGGCCTGGTGCTGAATGAGGTCCGAGCTGCGGTAGAAGGCCCGCCGGCACTCGCCGCACTTGTACGGCTTCTCGCCCGTGTGCGAGCGCTGGTGCTTGATGAGGTTGGTGCTCTGGGTGAAGGCCTTCTCGCACTCCGTGCACTTGTAGGGCTTCTCGCCCGTGTGCGTGCGCTGGTGCTGCACCAGGTTGGAGCTCCAGCTGAAGCACTTGCCGCAGTCGGGGCACTTGTAGGGCTTCTCGCCCGTGTGCGTGCGCTGGTGCTGCACCAGGTGCGAGCTCTGCGTGAAGCTCTTGCCGCACTCCGAGCAGGTGTTGGGCCGCTCGCCCGTGTGGATGCGCTGGTGGCGCAGCAGCTTGGACCACTGGCTGAAGCTCTTGCCGCACTCGTTGCAGATGTAGGGCTTCTCGGCCCCGGAAGGGCGGCCCTGCACCAGCTCACGCAGGCTGGGCTCGTTGGCCGGGACCACCGGGGGGCTGTTCCACGTGGTCAGAGTCCCCCACTGCCAGCTGGCCTCGCAGGCCTTGGTCCAGTCAGATGGGGTAGGGACTACCTCGGGGGCGGGGGGGTCCAGGGGGGCCTGGTGGCCCAGGGAGTTGGGGTGCCCTGGTGGGGTTGGGGGGTCCCCGGGGACTGCGGGATCCTGGGAGGGTCTCTCCAGGGGCATCTCTGATGGGTCCTTGAATTCTGGACTCTGAGCTGGATCTCCCAGGATGATCTCCTCCCCAGAACTTTCCTGCTGAGGGCTCTCCTCTTCGTTCCCACTCTCGGCACCTACAGAGAGAAAGGGAGTCTCCAGCCCCCATCTCCTTTCAGAACGCGGGGGGGGTCGGGTCTCTCTTCCCTCCCCTGGGTTTCCCCCAGAGTCTGGGCCCCTCCCTGAACTGGGGCCGCCGTCTTGTCAGGACTGCAGTCCCTTCGTGTGCCCCTCACCTCTGTGAGCATCGTTGGGGCTCTGTTCAGGACCCTGCAGATCTGGGCCCCACAGCACCGCCTCAGGCTCCATTCCAGAGCCCAGGACTG
>NW_027529443.1:521768-539309 GCF_008692635.1 Crocuta crocuta | reverse complement strand
CGGGGTGGGGGTGGGGGTGGGGGTGGAGAGAGGAACACACAATGGAGCTGATCTGCTTTGCTTTCCTCCCCAAGCCCCCACTCCTTCACCTGCGGGCCCCAGGCCTTATTAGGTCTCCTGTGACCTTCAGCTTCCCACCTCCCCATTTTTCTGAGCACCTGGTCTCACCGCGGGGCCCCTACCCCTGCAGGCCGGACTCCTGCTCCGGATCTTCACCTCACAACTAAGCCAGTAGGTGAACTTAAGAGTGTAATTAAAAGCTCATCAGTCGTAACCCTTTGAACCCAGACTGGGGGCTAGAGAAGGATCTGACACCCACAGGGGAAGGAGGCTCTCACCCCACCACTCGGATGCCCAGAGGCTAGGAAACCTGTTATTTTGCTAATCAGAGGAAGCTCATTAAGACTCTAATTTTCCTCCTTAATGGGGCTGCTAATTGGGACCAATAAACTTTCCTTACGAGCGAGCCCCGAGAACTGGCAGTGCCTGGAACACTTGAGGAGTTAAAACAACAACAACAACAACAACAAAAACAACAATCAGATTTCCCTGAGGGGACAGGGACTCTCTAAAAGGACTGCGGCATTTTTCCATTAAGAGCACAGAGAGGAGGCCAAGCAGCTGGGGGTGGGGGGTGGGGGAGAAGTTTAAAGCCATCGGGGGCTTCTACAGGGACGACCTTGAGAGCGGAGTGGAAAGGAAAAAGAAGGGACAGGTGTGCGGAGGGTGCCCCGCAGCTGACCCGGTGCCTGTGGTGTCCTTGTTCTCTCTCCCAATCCTCCCCACAGGCCTGCGGGCGGAATCAGGTTGTCCATTTTACAGATCAGGAAATCAACACGCAGGGAGATTTCTCCAAGGTCACAGGCTGGGAAGTGGCAGCGCTAAGCTCAGAAATGCAAGCTTCTGAGTCTGGCTTGCCCGGGGCCTCCGAGAGGGAGATGACCTTGGGAGTCACGTGAAACTCATAAATGTGGGGCTGCCGGCAGGAGCCGGTGATGAAGACTCCTGCTCAGACAGAACCTGCTGGCCAGGAGATGGAGAAAATCCCAGGACCAAGAGGTTTCCGTGGCTTGCTGGATCCAGTGACTAGGCCTGACAGTCTGCACCTGTGACCTCAAAACAGTAGTCCCCCCCAAAGCCTGCCATTATCACGCCCATCCTGGCACCCCTTCTTCTATTTTGTATTTTTTTTCCTGTTTTGTTGCCGTATCCCACGCGTAGGATGGCGCCTAACACATAAAGAGGCGCTTGCTAAATTTTGTTGAATGAATGAAGGCGAATGAATGCGATGCCCCTTGTTCCTGGAAAACCTGTATGGCCTAATGTCTTTAAAGGTCACTCTGCAAGGAAATGGCAGCAAAGGAACGGGAGTCCAGCGTGGCCTCCAGGTAAAAACATAGCCACCGCTCCAATAAGGGTGATAGGATCCAGGATGAGGGAATAAGGCCATGGGAGCTAAATCCTGGGTTCCCACGATGTTTAGAGCCTGAACAGAGTCCCTGGGGAGGGTGGGGGCTCTGAGCGGCCCTGTGGGATGGGCACTGTGTGTATGGGGACAGTAGTGCAAGAAGAGGCAGCTGGGAGACAACCAAAGCGAAGCAGGAGCTCGCCGGACGCTGCCAAATAGCAGTAGGAGAGATGGGAGTTAGATTTTGGGAAGTAAATTAATTTCTTCATCTCTGCAGCAAGCTGGGCTGTGAGAATGCGCCCTCCCCCCATCTGGAAGTGTCTTTGGAGTGGTGGAAGCAGGGGGCCTCCGCCGAGCTGGGGGCTGAGCGGGGGCTGCCTATTCTGAAGAGGCCTCCTGTGCTCGCCCAGGACAGGTAAGAGCTCTTGTACCTTGAATGTCCCGAGAAATTCAAGCTCGGCTGTCCAGAGCAGAAGGGAAAGGGTTAATGCCAAGGCCGCATGGAGTAGGAAAGTGGGAACACCGAGGGAGGCAAGAAGTGCTGAGAGTCCACCGGGGCCCAGGCTCTGGCCCCGGGACACAGGCCTTGGACCTCGCTCCAGCCCAGCTGCCCAGCTGCGGAGGGAAGGAAAGCAGCAGGAGGCTGCCTCGCGGAGAGGTGCGGACTGAGGCCNCTCCCGGCCTCCCCTGCCCGCTGGGCCCCCAGGATTCCGGCGCTCCGCGGAGCCCCGGCCCCGCCGGCGGCCCAATTCCCTCTTCCCAGAATGCTCACGCCCTCCCTCCCCTCCCCCACAGCCAGACCCTCGCGCTCTTCCCAGAATCCTCGGCCCCTCGCGGCCCCGGCCCGGCCCCCACCCCACAGGCGCCAGGGGTGGGGAGGGGGCGCTGGCCCGCGCGCCCCCGNGCGCCCGTCCCGGGCCCTCCGGGCCACCCCCCAAGAACCCAGGCGTCCCCAACTCACGGCTCTGGGGTCTGGGGAAGGCCGGAAGGCAGAATCCAGCCCCAGGGGACTTAACCCCTTGAATGCCCTGCCTCGGGGGGCGGGCTGGGCGCCGAGGACTCTGGGGTCCTTCTCAAGGGGTGATCCCAGGCTGAGGACCCGGGGACCAGTTCAGGGTGACTGGGACGGAGCAGGAAGTGACCCCAGCTTCCCGGGCCCCTCTAGCCTGGAGTCAGAGCATCAGCTCTATGGGATTTAACCCTTCGCCTCCCGCAGCCTGGGAAAAAAAGAGGACGGGGAGCCGGGAGGTGGCTGAGGCGACGCCCCTCTCTCTGTCTCTAGCGGGAGAACCTCGAGGGAACCCAGATACCAGTGGGGGGGGGCTCTGGATTGCTGGCCACTCTCCATCTCAAAGGGACTCTGCCGGCCACTCCCAGAAAGCCCGGTCTTGGAATTGGTGGCTGCTGGTCCCCTGGGGCCTGCCTTTGTTGGGACTCGGACCCAGGGCTGGGGCTCAGATGCCTGGGCTGTGGGGTGGGAGTAGGGACTGGCTGGGCAGGTGTGGGAGGGAACAGCCTACAGACTAAAAATGGCTTAAATGAAAGCATAATTCAGGGCAACAAGAGTTTAGGCTGAGGGGACAAGCGCTTCCAGGAGGGGTGTCTAGCATGCTTCTTTCCCCATTAGCTCCCGTCAGAGCTGCCCTGGTGGCCTGAGGGAAGTCAGTGGGGGTTCCCTGCCCCAGGAGGGCCCTTCAGAACTCATAGCAAGAGAGACCTTTCAAAACCGGAGAACACCAGTGGCCTCCCGAGGCCCAGGTTACCTGGGCTCCCAGTTTTTATTGCTGTCATCTCATCCCTCCTCTCCACCCGTGATCATCCCCATTTTACAGGAAAGGCAACTAAGATGTGAGAAGTGCAGTAACATGCTTAAGGCCAGGTCATTATTTCACTTGCACACATTTTTACTGCGGGGAACATAGAGGTGGCGAGACCTCAGACCTGAACAAGAATCGGGCTTTCCACCCTCAAGAACTCAACAAGTTTGATCGTGCGTACGTTGTAGACACAAAAGATTCACCAGAAGATGTTATCCGCCCAGGGATGTTAGGGAGCGAGCACAGGAACAGAACAAACTGTATGTCAAAAATCAGCTAAAGAGGCCAGCAGCTCTTCTGGGCCTCCATCTGGGGTTCAGAGAGTCTGGTTACCAGAAGGGCCCCACTGGGCCCTGCCCCTGCTCACTTCTCAGCGCCGTCTCCTTCACACACCTCCCGTTCAGCATCTTATCTCTGGCTCCCATCACATTTGACAGACACCTCGCTCTCACCTCAGGGCCTTTGCCCCTCCTGGTCTCCTTTTCCCTGCTCTGTTTCTCACAGCACAGCACGCGTGGCCCCTGACAGGACATTTGCGTGTCTGCCATCTGTCCATACTTGTGCCTCCCTCCTGTGCGCGCGCACCTTAATGTCCGTGCCGCCAGGGGAGGGGCTGGCCTCTGGGACTCACTGCTGTCTCTCTGGCTCCCGGAACAGTGAAACAGTGACAGGCACGTAGTAGGTGCTCAGTTCACATAACACGTGGGATGAAGTCATCCCCCTGCCTCTTCTAGCTGTTTCTGGGCCAGATGTGGCAAGGTCGGGCGGAGCTGGGCTCTGGTGCACAATCACATTCACAGTTCAGACACCCTTGCTCTCCAGCCTTTGCTCTGACACAGGTGCAGAAGAGGCAGGCTTGGGATCTGGGTGGCTTGCGGGGCAGATCCAGGCGTCACTACAGTCTCCTCCCCTCCAAGGGCTGCAGAAGCCTGACCTGGCCTGGGGGGCAGTATGTTTCTGGGAAAGCTGCGCCCTGGAGGCTCACAGAAGAGTTTAAGTTGGCCTGCACCCTTTTTGCTGTGTGTGCGTTATTTTGACTAAATTAATTGCCACTTTTAAAAATTCAGTACGTATAGGGGCACCTAGGTGGCTCAGTCGGTTGAGCAGCCGACTCTTGACTTCAGCTCAGGTCATGATCTTGCGATTCATGGGTTCGAGCCTTGCTTCGGTCTCTGTCTGCACTGATGGTGTGGAGTCTGCTCCGGATTCTCTCTCTCTCTCTCTCTCTCTCTCTCTCTCTCTCCCTCCCCTCTCCCTCTCCCTCTCCCTCTCCCTTTCCCTCTCCCTCTCCCTCCTTCCCTCCCCCTCTCTGCTCCTCCCTGCTTGCTCTCACTCTCTCTCAAAATAAATAAACTTTAAAAAAAACTTTAAAAATCAATACATTTCACATACAAATCCAAATTTCCCACTTCTTTGGAAAATCCAAAGATGTGGCAACAAGATCCAAATTTTCACAGGACAGCAACTGGCTGGGCAGTAGCTTCCTTCCTTATAAGGCCATTGGCTTTCCAGTGTGTCAGTCCCTGTGGCTCCTACCGTGACCCCATGAAGCTGAGAGGTGGTCTCAGTTTATCAGTGATCATCCACTGTGGATGCTCCAACACCCATTTGACCGTAGGTACTGATTCTGTATCCCTTGGTCTGTGTTCCCCAGGTTCAGAGTCATAAATACAAGGATGATGTCCTCTGAGTAGGTACATTCATTGAGTATTTACTGTGTGCCAGACACTATTCCAAGGGCCCCATGAAACCTCACAATGACTCATGAAACCAATATTATCATCCCAAGGATAGAGTAAGTCCCTTACACACAGCTTACTAGTGTCAGAGCTAGTGTCACGCCTAAGCATGCTGACTGTAGAGTCACGAGACCCCTAACCAGAACTCCATGAATGGCTCAGGTGTGTCTGGGACCAATCAGCCCCCGCTCTGTCCTCTCCCTCATCTCGCTCCAGGAGCTGGACAGAAGAATGTGCAGGGTGGAGCACTCCTGTTCCGTCCAAGCCATCTTCCTTCCTCCGTCTTCCTTGCCTGTCCTGCTTCTACAGAAGCAAAGGGGGCTCTGACTGTAGGTGACAGTGTGCTGTCCTTTTACCTACAGGCAGCTGGCACAGTGGCCAGAAAGGAGACCCTCCTGGCAGGGGAACTCCCGGGAAAGATGAGGAGGATACCCCCTTTGCCTTTCACGGACAGCCCACCGCCATGCTGTTCTCGGTCACGGCTCAGCAGCCTTCCGCAGGGCCCCAAACTGCATGCCCTTGTACCCCAAGACCCAAGTTGCTGCGAGAGCAAGTGAGGTCCTAGAGATGGACCCTGGTCCACACCGTACCCTGTCCTCACTGCTCGGTCTGGTCTTGGGCAACTCACTTGGCCTCTTGGCGATTTGGCTTCTTTAGAAAGGAGATGAGCCTTGGTTCCCAAAGGGACGAGAGGGTTAAATGAGATGATACAGGAATTCAGAGGTGACCAACACTAGCCAGGGCTGCCTCCTTCTTTCTCATCAGAGCGCACAGCCCGCATCCCGGTGGGAAGGAGAACCGGGAGCCTGGAAACTGTCCTGAGAGACGCCGGGAATACGTAACTCGGGAGGACCTGGGGCCTTGAGCAGAGGCTCCAACCATCTGCTGTACGGAGGGGGTCACTCTCAGGCTGAGTGTGTGGAGCTGAGAAGGCTGTTCACTAGGACAGCTGTCTAACCACAGGCAGGGAAGCTTCCAGCAGGTGCCTGCAGGAAATGCTCCTTCCCTGGAAGTGTGCATGCCCACAGGGTGTATTGGGGGCTGCTCTTTTAGGAGTGTGGTCTTTAATGTGGAACAAGAGGGGCGCCTGGGTGGCTTAGTCAGTTAAGCGTCCGACTTTCGCTTAGGTCATGATCTCGCGGTTGTGGGTTCGAGCCCCGCGTCGGGCTCTGTGCTGACTGCCAGCTCAGAGCCTGGAGCCTGTTTCAGAGTCCTCGTCTCCCTCTCTCTCTGACCCTCCCCTGTTCACGCTGTCTCTCTCTATCCTAGAAATAAATAAAAATAAAAAAAAAATAAATGTGGCACAAGAGTGGGATCCCAGGACCAGGAGATCCCTTCCACCTCTGAGATGCCAGCATCAGTCACTCCTCTGCTCAAGAACCTCCAGTGGCTCCCTAAGGCTTCTCACATTAAGTTCTACCCTCCTGGTGCCTCCTAACCACCATGTCCCAAAGGCTCAGAGCCACGACCTTTCTTTCTGTTCTCTTCCTCAAACATCTCCTGCTCTACGTGGTCAGTTCCAGAAATCATTCCATGTCAGCTGCTAGCCCTGTTCCTGTCACTGGGGCCTTGTTCTTTCTCTCCATTTGCCTAACAGACCTGTCCATGCCGCAGTCATCCAGATTCACCAGCTCCATTTATCTGTGCGACCTAGTCAGCCTGCTCCCCAAGGCCTGAGGGACTGTCCTGTGGACCCTGTTCCTCAGTAGGTCCTCAGGCATATGGCACCCCTGCTGACTCTGTCCACGTCTTCTGTCCCCCGCTCCAGGCCACTGTCACCCCTTGGTTCTCATCCCTGAATTACCACAGTGACTTCTGACAGGTTCTCCAGCCTCCTGTCCCCCTGGCTTCTCACCCGTTCCCCTGTGGTTCTTCCAGAAAGCACCACTGTGTTCACCCTCAGAATGCCTCTGAGGCATGTTTTTGTTTTTCTTTTGTTTTTTTCTAATTTTTGAAAATTAAGAACTTTTATATTTTTACTTTTTTTTCAATGTTTATTTTTGAGAGAGAGAGAGAGGCAGAGTGTGAGTGGGAAAGGGGCAAAGAAAGAGGGAGACACAGGGGGCGCCTGGGTGGCTTAGTCAGTTAAGCGTCCGACTTTTGCTTAGGTCATGATCTTGCGGTTTGTGGGTTTGAGCCCCGCGTTGGGGTTTGTGCTGACAGCTAGCTCAGAGCCTGGAGCCTATTTCAGCCTGTGATCCCTCTCTCTCTGACCCTCCCATGCTCGCGCTGTCTCTCTCTCTCCTAGAAATAAATAAAACATTAACAAATTTAAAAAAAAAAAAAGAAAGAAAGAGGGAGACACAGAATCTGAAACAGGCTCCAGGCTCTGAGCTGTCAGCACAGAGCCTGATGTGGGGCTCGAACCCATGAACCTGAGCCGAAGTCGGATGCTTAACTGACTGAGCCACCCAGGCGACCCTAAAAATCACTTTTTAAATGGTAAATATTTAGAGTAGAAGGTTGGAATGGAAATTGTGGGGTTAAAACAACACACTGATTTCCTTTTCAGGTTTGTCCTGATCCGAGTCATGTTAAATCAAATTCAAACGACTTTCTATCCCTATGTGACACATGGACTAACCTTCGAGAGAGGTCCCCACCACCCCTGGAACAGATGCTCTACTGCAGCCTAAGCTTGGGAAAGGAGATTGAAGACAGATGGAGGAGAGGATTATATTGTCACACAAGGTTACGACACTTAAATCAGTAAGCTCTCAAACACTTGAAGCCTAATTCCACATTGCCACACCCCAGGGAACCTAGACTCATGGCTGGAGAAATGAAGCCCCAAACCCCCAGAGGGTTGGCTCCCATCTGAAACCAGCCTTTTTCTTTGGGGGGGGGGGTGCCTGGGTGGCACAGTCAGTTGAGCATCTGACTCTTGACTTTGGCGCAGGTCGTGATCTCCTGAGATTGAGCCCTGCATCGGACTCTGCACTGAAACCAGCTCAGTGCCGCCCAATGTGATTCCATTGTCACACTGGATCACAGGCTCCACCCCAGCCTTCTCTAGAAAGCTTCCCCTTCTCTCTCCATGCAGGCAAGTCTCATCTGTCATCAGGGTCCTGTTCAAATGCCAGCCAACGTAAGTCTAGGCCCTTATATTCACCTCCATTGATTGAGTGTTTTATGACGTACACTCTCAGTCACGTTAAGGCATTGGTCTCTCTTGACACAAGGCAGTTATTCTCACCCTTTTTTTACTCATGAGGGAACAGGACTTCAGACAGGTCAGGTAACATGTTCCAGTCAGAGAGCAACTGTGAGGACTTGGGATCTCAGGTCTTGTATTTTCTGACTCTGGGCCTGGGTCTTCCCTCCTTCAAAATCCAGCTACATCCCACCCCTTTCTTCCCAAACTACAGTGTCTCCTAGAGAACCTCCCTCACTCACCTTTTGTCACAACCTGACTGTAGGGATTCCTATGTTTTACCCACCATCTTGGCTACATCCGGTTACGCTCTGTACTGTTATTTATTCGATATTTTCCCACTGTTCAGTGCATTTTCCTTCACTGAAAGAAGCATATCTGAGAAGGAAATTCAATGTCAGTGTGATAAATAGAAAATTGCTGCTTATAAATTATCAGTGGAAAAATAAATGCAATGCAATGCAAAAGTAACTCCAAATGGTTCAAAGACCTAACACTGGAAAGCTTTTAGGAGAAAACGTAGGGGTAAATCTTCATGACTTAGAATTTGGCAATGGTTTCTTAGATAGGACACCAAAATACAAGCAATGAAAGAAAAAAAATAGGTAAATTGGACTTCATCAAAATTTAAACATGTTGTACATCAAAGGAAACTATTAAGAAAGTGAAGGCAACAAGAGAATGGGAGAGGAAACATTAGCAAACCATATATCTGATAAGGGACTTGTATCCAGTGTATGGAAAGAACTGTAACAATCCAACAATAAAGACAAACAACCCAATTAAAAAATGGGCAAAGAACTTGCACGTTCTCCAGAGAAGATCTACAGATGGCCAACAAGCACACGAACAGATGCTCAACATCACTGGCTCTGAGGGAAATGCAAATCAAAACCACAATGAGATCCTACTTCGCACCCACAAGGACAATTATAACAATAATATTTTCTAAAAACCTGAGAGTGACCAGGGTTGGTGAGGAGGCAGAGCAGTTACACCCTCATATATGCTGGTGCAGATGGAAAATAGCACAGCCACTGTGGAAAACAATTTGGTGGCTCCTCAAAAAGTTAAACGTAAAACTACCAGTAATTCCACGTCTGTAAGCAAGAGAAATGAATACGTATGTCCGCATAAAAACTTACATACAAATGCTCATAGAAACACTATTCATAATAGCCAAAAAGTGGAAACAAACCAAATGTCCAACAGATAAACAAAATGGGGTGTCTATCCATACAATGGAATATGAAGCCATACAAAGGAATACATTACTGATCTGTACTACAACACGGTTGAACCTTGGAAACATTATGCCAAGTGAAAGGAACCAGATACTCAAGGCTGCATATTTTATGATTCCGTTTATATGAAGTATCCAGAATCCATGGAGACACAAAGCAGATTAATGGTTGCCAGGGGTGGGGGGAGGGAGAATTGGGGAGTGGCAGCTTAATGGGTACAAGATTTCCTTTGCGGTGATGAGAATGTTCTGGAACTAGATGGAGGTGATGGTTACACATCACTGTAGAGGAACTAGATGTCACCGAATTGTATACCTCAAAATCGTTGAAATGATAAATGGTATGTGATTTTACAGTAAAAAAATTCAATCAATATTAAATTGTTAATAAATGCTGTTGATATATTGTTGCATAATTAGGTGAAGGCTCTGGGTCTAAAGGGCTCGTTTTTTTTTCCTTGTTTTATTTTGTAAGGCTTATTTATTTTTGAGGGAGAGGGGGAGGGGCAGAGACAGACAGAGACACACACACACAATGTAAAGCAGGCTCCAGGGTTTGAGCTGTCAGGACAGAGCCAAGAGCAAGGCTCGAACTCACGAAACGCGAGATCATGACCTGAGCCAAAGTCAGACTGATGCCCCTAAGGGGTTCCTTCTGTGTGTATGTGAGAAAGAGTGCTAGAGACGAGGCACAGCGAGAGCTGAGAGGGGTTAAAGGCCTAGCACAGAGATCTCCCCTGGAATCAAAGGGCCACCTTTCTCGGGGGGCTGTCTCAGCACGTGGGCACCACCCTGCCTGCTGCCTGGGCGCTGGAGCAGGTTACGTTTGCCCACAAAGGTGCCGGCTACGGGGGACAGGTGTGATCGCAATGCAACCTGGGCTTCATCCAAAAGCCAAAGGCCATGTTGCTGGGGCTGCCGGCCCAGAGGCGGGATCCCTCAGCAGTCCGTCTGTCTCGAGGGGGCACCCTTCTGTGAATCACCCGCAGGCACCATAGACTGGCAGCCGTCCCATGTTGTGAGAAACCTGGTAGTGAAAGCCTACGAACGCGAAAGCCAGTCAGACTTTGTTTCGATTCTTGTTTCTGCCACGTTCCGCTGTGAGCCCTTGTTCTAATCGCCAGACCTTCTCTGAATCTCTGTAAAATAGGGAAAGACCCCTCCAAAGACTGTGAAGATTGAATGAAGTGTGTATACACGCTGACTGGGTTTTGTCCCAGTAGTTAGCTTCAGCTTTCTCCTTTGTCTTAAATACTTTTTTTTTTTTTTTGCACTAGAAAAATAATTTAACCAAGGGCGCCTGGCTGGCCCAGTCAGTAGAGCATGCAACTCTTAACCTTGGTGTCATGAGTTTGAGCCCCACATTGGACAAGGAGCCTACTGTTAAAAAAATAATAAAATAAAAAATTATATAACCATACTAATGAAAATATTTAAAAAAGGAAATTACTCATTTTTCATCTGCTCCTAGGTTCAATTATTTTTGCCCCTTATTGTATTTCCTTCCTGTGGTTTTTTTTCTAAGCTCTTTTTTTNAATTTTAATGGCTGTCTAGGGGCGCCTGGGTGGCTCAGTCTGTTAAACGTCTGACTTCGGCTCATGTCATGATCTCAGCAGACTGAGTTCGAGCCCCGCATCAGGCTCTGTGCTGACAGCTCAGAGCCTGGAGCCTGCTTTGGATTCTGTGTCCTCCTCTCTTTCAGCCCTTCCCCTGCTTATGCTCTGTCTCTCAAAAATGAATAAACATTAAAAGTTTTTTTAAATTTAATGGTTATCTATATGATCCCTGTTGCATACACCATATTTTGTGAGTTATTGCCCTGTTGTTGAATATTTACACTGCCTCCAGTTTTGGCTCTTACAAATAAAATTTGGTGAGCATCTCTGAGAGTATATGTCTCTGAAATTTTCTTAAAAGACAGTCCCAGAAATAGAAATATTGGGTCAAATCTATGAGCATTTCCCTGGCTTTGGTGGTGCTTAATCTTGTAATTAGTTGTAACTCTAAATGCAGGATATTCAGCCTATATCTATCTCATCTCAAGGATGTGAGAAGAGATTTGATTACGTGCCTTGCTGAAATCCATATTAATGAAACCTAGAAAATGTCTTTGGTCTGTGAACCTAGTAACCTTATGATCATAGAAAATGATCCCTACGTAACAGGGTGGGCATGAGGATTAAACGAATTCACGCATGACAGGTCTTAGACCAGGGCCCAGCATGAGTGAGCCGTGGGCGCCATCAATCCCTATTCTTGTTTACACTGTGTAAAGGAGGCGAGACTATTCTGGGGTTGCCGTTCTCTGTGGCCTTCTAGCCATTGCTGCTTTCCTCACAGGCTCTTAAAGGTGTAAGTTTTGTTGGGGCACCTGGGTGGCTTAGTCGGTTAAGCGTCCGACTTTCGCTTAGGTCATGATCTCGCGGTTCGTGGGTTCGAGCCCCGCGTCGGGCTCTGTGCTGACTGCCAGCTCAGAGCCTGGGGCCTGTTTCAGTCTGTGACTCCCTCTCTCTCTGACCCTCCCCTGCTCACGCTGTCTCTCTCTCTCTCTAGAAATAAATAAAACATTAAAAAAAAAAAGGTGTGAGTTTTGTAAGGTTATTAACACTTGACTAATGGCTTCTGATTGCTAAGAGGTTTTGTTTTGCTTTGTAGATTTGTTCATTTACAAATAAAGGTCCATAAAGAGAACCATGAAGTCAAAGGTGGACAGCCTTTCTCTAATATATACGGCCTTGGATACTAACAAAGATACCTTTGGGGCACCTGGGTGGCTCAGTCAGGTAAGTGTCTGATTTTCTTTTTTTAGTTGATTTTCATTTATTTTGAGAGGGAGAGAGGATGAGAGAGAATCCCAAGGAGACTCCATGCTGCAGCACCGAGCCCAACGTGGGTCTCCGCGTGGAGATCAATCCCACCAACCGGGAGATCATGACCTAAGCTGGTATCAAGAGTCAGACACTTAACCAACTGAGCCACCCAGGCGCCTCTAAGCGCCCGATATTTGATCGCAGCTCAGGTCCTGATCTCAGGGTCATGAGTTCAAGCCCCGTGTTGGGCTCCATGCTGGGCGTGAAGCCTAGTTTAATTAATTAATATTTAAAAAGACACCATTAAGTGGCTACCATAAAGGAGATGAGGGAATCTGGCAGTTGTATTTGTTTCTTTATTTATACCTTACTTGGTTTTGAAAAGGACCCCAGGCATTCATAGAGCCACAGAGTCTATGACAGGTACCTGGGTGGCTCAGTCAGTTAAGCCTCTGACTCTTGATTTTGGTTCAGGTCATGATCTCACGGTTTAGGAGTTCAAGCTCCCCATCAGGCTCTGTACTGGCAATGAGGAGCCTGCTTGGGATTCTGTCTCTTCTCTCTCTGCCCCTCTTGCCCGCTCTCTCTCTCTCAAAAAAACAAAAACAGAAACACCTTAAAAAACTTAAAAAAAAGAAAGACTCACAGCTGCTCAACATTGGCTATTATCACTGATGTAGCAGTAGTAAATGTCGTTAACAAGACAAAAAACAAACAAAAAATAGCCAAAGGAAATATAAAGGGGAAAATGATAATATGAATCCAGGGTGGGTAACAAAACATATGGTATAAAGCTCTGTTCATACACTTGCTCCAAGTGTTTGCTGAGCTTTCTAGAGACCCAAGCGAATGCTGGTTACATAGTTCATGTGAGGCTTGGAGAAAGTTCTGTGAGTCCTCGTCAAAATGACATCTTACGATGCGGAGGACCATGTCTTCAACCCCATCCCCTAATTCTGAATCCAGTCCAACACAGAGACAGGTGGGCAAACAAAGCCCCACGGGCGTAGGAGATGGAACAGGGCTCTACTAAGTTCATAAATTCAGCCCCTCCAGCCTTTAAAGCCGCAGTTACCGGGCGGCTGGGCAGCTTAAGGTCATGATCTCGCGGTTTGTAGGTTCCAGCCCCACGTCAGGCTCTGTGCTGACAGCTGAGAGCCTGGAGTCTGTTTCAGATTCTGTATCTCCCTCTCTCTCTCTGCCCCTCCCATGCTTGCGCTCTCTGTCTCAAAAATAAATAAACATTTAAAACTATTAAAAAAAAAAAGGATGAAACCTGGTACCCCTAGAAATATACAACCAGCAAGAAGATGGCTCTGTTTCAAATTATTGTAAGGGGGATAATACACGGACGTTTTGTTGTTTGTCTGGTGTTTCACCCTTGAGGTCTGACCACTAGGTTTGGACAAGCCTGCTTTTTACAGGGGCAATCAAGCTATGCCTGCTTCCAGCTGTTCTGTGTCCAGGTCATCTTCCTTTTTCTCAGGGGTCCAGGACCCGTAACCCCAGAGGGCTTGGATTTGACCTTCTTCCTTCCATTTTAATGAATATCTTTTGTGTCAAGCACTTGATGGGAGTTATTTTAACTTTTGCTGTAACTCCACCAGGGGCTATTGCTGCCTCTATTTTATGCTGATGAAATAAAAGTTCAGAGATAAGTGAAATACCTTGCCCATGGCCACCTTACTAGTAAGAGCTGTGATTTAAAAAACTTTTTTAAAAAATATTTTTTATTTATTTCTAGGAGAGAGAGAGAGAGAGAGAGAGAGACAGCGTGAGCAGGGGAGGGTCAGAGAGAGAGGGAGTCACAGACTGAAACAGGCTCCAGGCTCTGAGCTGGCAGTCAGCACAGAGCCCGATGCAGGGCTCGAACCCACGAACCGCGAGATCATGACCTAAGCGAAAGTCGGACGCTTAACCGACTAAGCCACCCAGGCGCCCCAAGAGCTGTGATTTAATGCAGTCCTTTAGGACTCCTGACCGTTATTCTTCCCACGCCTTGCCAATCATCTGCTTAATAGTCTGATTTAAGATTCCCATTGCATTAAACATCAAGTTTTCTGGCCTTTGGTTTGTATTACTAGTATGTTTCCCTTGTTTTGAAAACTAAGACTTCATTTGTGTCTAGATTTTGTATCTCTTCTCCAATGAGTCAGGTGGCTTAAAGCACTCATTGGGAAATTTTCTCATTTTCTCTCTCCAAGTCAGATCAGGAGATGAGGGTTAATTCAAAGCAGCACAATGCTTTTTAAAAATTTTACACCTCCAGGGGTACCTGGGTGGCTCAGTCGATTGAGTGTCCAACTTTGGCTCAGCTCATGATCTCACGGTTTGTGAGTTCGAACCCCACATTGGGCTCTACACTGACAGTGTGGAGCGTGCTTGGGATTGTCTCTCTCTCCTTCTTTCTCTGCCCCTCCTCTACTGGCTCTATCAAAATAAATAAACTTTAAAAAATTTTTACACCACCAGTAGGTTTCAATTTCCTCTTACCAGTGTTTGTTATGAAAGAAATCTCAGTGCAAGTAAAACCAACCATGAAATACTATTTTTAACCTAAGAGGCTTGCAAATATAGTTTGCTTATAGACTATGTGGAAGAAAGAGGCACTCTCAAACATTATTAGTAAGAGCATATATTCGCACTGCCTCTTTGGGGGAAGGAAATGTTGGCAACACTGATCAAAATTCAGAATGTGCACACCCTTTGACCCGACAAGTCTACTTCTAGATCCTACCGGCACGGTGGCACACCTACACACAGATGTGTGCACAATGATATTCAGCAAAGTGTTTCCATCTCAAAAGACTGAACATAACCTACATGTCTGCTAATAGGTAAGCTGATTAAATCAATTACAGCATATCCAGATAAGTAAATACTCGGCAGCTGTGGGGAAAAAATGAAGCAGATATGTACAAACTGGAATATTCTCCAAAATAGGTTGTTATGTGAAAGAAGCAGGGGGAAGAGCAAGTGACTATAATGTGTTGTCATACTTGTGATTTTACGTTTATTTATTTTTTTGAGAGAGACAGAGACAGTGTGCGTGGGGGAGGGGCAGAAAGAGAGAGAGAGAGAGAGAGAGAGAGAGAGAGAGAGAGAATCCCAAGCAGGTTCTGTGCTGCCAGTGCAGAGCCTGATGCTGGGCTCGAGTCCGTGAACCATGAGATCATGACCTGATCAAGATCATGACCAAGATCAAGTGTCAGCTGCTTAATCAACTGAACCACCCAGGTGGCCCATATTTGTGTTTTTCTAAAAGGAGACATTTGCATATGCATAGACTGTCTTTAGAAAGACACATAAGAAACTGGTCACTGTGCTCAGGAAATGAGGGGAGGGGCCGGGGGACAAGCAGAGGCAGGAGAGCAGTCTCCTTTTCCTTTTTGTCTTTTTATACCATATGAATGATTTTTCAAAATATAACAAGAAGCTGGGGCACCTGGGTGACTCAGTCGGTTAAGCGTCGACTTCAGCTCAGGTCATGATCTCATGGTTCATGAGTTCAAGCTGCACATTGGGCTCTGTGCTGACAGCTCAGAGCCTGGAGCCTGCCTTGGATTCTGTCTCTCTCTGCTCCTCCCCCACTCATGCTTGCTCAAGCTCTTTCTCAAAAAAATTGTTTTTAATATAAAAAGTGAAAAAGGAAAACACAAAAGAAATCTTATTAGAAATCATCTACCCTGTGTTGTAAGGCTGGAGGAAGCATGTATGGTCATCGGACCAGGGTGGCCCCATACTCTACATCCTGCCCTTGGGTTTCTTATGTGAGACACCTGGTGCCCTGTTGTGCCTAAGCCACCAATTTGTGGAATGACTGGGAAAGCCCCCTGCTTTCTCGGCATTAGGGTGCAGAAGACAAGATGGACAATGTCCTGCCCACTCAAAGCTTAGACCGGGTGGAGGGAGCAGCGGGGCCCGGGGTCTGGAGGTGAGAAACTCTCTGGTTCCTCATCTCCCATGGCCGACCAGCCCTTTTCCTCAGAGCTTCCACGCCTGTGCTCTCCCGGCTGCCTTCCTGCAGGACTATCAGAGTTGCTCAGTCCCTAGGGATGAAAGGCAAGGACAGTCTGACCATATTCTCCAGGGTTCCACAAATTCAAAGGACCTTTAGTACTAAACGCTGGAGCCCAGTAGAACCTGCCCAGAGGGGCCCTGAGAGTGGAAGCAGGAAGAAGTGGCCGGTCCGACTGGCCACGGAGGTTTCTGCAGGTTGTGTTCTACAGTTTGGGCTCTTCAGGAATTGTTTTTGCTCACGAAAACATGGTTTTACTTTATCCTTAAAAACTAGGGGCGCTTGGCTGGCTCAGTCAGAAGAGCATGCAACTCCTGATCTTGGGATTGTGAGTTCGAGTCCCAGGTTGGGTGTAGAGATGACTGAAAAATTTTTAAAAATAAATTAAATTTTAAAAATTTATATAGACATTCAGTGCCTTTCTCTCTTTGGATGCCTGCACCTTGCTTCTGTGGAAGGTCACAAGATCCTGTTCTTTAAGCAAGGATAGCGTCTGTACTGGGGCAGCAGTGTTCATTATTTGCAGCCTGTTGTAGGAATTAGGTGGTTTTGCACCGCCTCCTCAGCTCTGGACTAAAGGGACATCCATGTCTGGCAGCACTATTGGCTTTGATGCTTTAATTTCAGAATTCCCAGAAAAATGTTTCCAAAACTCAGAGCTGCATTGTGGAGAAGAAAGGCATGCATTCTGGAGTCAGAGGGCCTGGAGTTCAAAAGTGACGCTGACATCTACCCATTTCCTAACCTCATCCATAAAATGGGAATAATAATACCGCCTCCACAGAATTGCCCTAAGGCTATGGAGGTAGGTATATAAGGAACCCGGCACAAAGAAGTAGCATCTCTTGGTATCATTTCTATCACGTTCTTCATTCTCATGCCACAAAACCGACCCTCTCAATACCTGTCCTTTTGCAGAAGGTAACAGTAAAAATCGTAACAATGACAACTAGCATTTACTGAGCACTTACTATGCGAAGGGCCCTCTCCTAGATCCTTTACATGTTCCCTGAATCCTTACAGCAAACCTTTGAGGTGGTTACGGGGCTTTTTACAGATAGGAAAGCCGAGGCTCAGAGAGGTTCAATAACCTGTTCGAGGTGGCTCAGCACCTTCGGCGAGGGCGCATGAACCCAGCGAGCTGGGCGCTGTCCTCTGGATACGGCCACGAGAATCCTCCAGCCGCGGTCCGGGGAGAACACAGCGCACCTCAGCGCTTCGCAGGGAGAAGCCGGCTGCGGCTCTGGCCGGCTGGGGCCGAAGGGGTTATTCCCACTGAGACGCCGGCGCCCGGGGCTGCTAGAGCGGCCCCGCCGGGGTGGGGGTGGGGGCGGGAGGAAAGCGCACTTCC
>NW_027529443.1:508063-521705 GCF_008692635.1 Crocuta crocuta | reverse complement strand
CCTGTCCCCCGAGTTCCGGAAAGGAGCGCGAGCGCTGGCCCGGGGAGGGCCGGCCGCGCAGCCCAGGGGCGCACCGGGTCGCGAGGGGAGGAGGCGGCTCTGTACGCGGCCGCCGGGTGGCGGGTCGGGGGAGGCACGAAGCGGGCGGGCGGTTCTCCCGGAAGGGCCGGCAGCCTGGTCCCCCGAGGGACCTCGAGCCTCGCAGAGCCCGGGGTAAGAAAGCACCCGCACATCCCGCCCCTCCCGCTCCATCCCCACGGCCGCACGGAGAAGCCGGAGGCATCGTCCCCGTTTCAAAGGCGACTCGCTTAGACGGCGTGTGTTAGAAACCGGCTTGTCCCAGGCGCTCGACGCGTCCGGAGCGGAGCCGGACTGCGCGGTGCCGGTTAGGCCCTTGTGGCGCCCCTGACCCGTTCCGCGGTGAAGCGAGGCATCGGGCTGGTTTCTGTAATCTCAGCGGGCCCGCACCCGACCCGGCCCGCCCTTCGCTTTCAGGAGGCAGACGTGGGTCACGGTGGAGCCATCTTTTCTTCTGCGGCTCCCCGCATCCCCCTTCTCTTAGCCTTCATCTTTTTCTTGTCCGCTGTGTCCTTCCAGTCCCACTGCCACCATCTTTCAACTTCATTGTCACTAACCCGCCTTACTGCAGTCACCTTCCATCCAGACTGCTTCCTCCTTATTCCATAGGCCACTCTACAGCCCACCAGTCCCTAAAGTGTTGCATCAAGCCACGCCCCTGTTCAAAGAGGATTTTTTGGCCAAAAACTAAAGACGTCTATAAGCTCAAATCAAAACGCTTTAGCACGGCATTCAAGGCCACTTAAAACTTGGCTTCAGCCCATCCTTTTAACCTGATCTCTCATTCTCTCTCATTCTGAAACTAGAAGTTTCAGACCGGTAGCTACAATTCGAAAGTGTATTTCAACTGGTGGGCGATTTCTTTCTAAAATTCGAGTTGATAGTTACCTTAAAACTGGGAAATTTACTAAAAAACAGTAGCAATCAGATTTCTGGCTTTTGATGCATTAGCAGAGCTGGACACAGTTGGCTCATGTTCTTAGACTAAGCAAGTGGTTCAGACTGAGAAGTGGGTTCCCCATTATCTAAAAGATAGAACTGTGTGCCTGTGCTTCACCCTCCACCCTTAAGTACTCCCTGTCTCTGAGCCCGAGGACCAGCTCCATGCGTGCACTGGTGTTTTTCCTATAGGAGAAGCAGGTTTGGGCTCTTGTGTCTCTGTCAAAAGCGCACAAATGGATGGTAAACCAAGAGGCACTCAAGTGTAAAGACAACAGAGAATATACACCAGCCTCCATGCATTTCCTGTTCTTTCTTGGACCCCATAGCCATTTGAACTCTCCACTCAAGGCCCTGCAAGAACCCTGACAGCCAGATTAATGACCTCAAGACCTCTCAAATGAACCTGAGAACCATATCTTTGCACACCCTCTCCATTGAGTAAATTCTATTCAGCAACGTCCTTGGCCAGATCTCCTGCTGCGTGAAACATTTCCTGACAGCCAGCCAAGTAACCAACTCCATCCATCCATCTCATCAGCATTTATGGAGGCCACGCTCTGGGCCTCTTATACAACGTACATGTGGTAGGTGATCAAGAAATAGTTACCAGCTGGGTAAGTGGCATAGTCACACACGTTTTATCCCTTAGTTAGATTATAAGATCTTTGAGGGAGGGGTCCGAATCTTATCCATCTTTGCAGTGCCCTAACAACTAGCACACTGGCATGGCACGTAGCAGGCATTTGGTAATATCTGAGGATATATATGCCATAAGGAAGTGCCCCAGAGAAGCAATAGATACCGAGTTTCAATCCAATTCTGTGTCTGGAAGCAGCACCCACACTCCCCCAACGCTGAGTGATGCAGAGGAACGGAGAGGCAGCCCCAGAGAACAGAGAGCAGAGCCCTTACTCAGTTCTGAAAGCCAGGAGCACTTCACAGACCCCTCGACCTGGAGGCTCTGCTCAGGATTCAGCCGAAGCTACGTCTAGGACCCAGCTGTATCCGTGTGACCTTGTGAGTGAAACCCAACCTGATTCCGATTCTGAATTCCAAGCTCTAGAATAACAATGGCTAACATGTACTGAGGCACTCTCTGAGCCAAACAATGCCAAGTGCTTCATACCCATGGGCCCCATTCCAGCCTCACAGCGCTCTGGAGTCCATACTGAGTGTCTCTTTGCAGATGACAAGGCCGAGGCTCCAATGCCCTAGTAAATTGTCGAAGGCTACATAGTAAGAGGCTGAGCCAGGAGTTCAAGTCCATGTGGGCTGAATCTAGGGCTCATGCTTAGCTCTGTGCTCCTTCTAAACATCTGAGGCTATATTGAACACCACTGAAATGTACACTTAAAAATATTAAGATGGTAGGGGTCACCTGGGTGGCTTAGTCGTTTGGGCGTCCAACTTCAGCTCGGGTCATGGTCTCACGGTTTGTGGGTTTGAGCCCCATGTTGGGCTCTGTGCTGACAGCTCAGAGCCCAGAGCCTCCTTCAGATTCTGTGTCTCCCTCTCTCTCTGTTCCTCCCCCACCTGTGCCCTGTCTCTCAAAAATAAACATAACAACAATTTAAAAATATATGAAGATGGTAAATGTCATGTGTGCTTTAATTCAATTTTTTAAAAAAGCAAAACATAAAACTCTGAGGCTGAAGAGGGATTTGGGGCAGGACCCAGGAACTCCGCATTCCGCTTATTGGGGTTCTGGGTAATATGGCCAGTAGTATACCTGAAGCAGATGCCAAAAACAGCTGCCCTTCACTAATTTCTCTCACGTCCTTCTTTAACTGCCTCCCTAGAGAATTAAACATTATACTTTTAGAATTAATATATATCTTCAAAACTCTTTAAAAGCCTGAAGAGAAAACTTCAGATTAAAAAAAAATCAAACTGGCAATGTAGCTTTAAATTCTTGAGGAGCAGGAGTTTATTTCCCCTGTGTTCGCAGAGGAAAAAAAAAAATCACAGGTGAGATAAGTAGTTTCCCAAAAAAGGGCAGAGGAGGAAAGCAATAATTAATCAAATACCTGCTGCGTGCCAGGGACCGCAGCCGCTTTCATACTTTATCTCATAGAATCCTTACAACTGTAAAGGTATTACCCTATTGTGCAGAAGAAGGAAGTGAAGCTTTACAATGTTACGTAATTTTGCAAACGTTAAACTGATTCTGAGAACTGGAGTTGGATCAGAAACCAGACCTGGTAGTCCGAACGGTGACTGGAGGGGTGTCTGGCTGGCTCAGTCGGAGGAGCATGCAACTTTTGATTGCGAGGTGTGGGTTCGAGCCTGGGGTGTAGAGATTACTTAAAAAAAATATAGTGAAAAAGAAAAGTGACTGGCTTTAATCATCACTGCATGGATGATCATCACTGTTAAGAATTAATCTCTCGCCACCCAAATGTCTTTGAATTTGAACCAAATTCAGTGGACCTCTAGACTTGAGCCTTGAACTCCGAAGTTGTGGGGTTTTTTGTTTTGTTTTTTAAGATGGGTCCAAATGAGGGGGGAGGGAAGGCTTCCTTCTGTGTTTGCCTCAGAGCTATGAATCGGTCAGATTTATAACATATTCTTTTAAGACTTTCCCTTTTTCTTACAAAAGTACCCAGCAGCATGTTGTAGCTCAGTCGTCCATTTATTCATTCAATAAATAAGTATTGCGTGTTTATTCTGGACTCTTCGAGACATTGCAGATACACTTGTGAACAAAACAGCCAAAAATTAAAATTAAAAAATAAAATCCCTGTCCTTACAGAGGTTAAATTTTTTTTATTTTTTAATTTTAATTTATTTTTTGTATAGAGATTAAATTCTAAGGAAGACAGGTAACAAAGATTGTAATAAAAAAAAAGGGGGGTGGAGTAGGAAGTGTCAAGGACAGGGAAGATATTGAAGTTTTGGATAGGGAGGCCAAGGAAGACTTCTCTGAAAAGGTGAAATTTTAGTAAAGACTTAAAGGGAGGAGATGTGATACAACGTACTGCGTAACGCTCCCTCCAAGAATTCCTCTGGGAAGAAGACAACCAAAACCATGAGGAAAGCTAATCAAAAACTATCTGCAATCTTTGAAGTAGCCCAGGAGGGGGGGGAATCACAAAAGATTGACCTTCTTTTCTTGTTCTTTCTGATTTTCTCTTAGTCTCTCATTTATTCAGTCTCTTCTGAGAGTCACCTCTATTCGGTCATGTGTAATCTTTCCCCCTCCTTTTTTTTTTTTTAATTTTAAGATTTTTAAAGTACTCTGTACACCCAATGTGGGGCTCGAACTCACAAGCTCAGATCAAGAGTCACACGTTCCACCAACTGAGCCAGCCAAGTGCCCCGTATCCTGCCGTTCTTTATGCCAATTCCATCCAGGGTAGGCAAGAAATGAGGTGGCCTGTGAGCAGGGGAACCAGCATGCTTCCTTCAGTTACATGGAACCGGGCACAGTGTAAAGTGGTGGTTGGAGCCGGGGGTAGGCAACCCAGGGGTGACACACTTTGAGATTAAATAAGTGTCTGTAGGAGCAGATAGCCCAGAATAGCCACCCAGATCTCCTAAGAATGGGGGGATATAAACACATAGAACCCAGGGAAGAAGCAAAGCCATGTTTGTTTCTTTGTTACGTTCACTTGTTCATTCGTTCGTTAATTCGTTCGTTCCTTCGTTCCTTCCTTCCTTCCTTCCTTCCTTCCCCCTTCCTTCTTTCTTTCTGAAGATTTTATTTTTAAGTGATCTCTACACCCAGTGCACCCAGTGTGGACTTGAACTCACAACCCTGAGATCAAGAGTAGTATGCTCCACCAACTGAGCCAGCCAGGTGCCCCTGCTATTGCTTTCTGGTTGGTCGGTCTCTCTCTCTCTCTCTTTCTCTCTCTCTCTCAACATTATTTTTTAAAGAGAGAGCAAGAGAGAGTGGAGGGGGAGGGGCAGAGAGAGAGAGGTAGACAGAAGATCCTAAGCAGGCTCTGTGTGGTCAACAGAGAGCCCGATGTGGGGCTCGAACTCATGAACCCTGAGATCATAACCTGAGCCAAAGTCAGACGCTTAATGGGACAAACAACCTAGAGGTCCTGGTCAGTCTCTTTTGTTACAGCTTCATCATGATAGAATTCACATACTGTGTACACTTAAAGTGCAGTGCACAATTCAGTTATTTTTAATCTATTTACAGGGTTGTGTGACTGTCACCAAAATTTTAGAACATTTTCATCAATCCTGGAATAAATTTCGTATCTATTAGGAGTCACTTCTTGTTTCCCCCTCAATCTCCCTCCGCCCCCACGACATACACACTTTAGGCAACTAATAATGTACTTTCTGTTTCTAAAGATTTGCCTCATCTGGACATTTCACATAAATGTCACATTTAGATTTTGACTGTGTGCGTGTGGGTGGGTGGGTGGATGACCACTGAAGAATATTACAGAAGGGGTTTTAGGACATCAGAAGTTGAGAAGCTCTTCTGGGGGAGATAATGGTGACAGAAAGGAAAAGCAGAAGAGGGAAATAACTTGCTTCTGTTTTATGTTTGATTGCTTTGTTTCCGCTTTGTAGGTCACCCCAAATGTAGGCAGGATACAATCTTAAGAAATTGAAAGTGGGAAGTTTCTAATTAAATTGAAAACAAATGAAGTTACAAAACTAAATTGATTTTATTTCTGTGAACAATTTGTTTTTACACGTTTATGCCTTCTGTTTGCCAACACTACGTGTAAAGGGACTGATTATGCAGTCAAGTTAGAAAACCTGGGTTCTTCTATTAGTAGTCTGATTTAGCTACTCAGAGTTTTCTGTAAAATGAGGTCAAAGTATAGAGGATTATTTCATCCTCTCTTCAGCATCACCTCTTGAGCTGCAGGGTATCACCCCTTCAGTATCTATCGACAGTCCCTATTTTATTTCTAGGTGCTGTTCTAGACTTCCCCCGTCACTCCTGGAACTTCTAGGCACAGAAAGTGAAGATGTATGAGCAGAGAGCAGTGCATGTATACACGTCAAACAATTACAAAGAAACTTCACACGTGTTATCAAGGCTGCTTCATAACTAGGAAGAACAAAAAGGGACATTAGAGAACGTCTAGTCCAATCCCTTTCAGGGTGAGATGAGGGAACCAGTCTAGAAATAGGATGTTAATTGTCCAAGGCCACACAGCAAGTGAATGCCGGAGCTGGGGCCAGTTCTGGGTTTCCCCATGCCTATTCATTTACACTTGGGAAGTTGAAGTCCAGAGACTTCCTTGAAGAAAAGGACCTGTCAGACTGGACAGGCTCCTTGGAGGTCACCTATTGAAGTCCAGTCCCCCTTTTAACAGCGGTTTAGGCGAGGTGCCGGTCTTGGGCCGAGGTTTCTCAGAATTTCTTGGCCCTGGATCCAGATCTCTAGGCTTGCAGCGCAGCCTAAATGAGAATAACCAGGAAACCTGGGATCGCAGGGTTCTGGGGGCTGAGGCACATCTCCCCGCGCGGGCCCTGGGCGATTACTCCTGAGTAGGGGGAAAGGGGGGCGCTCAAGTGTTGGGGCCTTTGAGGGCTTCTTGCCAGACGGGGATGTAGAGACCTAACCACTGGGGGCGCGGCGCAAGCCCTGTGGGGGGCGTGGCCCGAGAGTGGCTATCCAATCCCAGGCCGCGCCGTGATAGGGGCGGGATGTCCGCTTCCGCACTCCGCCCATTTTCCCTCTCTGAAGGGGTACAGCTCTGCCAAGACCTAGGTAACCGCCGGAGGGCAACGCCCACCTGCTAAATTTGCTGCGTCCCGCCCCTCTTGGCACAATCCTTGGGAAAGGGAAGTCCTTTGAGGGATAGAAAGGACAGAGAGTCTGATTGGTGGTTGGATGAGTGACCCTGGCGCTGGGGGAAGGGGACCGTCCCAGGTTGAACTTGGTGCCCCTGGGACGCACACTTTCCAGAAGCTGAGCAGGGAAAGGCCTTTGGTGAACTGAAAATTCAGTGTTTCTAATTTAAAGTAGCTGCCCTTCTTGGTGCTGGTGAAGATAGCGGGAATCCGAGAACCCCTGGGTCCCGCCATCTGATATTGTCATACTTCTTACTGTAGTATTGCGAGGAATACCGGCATTTAAAGTTTAAATTTTTTGAGTTTAAATTTATTGAGTACCTGCCACTGTGACAGACACTGTTCTAAGTTCTTGGTCTTGGTGAACAAAAAGACTCTGCCTTCTTGTAGCTTCCATATTTTTTTAAATTTATGTATTATTTGAGAGAGGGAGAGAGAGCACAAGCAGGGAAGGGGCAGAGAAAGAGGGGAACGGAGGACCCAAAGCAGGCTCCTGAACTGACAACAGAGAGAGCCCAGTGTGGGGCTGGAACTCACAAACCTGGAGATTATGACCTGAACTGAAGCCAGAGGCTTAACTGACTGAGCCATCCAGATGCCCTTTGTAGCTTCCATTCTTTTTTTAAATTTTTATTTCTGAGAGCGAGACAGCGTGAGCAGGGGAGGGTCAGAGAGAGAGGGAGATACAGAATCCGAAGCAGGCTCTAGGCTCTGAGCTAGCTGTCAGCACAGAGCCCCACGCGGGGCTCGAACCCATGAACCATGAGATCATGACCTGAGCCAAAGTCGGATGCTTAACCGACTGAGCCACCTAGGCACGCCTTGTAGCTTCAGACAAGGAAGACATCACACTTTGTAGTGTGTTAGAAGATGGAAAAAGACTCTGTGGGGGGGGGGGGGGGGAANGGGGGAGTGAAATACAGTAGTCCCCCCTCTTATCTGTAGGTGTGTGTGTGTGGGAATATGTTTCAAGGCCCCCAGTGGATGCCTGAAACCCCAGAGAGTATTGAACTTTACATATGCTATGTTTTTTCCTATTCATACATACCTATGATAAAGTTTAACTTATAAATTAGGCACAGTAAGAGATTAAGACAAAAACTAATAATAAAAAGGAACAATTAAACAATATACTGTAATAAAAGTTATGTGAATGTGGTCTCTCTCTCTCTCAAATAAAATCTTACTGTGCTGTACTCACCCTTCCCCTTGTGATGATGTGAGACGATAAAGTGCCTACATGATGAGATAAGCAAGGGGAATGACATAGGCATTGTAATGTAGTGTTAGGCTACTTTTTTTTTTAATGTTTATTTATTATTGAGACAGAAACACAGCACGAGTGGGGGAGGGGCAGAGAGAGGGGGACACACAGAATCCGAAGCAGGCTCCAGGCTCTGAGCTGTCAGCACAGAGCCCGATATGGGGCTCGAACCCATGAACTGTAAGATCATGACCTGAGCCGAAGTCGGCCCCTCAACTGACTGAGCCACCCAGGCGCCCCTGTAATGTAGTGTTAGGCTACTCTTGACATTAAGAAAAATCCTCTGCTTCCAGACTGTAGTTGACCATGTGTGACTGAAGCTGGGAAGTGAAACGGTGGGTAAAGCGGACACTACTGTAGAGCAAGGTGAAGGGAGCAGGTTTGGCCAGATTAGACACCAGTGAGAACGTGAGGTCTGAACAAAAAATTGAAGGACGAAAGATGGTTAGCTAATGGGCTACCTGGTGGGAGAGTGTGCCAGGCGAAGGCAACAGGTGTTTGGTGTTCCGGAAGAACAGCAAGGAGAAGAATGTTGCTGGAGCATCGTGAATGAGGGAAGAGGGAGTACACGTCTTGTAGGGTCTTGTATGCTTAGATTTTACTCTGAAATAGGGAGCCATTGCGGTGTTTTAAGCAGAAAAGTGACATCATCTGACTTTTTTTAAAAATTTTTTAATGTTTTACTTATTTCTGAGAGAGACAGCGTGAGCAGGGGAGGGTCAGAAAGAGAGGGAGACACAGAATCCGAAACAGGCTCCAGGCTCTGAGCTGTCAGCACAGAGCCCAATGCGGGGCTCGAACCCACGAGCCATGAGATCATGCCCTGAGCTGAAGTCGGATGCTTAACCAATTGAGCCACCCAGGCGCCCCTGACTTATATTTTAAAATAAGTCATTCTGGCTGCTAGGTCGAGAACTAACCAAAGGGACAAGGATAGAATCAGGCNCGAGACCATGACCTAAGCGAAAGTCGGACGCTTAACCGACTAAGCCACCCAGGCGCCCCTGGATGTAATTTTTAAAGCTTGTTTTTTTTAAAAAATTATTTTGAGGCACCTGGGTGGCTCAGTCAGTTAAGCGTCCGACTTCAGCTCAGGTCATGATCCCACAGTTTGTGGGTTCGAGCCCTGTGTCGGGCTCTGTGCTGACAGCTAGCTTGGAGCCTGCAGCCTGTTTCAGATTCTTTGTCTCCCTCTTTCTCTGACCCTCCCCTGCTCACGCTGTCTCTCTCTCTCAGAAATAAATTTAAAAAAATTATTTTGTTTTACTTTTTATTATTATTTGAAGTTTTACTTTTGAGAGAGTAGAGAGCATGAGTGGGAGGAGGAGCAGGGAGGGAGAGAGATAGAGGATCTGAAGCAGGCTCCGCACTGACAGCAGAGAGCCGGATGCAGCCTTGACCTCACGAACTGTGATTCCATAGTCTGAGCTGAAGTCAGATGCTTAACCGAATGAGCCACCCAGGTGTTCTCTGGAGGGAATTTGAAGGTAGAGCCTTCACTTACGAGTCCTTATGATATAAGGACACAGATTAAGAATCACTCACTCTAAGGTATTCTACCTGAGCAGCTGAAGGAGGAGTTGCCATCAATTGAGATAGGAAAGGCTGGGGGTGGAACAGCCTTGGGTCTTGGGAAAATCATTTTTTATAACCTTTCAGGGGGAATATTTGATTCAGAGAAGCACAGATGTGACCAGAGTACAGAACAGGGTTTGGTAACTTAGTCAAGGATCAGGAAGTCTTCCTATGGCCTCTGTAAGGGGCAAGCGTTACCCCAGTGAGTCTCTAATGAGTGATAGGGTCATATCAGAATCATTTGGGAAATCTTTTCAATCTCAACCCACTGCGACAATCTTGTTTACTGGTTGGGGCTGGAAGAGGGAGGAAAGGGTATCTACTGTTTATAGTAGAGGATTCCTCTTGTGGAACAACTATATCCCCCAATCAGCTATCAAGTGACAGGACCAGAGAGAAGCATCCTGTTCAGTCTTGTTCTTTTGGTTACATTGTTATTTGTAGAAATGATGTAACAAGACCTGAACAGGAGCCTTCTGGTTACATAGGGTGGTTGCAGGCACTTAACTCTAGCTTTTCCAGAAACTCCTTTAAAATAAGAGTGAAGAAGGGGTGCCTGGGTGGCTTAGTCGGTTAAGCGTCCGACTTTCGCTTAGCTCATGATCTCGTGGTTCATGGGTTCGAGCCCCGTGTCGGGATCTGTGCTGACTGCCAGCTCGGAGCCTGGAGCCTGTTTCGGAGTCTGTGTCTTCCTCTCTCTCTCTGACCCACCCCTGTTCGCGCTCTCTCTCTCCTAGAAATAAATAAAAATTTTAAAAAATTAAAAAAAAAATAAAATAAGAGTGAAGGAATTCTTAAAACAGGTTTAAGTACACAAAGACAGAGAACTATAGAGGGGATGAGAGCTGATAAGAGATATATTTTTTAAAAGTTTATTTTTGAGAGAGAGAGAGAGGGAGGGAGGGAGAGTGTGCTCATGCACACACAAATTGGGGAGGAACAGAGAAGGAGAGGGAATCCCAAGCAGGCTCCACACTGTCAGTGTGGAGTCGGATTCCAGGCTCAAAGTCAGGAACTGTGAGATCATGACCTAAGCAGAAGTCAGACACCCCAATTTTTTTAAGCTTACAAGCAGAGAATCCTTTATGGTAAATATAGCAGGCTATTAAGACCAATCTGCTTACTGAAAAAAATGAAAATACAGGATAAGGAGATAATGATGATGATAATGATGATGATGATGATAATCTTTTTTAAAGTACTGAAAAACAAAGAAGGAATTGCCTAAAATCTAGGTGAAAATGTGAGCCCACAGAGGAACCTGAGCGCTGAAACTGCCTTCATCCTGAAAGCATTTGCCAAACTAGGTCAATGTCAGCAGGTGATACAGAACAGAAATCTAAACCCCAGCCCAGTAATTTAGAAGAAATGCTTCCTGCTGGATTCGAAAAGGAGTCAGTCAGGAGTAACCTGACCCAGGCACCCTGCCCTAGGGAATTGCAAAATAAGTTCCTTGGGTTCCTTGGTTTTGAGCAGAACAGTTTTGAGTTGTGATGATAGGCCAGTCCTGTAGCTCCAAATCACATCATTTGTGTGGTCAGGGAAAAAAAAAATTCCTCGGGCAATATATTTAAAGGGAATGCAGGGGCGCCTGGGTGGCTTAGTCGGTTAAGCGTCCGACTTTCGCTTAGGTCATGATCTCGCGGTTCGTGGGTTCGAGCCCCGCGTCGGGCTCTGTGCTGACTGCCAGCTCGGAGCCTGGAGCCTGTTTCAGAGTCTGTGTCTCTCTCTCTCTCTGACCCTCCCCTGCTCACGCTGTCTCTCTCTCTCTCCTAGAAATAAATAAAAATATTTAAAAAAATAAAAAAAAATAAAGGGAATGCAGATTGGCTGTGTTTAGGCAACTGGTAGAGGCAAATACAAATTCCTTCAAATAAGTTTTCAAAGAGAATAAACAGCCAGAAATATCCCTGCACACAGAGAAATAACAGAAAGCAGAAGCCAACACTTGTTAAGAATTTCATATATTGGAATTATTACACCAAAATTATAATCTGATTATTATGTTTATTTTTTAAGTTTATTTATTTAAGTAATCTCCACACCCAACATGGAGCTCAAACTCACAACCCCCAGATCAAGAGCCACATGTTCTACTGACTGAGGTAACTAGGTGCCCCCAGATTATTATGTTTAAAGAAATAAAACAGGGGGTCCTGGCAGTCTCAGTCAGGTAAGTGTCAGATTCTTGATTTCTGCTCAGGTCATGATCCCAGGGTCATAGGATTGAGCCCTGAGTTGGGGTCCATGCCGAGTGTGGAGCCTGCCTGCTTAAGATTCTTTCTTTCTCTTCCTCTGCCCCTCACCCATTCTCTCTCTCAAATTAAAAAAAAAAAAAAAAGCATAAACTTGAAAAATAATTGCAAGAATCAGGAAACACTACCACTACTACCATCAAATGACCTAGAAATTTTGAAAAAAAAATAGAACTTTTAGTAATTAAAAATATAATAACTGATAGGGCATCTGGGTGACTCCATCAGTTAAACATCTGAATCTTGATAACAGCTCAGGTCATAATCTCCTGACTTGTGGGACAAAGCCCCGGGCTCTGCTTGGGATTTTCTTTCTCCCTGTCTGTCTGCTCCTCCCCCGAGCTCGCTTGTGCTGAGTGCTCACTCGCTCACTCTCTGCTCTCTCTCTCTCTGTTGTACCTCTCTCTCTCTCTCTCAAAATAAATAAATAAACAAAAAATACAGTAACCGAAATTAAAAACTCAATGGAAGGGAACTTCCTCATCTCACAAAAGATACATAGAAAAAAATCCACAGCCAAGATCATACTTAAAGGTGAAGATTGTGAATAAGCCAAAGATGACCACTTTCACCACATCTATTCCACAATGGAGGTCCTAGCCCATGCAATAAGACAAGGAAAAGGGGAAACNCTGTCTGCTCCTCCCCCGAGCTCGCTTGTGCTGAGTGCTCACTCGCTCACTCTCTGCTCTCTCTCTCTCTGTTGTACCTCTCTCTCTCTCTCTCAAAATAAATAAATAAACAAAAAATACAGTAACCGAAATTAAAAACTCAATGGAAGGGAACTTCCTCATCTCACAAAAGATACATAGAAAAAAATCCACAGCCAAGATCATACTTAAAGGTGAAGATTGTGAATAAGCCAAAGATGACCACTTTCACCACATCTATTCCACAATGGAGGTCCTAGCCCATGCAATAAGACAAGGAAAAGGGGAAGCATAAGTATCAGAAGAGAAGAAGTAAATTGCCTCCATCTGCAGGTGACATTATTTACAGGGAATCTATAAATACAGCTGCTAGGACTGATAAATGAATTTAGCTCTGTCTAGGATACAAGGTAAAATTATAAAAATCAGTTGTATTTTTTAAGTTGTAATTTTTGTATAGCATTAGCAACATTTGGAAAATAAAATTTAAAGAATGTCCATTCTCCACTCTCTTATGCAACAAAATAATGGGAGTTGTAACTCATGCAGCAGGGCAAGAAAATAAAATAAAAGGCATGCAGATTATAAAGGAAGAAACAAAATGGTCACTATTTGAAGATAACATGATTGTTACAGAGTAAATACCAAGGAATCTACCAACAAACTCCTAGATCTAATAAGGGAGTTCAGCACGGTCTCAGAATACAACATTAAAAAAATAAATTGTGCCTCTGTATACTAGCAGTGAACGTGTGGACATCAAAGTTAAAAATACAATACTATTTATAATCTCTCAAAACAAAAAAGAAACATTTGCATATAAATCTAATAAAAATGTAGAACTTGTATGCTGAAAATAATCCAATGCTGATATAAGAAATCAGTAAAGATCTATGTAAATGGAGAAACATACTGTGTTCCTGGGTTGGAAGACTCAACATAGCAAAAATATCAATTCTCCCTAAATTAATTTTATTCCTATCAAAATCCCATTCTTGGCACCTGCATGGCTCAGTTGGTAAAGCTTCTGACTTGGGCTCAGGTCATGATCTCATGGCTGTGATTTCAAGCTCCACATTGGGCTCTAAGCTGACAGCTCAGAG
>NW_027529443.1:507778-508036 GCF_008692635.1 Crocuta crocuta | reverse complement strand
CTGTGAGATCATGACCTGAGCTGAAGTCAGATGCTTAACTGACTGAGTCACCCGGGAGCCCCTCTTGTTATCTTTTTTTGACTTAAAGTCTATTTTGTCTAATAAATTAAAAGCCTATTTTGTGGGCGCCTGGGTGGCTTAGTCGGTTAAGCGTCCGACTTCGGCTCAGGTCATGATCTCGCGGTTCGTGGGTTCGAGCCCCGCGTCGGGCTCTGTGCTGACTGCCGGCTCAGAGCCTGGAGCCTGTTTCAGAGTCTG
>NW_027529443.1:504176-505725 GCF_008692635.1 Crocuta crocuta | reverse complement strand
AAAAAAAAAAAAAAAGCATAAACTTGAAAAATAATTGCAAGAATCAGGAAACACTACCACTACTACCATCAAATGACCTAGAAATTTTGAAAAAAAAATAGAACTTTTAGTAATTAAAAATATAATAACTGATAGGGCATCTGGGTGACTCCATCAGTTAAACATCTGAATCTTGATAACAGCTCAGGTCATAATCTCCTGACTTGTGGGACAAAGCCCCGGGCTCTGCTTGGGATTTTCTTTCTCCCTGTCTGTCTGCTCCTCCCCCGAGCTCGCTTGTGCTGAGTGCTCACTCGCTCACTCTCTGCTCTCTCTCTCTCTGTTGTACCTCTCTCTCTCTCTCTCAAAATAAATAAATAAACAAAAAATACAGTAACCGAAATTAAAAACTCAATGGAAGGGAACTTCCTCATCTCACAAAAGATACATAGAAAAAAATCCACAGCCAAGATCATACTTAAAGGTGAAGATTGTGAATAAGCCAAAGATGACCACTTTCACCACATCTATTCCACAATGGAGGTCCTAGCCCATGCAATAAGACAAGGAAAAGGGGAAACAAGTATCAGAAGAGAAGAAGTAAATTGCCTCCATCTGCAGGTGACATTATTTACAGGGAATCTATAAATACAGCTGCTAGGACTGATAAATGAATTTAGCTCTGTCTAGGATACAAGGTAAAATTATAAAAATCAGTTGTATTTTTTAAGTTGTAATTTTTGTATAGCATTAGCAACATTTGGAAAATAAAATTTAAAGAATGTCCATTCTCCACTCTCTTATGCAACAAAATAATGGGAGTTGTAACTCATGCAGCAGGGCAAGAAAATAAAATAAAAGGCATGCAGATTATAAAGGAAGAAACAAAATGGTCACTATTTGAAGATAACATGATTGTTACAGAGTAAATACCAAGGAATCTACCAACAAACTCCTAGATCTAATAAGGGAGTTCAGCACGGTCTCAGAATACAACATTAAAAAAATAAATTGTGCCTCTGTATACTAGCAGTGAACGTGTGGACATCAAAGTTAAAAATACAATACTATTTATAATCTCTCAAAACAAAAAAGAAACATTTGCATATAAATCTAATAAAAATGTAGAACTTGTATGCTGAAAATAATCCAATGCTGATATAAGAAATCAGTAAAGATCTATGTAAATGGAGAAACATACTGTGTTCCTGGGTTGGAAGACTCAACATAGCAAAAATATCAATTCTCCCTAAATTAATTTTATTCCTATCAAAATCCCATTCTTGGCACCTGCATGGCTCAGTTGGTAAAGCTTCTGACTTGGGCTCAGGTCATGATCTCATGGCTGTGATTTCAAGCTCCACATTGGGCTCTAAGCTGACAGCTCAGAGAAGCCTGGAACCTGCTTCAGATTCCGTGTCTTCCTCTCTCTCTCTGCTCCTTCCCTGCTCATGCTCTGCCCCCAATCTCTCTCTCAAAAATAAATAAACATCGGGGCTCCTGGGTGGCTTAGTCGGTTAAGCGTCCGACTTCGGCTCAGGTCATGATCTCGCGGTTCGTGGGTTCGAGC
>NW_027529443.1:491289-504027 GCF_008692635.1 Crocuta crocuta | reverse complement strand
TCACGCTGTCTCTCTCTCTCTCTCTCCTAGAAATAAATAAAATACTAAAAAAAAAAAAAAAACCTATTTTGGTAGTAAGTTAGCCACCTCAGATCTGTTTTGTTTACTATTTGCAAGGAATATCTTTTTCTATTTTTTACTTTCAACCTCTTTATGTCCTTATATCTAAGGTGAGTCTCTTATAGACAGCATACAGATAGATCCTGTTTTTGTTATTGTTTTTAAAGATTTTATTTTTAAGTAATCTCTACGTCCAATGTGGGGCTCAAACTTGCAACTCTGTGACCAAGAGTTACATGCTCCACTGACTGAGCCAGCCAGTGCCCCTATTGTTGTTGTTTTAAACTCAATCTACCATCTCTGTATTTGTATAGAAGGGGAGGATTTAACCTGTTTACATTTAATGTGATTGCTGATAAAGAATTATCCCTGCCATTTAGCTATTTGTTTTATGTATGTCTTACGTGTTTTTTGTTCCTCAGTTCATCTATTATTATTTATTCAGTTGATTTTTTTATAGTGCACTATTTTTATTCCCTTCATGTATATTTTATTATTTTTTTTTTTTAGTGGTTACCATGGGATTACAATTACCATCTTAAGCTTGTAACAATCTAGTTTGGAAAATACCAGGGCGCCTGGGTGGCTCAGTAGGTTAAGTGTCCGACTTCGGCTCTGGTCATGATCTCACAGTTCGTGGGTTCGAGCCCCGCGTCAGGCTCTGTGCTGACAGCTCAGAGCTTGGAGCCTCTGTTTCGGATTCTGTGTTTCCCTCTCTCTCTCTGACCCTCCCCTGCTCATGCTGTCTCTCTCTCTCTCTCTCTCTCTCTCTGAAATAAATAAAACATTAAAAAAAGTTTTTTTAAAAAAAGAAAAATACCAACTTAGTTTCAATGTTATACAAACATTCTCCTCCCATACATCTTTGTTCCTGGCTTTTATATGCTTATTGTCACAGTTTACATCTTTATACATTGTATGCTCATTAACATAGATTTGTAATTATTATGTTATGCATTTTCCTTTTAAATCAAACACGAAAAAGAGATGTGACAAACCAAACCAAAAGTACAATAATGCTAGCTTTTATATTTATCTATAAAATTACCTTTATTAGTGTTCTTTAATTTTTTTTTTTTTTTGAGAGAGAGAGCACACATGTGAAAGAGGGCTAGAGAGAGGGAGACACAGAATCCGAAGCAGCCTCCAGGCTCTGAGCTGTCAGCACAGAGCCCGATGTGGGGCTTGGACCCACAAACTGTGAGATCAAGACTTTAGTCGAAGTCAGATGCTTAACAGACTGAACCCAGGTGCTCCTCTTTAATTTTTTTCTTATGACTTGAGTTACTGCCTAGTGTCCTTTCATTTCAGCCTCAAGTGCTGCCCTTAGCCTTTCTTATAGGGCAGGTCTATTAATAATGAGTTCCCTCAGCTTTTGTTTATCTAGCAATAGCTTACTTTTGTCTTCATTCTTCAAGATGATTTTTCCAGGTATAGAATGTTGAGTTTACAGGGTTGGTTTTTTTTCTGACAGAATTGAAAGAAGAAGTAGACAATTCAACAATAATAATTTGAGTCTTCAGTACTCCATAATCAATAATAGATAGACCTTCTAGACAGAAGATCAGCAAGGAAATAGACAAATGAACACCACCACAAACCAAATAGACTTAACAAAATACGTGGAACACTCCATACAACAACAGCAGAGTATACATTTTTATCAAGTGTGCATGGAATGTTGAGAAGAGATCAAAAGTTGGGTCATAAAACATGTCTCAGTATATTTATTTATTTGTTTGTTTTGTTTGTTTATTGTCTCAGCAAATTTAAAAGAATTGAATCATACCACTTTTTTGAGATATAATTGACATATAAGATTATATTAGTTTCAGTGTATAATGTAACGATTCCATACTTGTGTACATTGTGAAATGAATCACACAACTTTGACAAAAATAGAATGATATTAGAAATCAGTAACAACAGGAAATTTGAGAAATGTACTCTTAAATAGCTAATGGATCAGAGAAGAAATCACAATGAAAACGAGGAAACATTTTGAGATGAGCTAAAATGAAAACATTACATACCAAAATATATAAGATGTAGCTTAAGCAGTGCACAGAGGGAAATATACAGATGTAAATACCTACATTAAGTCCAATTTATCTATTTTTTCTTTTGTTGTTCATGATTTTAGTATCATACATAAAACTTCATTACCAAATTCAAGGTCATGAAGATTTACCATTTTGGAGCACCTGGGTGGCTCAGTCAGTTAAGCATCTGAGTTGGCTCAGGTCATGATGTTACAGTTCGTATGTTCGAGCCCCACGTTGGGCTCTGTGTTGAGAGCTTAGAGCCTGCTTCAGATTCTGTGTCTCCTCTCTCTGCACCTCCTTTGCTCATGCTCTCTCTCTCTCACTGGCTCTCTCGCTCTCTCTCAAAAATAAATATTAAAAAAAACTAAAACAGAAATCCTGTACCCATTAAACAATTCCCTATTCCCATAACCCCCTGGCGACCACTATTCCATTTTCCGTCTCTGTGAATTTGCTTATTCTAGATACCTCACATAAGTGGAATCATACAGTATTTGTCTTTTTGTGACTGGCTTACTTCACTTAGCATAATGTCTTCTAGGTTCATCCACGTTGTAGCATATGTCAGAATTTCCTTCCTTTTATTTTATTTTTAAAAATTTTTAATGTTTTATTTATTTCTGAGAGAGAGAGACAGTGTGAGCAGGGGAGGGTCAGAGGGGGAGACACAGAATCTGAAACAGGCTCCAGGCTCTGAGCTGTCAGCACAGAGCCCGACACGGGGCTCGAACCCACGAACTGTGAGATCATGACCTGAGCCGAAGTCAGCCGCTTAACCGACTGAGCCACCCAGGCGCCCCAGAATTTCCTTCCTTTTAAAGGCCGAATAAAATTCCATTGTGTGTGTATATATCACATTTTATCAATTTGTCTGTTGATGGACCTTTGAGTTGTTTCCACCTTTAGCTGTTGTGAATGGTGCTATTGTGAACATGGGTGTAAGCCATGCATTTTTAAGTCCACTGTTCTTTTCATCAAAGGAACTATGTGGTGAGCATCAGCCTTTTTTTCTGTCCAGCATCCCTCCCTTCTGCCAGAGTCCCTCCTTCACCAATAATAGAAGAGAATCTATAGTCAGGAAACACCCCAATTGTGCTAAATATCTCTTGTGCCTTGATTGTGGTCATTTGGTCCCAAGCTGAACAAAGCAGGGCAGAGCTGAGAAAGTGAGGTAGGATACTGCAGCCTTCCTTTCAGCTACTGGAAATGCGGCTCTTAGGGAATAAAACAGACCTGAGTAAAGCATCAAGAGAGTTGGGGGGAGAGAATGTCCTGATTCCAGATGCCTCTGTGGCCCAGGTGTACTCCTTTCTTTGTTATGTTGGCTTGGGGTACTCCAGCATCCTTCTAACCTGCCCCCCTTCATGTCTAAGCTACTACCTTTTAGATTCATGTTTCTTGCAACCCAAAGGACATAAACTCAAAAAAAAAAAAAAAAGTGACATAAATTCACCACTATACTCAGTCCATATCAGAATCCCTCCTGTCAAGAAGCAGTTTGTCTTAGGTCGGATTCTCCCAGAAGCTTAACCCAGGCCCAGGATGGAAGGGCAAGTGATTTGTTAAAGAAGTGTTCCTAAGAAAAACCATTATGGGAGTGAAGTAGGCAGGTTAGCAAGGTAGGCATGTGAAGAAGACTAGCAAGTATGTGAGCAGCTCTGGAGTATAAATAGCACTGTGGACTTTGTCCTGCTGCAGGCAAAGCTGGGCTTTAGCATTAACACTGATCACTGACTGTAAGCCCCCCTGGGGCAAGGAGGGTGTGGAGATATAAAAGTTCCCAGGGATAAATGCCTTCAGTGTCCAAGGGCAAATCTCTGAAGGTCGCGGGTGCAAGCCACCCCCAGGGAAACATAGAGAATCCCGGCTCCCTGGTGCTGGTGAAAGGGATCTGAGGATCTGAGGTGGAGGACGCAGTGTTTGAAATGACACCTGGGGAAAGCGCGGGCCTCTCTCTCTTCCTTGTATCCCCCCCATGCAAAACTGGAGCATGCCACTAATAGTCACAGGCTGATGCTCGGGCTGTCCCAGTGATCCCGCCATCAAAACTGAAGTGTGTCACTATGTGTTTGCATGCTGGGAAGCTAGCTGTCAGCTCTTTTCCCTTCCTGTTTTTCATTATGACTTCTAATGTTCTACATGAGGCATTCTGTTTACCAAATGTGTACTAGATAGAGAAAAAGAAAAAAGAGGTTCTTCAAGACCTTTTCTCGTTCCACAGCAGAGGCTTTGAATGCCAGCAATGGTTAGCCAGGAGGTACAGCAATGATCCTAATAGAGAATTCTAGCTTTACGGAACACTTACCATGTGCCATCCTTTACATTCATCTCCTTTAATCCAACAATTATATAAGGGAGACACCTTTATTATCTCCATTTTCTAGATAAGGAATCCAAGCTAAATAAATAGTGGAGCTGGGGTTTAAATCCAGGATGTCTTGATTCCAGACTGTGCTCTTTACCTCACTTTCTAAAAGATACAATTATCAATAACGGGTTTAACTTCTCATGTGTTAAACAACAAAGATCCATGAAATAAAATATTGAATAATACTAGGAGAAACATGAGAACAGTTTTATTGGAAACAGTCTAACACATTTTCTGAACAGGTAATACAAAAATAAATAAGGACATGGAAGATATGAACATATAAGTTGTTTTAACCTGAAAACAAATAGTATACCTTCTATTCAAGTTCCATGGACAGTGACAAAATTCAATAAATATTAAGCTACAGAATATTTTGGCAAATTTTGAAAAGTGGAAACTCTAAAAGTCAGTCTCTGGTCAAAATGCAATACAACTAACAATAATATAAAACACACCACTTAGAAATGGAAAAAACATCAATAGCATATCAAATCACCCTTAGGACAAGAAGTAAATCAAGAGTAGAAAACAAACTATTTAGAAAATAACTTTAAAAATAGTATACAGTACAAGCTATTCGCAGAGGTAAAATTAACAGCATTAAATGCTTTTAGTGTCAAGAGGAGAAGAATAAAATGAATGAATTAAGCACACACGTTGAGATTTTGGAAAAGAGCATAAAACTAGCCTCCCCCCCAAAAAAACTGAGGAAAGGAAATATTTGAAATAGAAAACAAAAAACAAACAAACAAACACCCAGAAGCCTAAGAGTAGGAGAGACATGCCTTCTAGCCTGTGGACAGAGAAGTATGCAGCCATACTTCATGTGAACTTGGGCCTCTGACTCGTGCCCTCAATCCTTCCCCTTCTCACTGCGCATGCTCTGCCTGGTATACTCATCTATAGCTGAGGCTTCCATTACCCCAGCTCCTTCCCCTATGTCAGCACCGTATTTTGTACACAATGTGTACTGTGACATCTTCACGTGCATAGTGGCATCTTCACGTGCCCTACGATAAATTCTCATCACTTGTACTCCCGTTCTATTGGACTTGAGGTCTTTAGAAGATGAACTGTGTCCTGATCATCATTGTATCCTCAGCGCCGGGGACGAGCGAGTCCTTAATAAACTCCTTAATAAACGTTTGCTCAATGAAACAATAAGTGGATGGGCTCAAGCACTGTTCCTGAGTTGCACCTGGTCCCGAGCTGCTTCTGTCCCCACTGCCCAGCCACAGGCCCCAAGCCAATGTCTTGAGGCCCGGAAATGAATTATTCCAACAGATAAGAGGACTAACTATAAAGTAGCTGCCTAATGGGGTATTTACATAACCATTAACGATTGTTAACAATTGTTAATGATGTATTGGACACTGCCAATAAAATATGAGGAAGTGGGGGCTTTTCTTTTCTGTTTGAATAATCAAATATTCCTTTTTTGAAATGGAAAAAGACAGTCCTTTCTGTCCTCAAGGCCCAGTTCAAATGCTACCTTCTCCAGAGAACCTTCCCTAATTTCTCCAACTAGAAATAATCTTGCCTTTCCTGAATTTCCAGAACATCTGCCCCTCCCTCTTGTCTCCTAAAATTCTGCCTTTGCTTATTTGTGCCACCAATGGCCTGCTGACATCCTCTAGACAGGATCGCCCAGCACCACCCCCTGGGAGGTGAAGGATGCATGAGAAATTATCCAGACTCAAACCCATCTTCCTTGGCACGTGCAGGAGTGTGGAGGGGACGATGTACTTTGAATGGGAGGTCGTGTGGTTGACAGAGACCACACTGAACCCAAAGCGCACCAGGCAGGGGATCACAGTGGCCAGATTCCCGTAAACCTCAGGACCAGCCCCTGCACTCTCCCACCTACAATGAGGCTGGCAGAGAAAAGGTCCCAGAAGCAATCTGTGCAGCTCCAGCTAAAAGGAAGCAGGGAGATGGGGGCTGCAGTCATATTCCCGGAGGCTGGTAAGTGCAGCTGGCTGATCATTTCTGTGCCCAGGTGAACAAGGAGAGGGCATTCCAGACATAGGGATCCATCTGAGCAATCTCCAGTGGCCAGGGGATGGCAGATTTATCTTAGGAAGAACCCTAGCACTAGCCACAGCCATGGCCCTCCAAATCATCTTTACTTGGCTGCCAGAACCGTCTTTCTAAAACTCAGATCACACCCTGTCCCTCATTCCCATACTCAGAACCCTTAGTGGCTCCCCATAGCCTCAGGATTTGGCCTGACATTGCGGACTCCATGTAATCTGCCCCCCACAGCCATACCCGCATGTCTCCAAACAGTGAACGCCCTTAGGATTCCCAGTCTAGCCCCTCTCTTTCTTTACTACACATTCTCCCCTTATAGCATTTCATCCAGGACCATGGATTTAAAAATCATCCATATGTGGTAACTCCTAGATTCTTTCCCGGTCTGGATTTCTCTCCAGAACAAAATACCCAGTTACTACTTGACATCTCGACCTGGATGTCAAAGACATCTCAGACTTAGCTGCTGCCAAAAATACCCATCCCGGGCGGCCTGGGTGGCTCAGTCAGTTGAGAGCCCAACTCTTGGTTTTGGCTCAGGTCATGATCCTAGGGTCGTGGGATTGAGCCCTGGTTCAGACTCCCTGCTGAGTGTGATGCCTGCTTGGGATTCTCTCTCTTTCTGTCCTTCTCCCTCACCCAAGCACTCTCTCGCTCTTAAAAAAAATAATAATAAAACATCCCAACTGACCCCCTACTCTGCTTGTCTTCCCCATTTCAGTAAATATCTCCATCGTCCACCCAGCTGCTCTGGTCATTCCCCCTCTGACTCCTTGCACATGCCCTCCACTGCTGGTTGCCGCCAAGTCTATCACCAAAGTTTCTTGAACATCCAAATTAGTTCCCTGGTCTAAGCCACATCTCCTATCTGGATTACCCAAGAGCCACCTGCCAGGTCTCCTCTCTTCCTCCTCTGTGTCCCTACAATGCATTCTCCCACACAGTCAGGGTCTGATATGCAAATCGGACCATGCCACTCCACTGAAGCTGGGGTAAAATCCAGCCTTCTAGGTTTTTTTTAAACATCTATTCATTAATTTTGAGAGAGAAAGAAAGAGAGGAGCTAGACTGGGAGAGGGGCTAGACTGCCGCAGAGGAGGGGCAAAGAGAAGGAGAGAGAGAGAATACCAAGCAGGCTTTGAGCTGTCAGCACAGAGCCCAACGCAGGGCTGGCTCTCACCAACGGTGAGATCATGACCTGAGCCGAAATCAAGAGTTGGAAGCTTAACCAACTGAGCCCTGCAGGTACCCTCAGCCTTCTAGTTTTAAGGGGCTCCCACTGGCCAAATCTAGGACAATTTGAGCACCAAAATAATTAAGGTTAATAATTAAGATGACTGGAAAATAGCAGAAACCACAAAGTCCCTGCTAGCAATAAATACATAAATAAATGGACAGAAGAATGTCAAGGGGAGAGAGAGCTGAAGTCATTTCGTAACCCTCCTGACAGGCAAGAAGCCTCAGTGGATGTTAAATCTTACCTATTTAGTAATGTCTGGAATAGGATATCTGCATGGTTTTAACTATCTCCCTGTTTCCAAATCAGTTATGAGGGAAAAAAACCAGTAAATTAACCAGGCAAAATTTCAATCACAGGAGACAGACAGTTGTGTGTCTTTTGTTTAACCGACTGAGCCACCCAGGCACCCCCTAGTTGTGTGTCTTTTGTTACCACACAAACACAACAGCATTTATGTTGTCTTCCTGCAGGAACGTGTAATGAAGAAACAGCAGACATACCCCCAAATGAGGAACATTCTATTAAAGGGGAAAACGAAATTTTCCATAATGTCAGTGTTATAAGAGCCATAGGCTAACTATTCCAGATTAATGGAGACTAAAGAGAAATGACAACCAAATGCATTACTTCATTTCTAGACTGGACCACAGACTAGAAGGAAAATGCTATGTAAAGGACATTCTTGAGATCATTGACAAAATGGGTGGTAAGTGAGATACTGTATTGCGTTAATGTTAAGTTTAGTGGATTACTGTACTTGTACACATCATAACTGGGGGTAAAGGATGTGTGTTTGATGTGTAAAACTTATCCCCAAATCGTCCAGAATAAAAGTCATATGTAACGCTCCATATATAGAAAGAACAACTAATTTTAACAGATGAAATGGGATAAAGGACAGACAGATGTCCGTTGTACTATCCGCTTTCCTGTAACTTTGAAGTTATTTCCAAACAAAAAGTTGAATCAAAAAACCTAGTCTCCTTACCATGGCCCACAAGGCACCTGTCACCACCCCCAGCCAGCCTGTCCAGTCTTATCTTAACCACTCTTATCATGACTAGCACATTCCGCTCCATCGACATGGCTGCCTTTCAGTTTCCCCAACATAACAAGTTCTTGTCCACCTCTGGGCCTTCATGCATACACCTACTATTGCCTCAATATGGAATTTCTTCCCCCCAACTCAGTTCTCAGGGATACAGTAATGATCATCTCTCAAAATGGCCTTTGACCCCCCCCCACTCCAACCTAATATAGACCTATTATATTCTTTCATAGCTTTCTGAACTTTTCCTTCATGATACTTATCACAATTTGCAAGAATTCATATTTTGGGAGGATTCCTAATACCCATCTTCTCTAGTAGCCTGAAAGCTCCCTAATGCCAGGGATCCCACCTGTTTCACCCCCAAATGTATCCTCCACCCCTGCTACTGGACTTGACATACTGCTGGGCACTTAGGAGTCAGCTGATTAATTTTTTTAAAAAAAATTAAATGTTTTATTTATTTCTGAGAGAGAGACAGCATGAGCAGGGGAGGGTCAGAGAGAGAGGGAGATACAGAATCTGAAGCAGGCTCCAGGCTCTGAGCTAGCTGTCAGCACAGAGCCCAATGTGGGGCTCGAACCCACGAACTGTGAGATCATGACCTGAGCTGAAGTTAGATGCTTAACTGACTGAGCCACCCAGGCACCCCAGGAGCCAGCTGATTAAATTCCACCCTCCAAGTTCACCCCCCAAATTGTTGGATTAGAGAGATGACCAGCAGCTGAAGCTGTAGGCATCAGGAAGTTCCCTCACAGACGTGCAAAAGAAACGAGTCCAAGGAATGGGGCCCAGAGGACCCAGACTTAGGGGCTAAGGAGAGAAAAATGTCTCTGGAAGCAAAGAAATAGTGTCTGGAAAAATAGGAGTAATACTGGGGAGGGAGGGGAGAGAGGGAGAGAGAGAGAAAGGGAGAGAGAAGTGTCACAGAAGGCAAGAGAGGAGGCCAGTTAGGTGCTCAATTCCTTACATTTGTGTTTCCTTTTTCCTTGTTCAAGCTCAGCATCTGGCAGCTCGAGAGTTAAGGTGGCCTGGTCGGTGCTAAGGGCCTGGACTCTTGCCTGAATCTTGACTCAACAACAAATAGGCTGTCTGACCTTGGTCAATGGTCTTAACTTTCCCCAACTCCAAGCCACTGTCTGCAAAATGGGAGTACTGCTAGTATTTGCATTATGGGGCTGCTGTCAGGATTACATGAGCTCCTCTCTGGAAAGCCCTTTGATTGTGTTTGGTCTGTAGTCTAGGGATGAATGAACATCATAGGTGCATGCACAGCAGGAGCAAGATGCACTGGTTTCAGCTAATAGGATTGTTTTCTAGGTTTAGCCAATAATGGAGCTTCAGACAATAGTCAAAAGAGCCCCCTCACCACCTCCTATTCCATCATGCCCCCGGCTCCTGATTCAATCCCTATTAAACAAACCTATAGTGTGCAGGCTCCATTTAACATGGCCCTTTCTCCAAGCATCTTTCGAAAACCATCTTTTCCCCTGTCTCCCAAGTGTGCCCCAAGTCAGACGATGCCAGAGTTCGCCTACTCGATTGCAGCTAGACCCTGTTTTCCAGGTAACCACAGTGACGCCTCTTCCTCAACACAGCTACCTTCTGTGGGTATCAGTAAGTATTCCCAGGCCCCTTACTTGGAGGTAGCTCTAAAGTCTGCCAGGAGCTTCTGACCATCCCGTCTCTGAAGGAAAGACAAGCATGTGGACACCAGTTCACAGCTTAGAAAGCAACTCCACGACACGACCTCCCTTTCATCCTCACAATGGCCCTGTGAGGTAGATACAGCAGATAATAACTACGCTGGCCCACGTTTACCCAGCATTTACACTGTGTGAAGCACTTATATATGTAATCTCACTTAAGCTCACCCAAATCCTATGACGTAGGCTCGGTTTTTCCATTTTACAGAGGAGAAAAATAGGGCTCTGAGTGGTTAGAACTTGCCCCAGATCAAAGAGGTAGTAAGTAAATGAATTCAAACCTCAGCCCATCTGACTCTAAAGCCACACTTTTAACCTTTCTACAAAACCGCCTCACCAAACATGTATATTATTTCCAGGCACCATTCTACCCATTAAATTGAAGCTCAGAGAGGTAAAGTGACTTGCCCAAAGTCTCACACCCAGGAACTGGGAGAGCTGAGATCCACTATTGCATCTTCTGGCTCTGAGGCCCCTGAAAGCAGCAAGTATCAGTGACTGGGTCTGATGAGATCCTAGGTAATTATTTCTTCAGCAGACTTGCCTTGCCAATCCTGTTCAGCCCAGAATAGTATTTCTGTGCAGGAAGTCCTTCCTGATGTTTTCCGGGAAATTTATGTTTTTCTGAATCCCAACAACAATCAGTCAAAAGGTTGGGAAAACAGGAAAAAGTGTTGTAATTGTCTTGTGAGAATTATTGTCTTGCTTAACAATAAATAGAGAGGCATTCCTGGTTTGAAGGAATCCACTGACATGAAGTAGAAAGCAAGAAAAGGAAATGCTGATAAACAGAGACCAAGGTTAAGGTAGACATGTTGGGAACTTGGGTTAGAAGCACTAAATAGGAGAGAAGTGGTCACAGTCTGAACATTCTTTTTCATAGCCGTTGCCATATTACAAGAGCATCTGTGGCTCTGTCTGCTGTAAACAGTTATTCTCACAAATAGAATATTAATCTGTTTACAAGCATCATATATCTCATGCAAATCCTAGGAATGATGTTCCAAGAAACAAGTTTTGGAAACAAACGAGTCCTCAAATTGGAAATTTCAATACCTGCTTCTGTGCAGTACAGTTATCTTGTTGAAGATTTAAACATTTTGTTATTCAAATACTATCCAATTGTGTAGGGTTTTCGAATATTTGTATTTTCTGGTTTTTGAATATTTGCTATAGCTTACAGTTCTTTTTAACTACTCTTATTATTTAAAAAAAAATACACAAAGTTATGAAAATACAGAGTAACATGATTTCAGGAATTCCCAAGAATTCCAACTTTTCATTTCCAAATCCTGAAGATTAATCTAATCTATTGGAAAATCAGAAACCTTAGCCCAGAGGAACTGGGCGAACTTCCCAAGCAGTTCAGTAGGATGGCAAACTATGGAGAGGCCATCTTTTTTTGGCTTCCAGGAAGGCTCTGCACAGGAGCAGGTCCTGGAGTAGAGCTTCCTTGGCCAATATCCCTCTAAAGGCAGAGGTCTTAGAAGAGGTTACTTCAGGATCCACGGGCTGAGCCTGAAGCATTGGCCTTAGTGTGAAAAATCTGGAGTCTCAAGTTTCATCTCAATCATGGGTGTAAATGTTAATTTCATTCCAGGGAGTATCTGCTCATTTTAGTATAAAAAGTGTTTTATTTAATTACCACGAGAAAAATGGATGCTCTGTAAATGGATGCTCCCTGTCAAACCTGTGGGAGAAGTGGTGCAGCCAGGCCGCCTGTGGAATCAGGCAGGCAGACCTGGGTCTGTATGCTGGTCCTGCCACATACTGACTGTGTGACTTTGGGCAGGTCCCTTCACCTCTCTGAGACTGAGTTTCTCCATCTGTAAAATGCTGATAATGAGAACCCCAGTGTCACTGGGATGTTGTGAGGATTAAATGTGATAATTGCTATAAATCACAATGCCTGGCACAGAGTAAGCTCTCAATAAACGCGAGACATTATTCCCTATTATGATGGGCCCTGCAGTGGAGTTGGGACAGAAGAGCTTGGTGCAAGCCCTTGGAACCACTCACAGGGCCCATGTGCTCAGGGCCTTCTCCAGGCGGGGATTTTCCAGGTCTCTGGGCATTCCCAGAAGCCTGGGGCCCTCCGCAGTAGCTGTAAGGCGGACACCTGGGCAGAAAGGCCTCTGTCCCATGTGGGCTTCCCAGGAGACTGGTGAGGTTGGCACTGGCTAGGAGATCTTGAGGCATGTCCTCTGATGCTTGAGGTAGCCCTGCCTCAGGCT
>NW_027529443.1:476589-491166 GCF_008692635.1 Crocuta crocuta | reverse complement strand
ATGGGGGTGGGGTTTAGGGTCTCTGCGCTAGCGTCGGCCTCACGGGGCCTGGTCGGGTGTCGCGGGAGGCTGGAGGCCGGTGGACACGGGGTGGGCGCGCTGGTGCTGCCCCTCCCAGGGTGGAGGAGCTGGTGCCACAGGAGGTGGGCACTGCGCCCCCGGCGCCCACCCCACACTCCAGCGCGGCCTGGGCCTTTGGTGGTGAAGCGTCCTCAGGTGCTGGGTGTGGTCTGAGTTGTGCCCAAGCCCGTTTGGCACTTGGGGTGCTAGTAGGCCAGCTCACTGTGCAAGGGTCATTGGTGAGCAAGATGGGTGCTGTGACTTTAGGTTCAGGGCAGGCTAGGGCGGCTCGCTGCCGAAGGTCCCGCGTTGGCTGTAGGGCTAAGAGGCTCTTTCCACCCTTGGGGCACGGGTGGGTGGCTGGATCTCCGGGGCAGCCAAGAGAGACCCAAGGGCCTCGCCTTGCCTGGGGAGCAGGCTCACCTCCCCTTCCCCTGGGGGATCGTCCTGGGTGCTCTCGGGGCCTTGCTTCCTCCCCCGGGAGCTCTGGTGTCCAGCAGCGCCGTGGAAGTGGGTCTGGTATTTGTCCGGAGGCCCCTCCTGGGAAGGAGCCTCCTGAGGGGCTCGGTCTTCAGACCTTTCTCATGGAGGGCTCTTCTGGTCATTCTCACTCCCGAATCCTGCAGGGGGAAAACAAGAATCTGGGTAGTGTTCTCTCCTCCCTCTACCCAAGACTAGGAAAACCCTGCCTTGGGAATCTGAAAATGGGGCAACTTGGTGGAAAATCTTTGCAAATGACAAAGTTGTGTGTTTCTGACGACAGGTGGGAGCTGCAGCACTTGGCTGCTGAAATCTGACAGCGCTGGGCAGCTCTACACTTAGTGGCAGTGTGATTTTAGGCAAGTGGCATAACTTCTTGTGGTCTGTTTGTTCTGCTGTAAGGTGGGGAGAACGGTAAAGGCAGCCTCAGAGGATGGTCAGTGTGATCGGGGGATCTACAGACCAGCAGGATGGCAGGGCACGGCCGTGACATGTTAAATCAGAGGTCAAATATAAACTTGTGCCTTAAACAAAAATGTTTCCAACTCGGTCACTACCAAGTGAGGTCCAGTACCCCTCCCCCCCACTAACTACTGTGGCTACCCCTAAGGCCCAGATATTGGTGCCTTATATTATTTACCATTAAAATGGTTCTGGGGGTGGGTAGCTAATTTCATTTCTTAGACAAGAAAAAGCAGAATGGGCCTACAAGCATCCTGTTGGTGCCGGATAACAAGGATATCTTCAAGGATGTCAGGGGTAGTGCAAAGACAAATATGCTTTTAATGAATGGACTACTATTTCAAAGCTCTAAGGACTTGAGCACCCTAAAATATATAACAATCATTATGCTTACGTGAACTGTCTGGGAAAGGCTGTGAGTCCCTAAACGACTCAAAAGTAGTAAGTTAATATAAAATCTTCAAAAAAGTAGTTAGTTGTACTGTAAGTCCACTATACTACAGGTACTACAGGTGCTACTATAGGTAGTTGTACTACAAAGGTGATGGGAATGGATATGTATAACTTTGATGATTTTTATAAATAGGAGAGTGTGAATGTGGTATTTTGTTACTTCCATTATTCCTCTACTTATTTTCTTTCTTTCTTTTCCTTTTTTTTAAAACTTTTTTTTTAATATAGTTTTTTTTATTTATTTCTAGGAGAGAGAGAGAGAGAGACAGCGTGAGCAGGGGAGGGTCAGAGAGAGAGGGAGTCACAGACTGAAACAGGCTCCAGGCTCTGAGCTGGCAGCACAGAGCCCGACGCGGGGCTCGAACCCACGAACCGCGAGATCATGACCTAAGCGAAAGTCGGACGCTCAACCGACGAAGCCACCCGGGCGCCCCACTTTTTCCTTTTTTTTAAAAAGAGAGACNTCTCTCTCTCCTAGAAATAAATAAAAATATAAAAAATAAAAATAAATAAATAAATAAAAAGACAGAAAGCATGTTGGGTGGAGGGAGGAGAAGGAGAGAGAGGGAATCTTAAGCAGGCTCCACACCCAAGTGCAGAACCTGATGTGGGGCTCGATCTCATGATGATGAGGTCATGACTTGAGCTGAAATCAAGAGTTGGATGCTTTACCGATTGGGCCACCGAGGTGCCTCTATTCCTCTATTTCTATTTATAAGGCATAAATATGAACTCATAACTCTCTGTGCAAAGAGAGAAGAATAAACCCAGGGAACTGTGAGCCCAGTGACCTCGGAAAAGCAGGGTTACCATGACTGAACAGCACTGATAAATATACATATAGTAGCCAGGTAGAAGGAGATGTCAGCACTGTTCTGAGATGATGATGTACCCATTTATCCTGATGAGAACTAACTTCAACTTATTCGTCACCTCATCTTCTAAGGAAATAGTTCTCAACCTGAGAAGCTTTAAAAAATATCGAGCTTCAAGTCCCATCACAAAAGATCTCCAGATTTTATAATAAATAAGGGGTTAATATTCAGAATAAAGAACTCTCACAAATGAGCAACAAAAAAAGTAACAAATCAATTGAAAAATGGGCAAAGGACTTGAGCAGACATTTCTCTGAAGACTACCACAAGTGGCTAATAAGCACATGAGAATATGCTCCACATGATTATTAGAGAAATGCAAACCAAAACCACAATGAGAAAGCCACAAAACCACAAAAATCACACTTGTTTGGATGGGTACTATAAAAAAAAACCCAGAAAATAACAAATGTTGGTGAAGAGATGAAGATTTTGAAACCCTCATGTGCTGTTGGTGGAAAAGTAAAATGGTTCCACTGTGGAAAACAGTATGGCAGGCCCTCAAAAAAGATGCAGTGGGGGCGCCTGGGGGGCTCAGTTGGTTAAGTGTCCAACTCTTGATTTCAGCTCAGGTCATGATCTCACGGTTCATGAGATCGAGCCCCTCATTGGGCTCTTCACTGATAAAGCAGTCTTGTGAAGTATGAATTCATGACCTGAGCTGAAATCAAGAGTCAGATGCTTAACTGACCCAAAACATAATCTTAAAGAAACATTTGAACACCTGTGTTCATAGTAGCATTATTTGCAATAGTCAAGGGATGGAAGCAAGCCAGTGTCAATGGATGGATGAATGGATAAATAAAACATGGGATATTATATACAATGGGAATATTACCCAGCCTTACAAAGGAAGGAAATTCTGACATGTCCTACAAACATGGATGGACCGTGAATATATTATATTACATGAAATAAGCCAGTCACAAAACAACAAATTCTGTATGAGTCCACTTATAGGAAGTACCTAGAGTAGTCAAATTCAGTCAGAAAGTGCAATGGTGGTGGCCAGGGGCTGGGGGTAAACTGGAAAGAGGAGTTACTGTTTAATGTATACAGAGTTTCAGTTTTGCAGGATGAAAAGAGTTCTGGACATGGATGGTGGTGATGGGTTTCACAAGTAGGTGAATGCTCTTAATGCTATGGAACTGTCCACTTAAAAATGGTTAAATGGTAAGTTTTATGTTAAGTGTATTTTATCACAACCAAAAAAACAAACAAACAAACAAAAAAAGATTCTCAGATTCTAATGTGCAGCTGGGTTTGAGATCCTCTGTCAGGGGAAGGGCACAGAAGGGTGTTTGTGACACTGGCAATCTTAACCAATTATAAGTTAATAATGGGCTTTACTAGTGCCAAGAGACCAGGTCAGTACATCATGATGAAAGGATAATAGCTCAGGTATTAATGGCCATACCAAAATTGAATGTACCATCTCTGAGAAGGACATCAAGGTTCAAAAATTAATATCTGTATAAAAATCAGCTACATGTATCAGATCTTATTTGGATTCTGATTCAAACTGAAAAAATTTTAGTTGGCATTTATGGGACATTTATTCAAATTGAAAAATTGAATACACTGGATATTCAATATTAAGGAACGATTATAAAAAAAATTTTAGTTGTGAAGTGCCTGGGTGGCTCAGTCAATTAGTATCCAACTCTTGATTTCAGCTCTTGTGGTTCATAGGTTAGAGTCCCATGTCGGGCTCTGCACTGACAGCCAGGAGCCTGCTTGGGATTCTCTGTCTCCCTCTCTATCTTTCCCTTTACCCCACTCATCTTCTCTCTCTCTCTTTCTCTCTCTCATAAATAAATAAATAAACATTTAAAGAAAATTTTAGTTGTAGGGGCGCGTAGGTAGCTCAGTCAATTAGGCATCAACTTCAGCTCAGGTCATGATCTCATGGTTTGTGAGTTTGAGCCCCACATCAGGCTCTCTGCTGTCAGCGCAGACCCTGTTTGGGATCCTCTGTCCCCTCTCTCTCTGATCCCCCCTCTCAAAAATAAATAAACATTTAAAAAATTTAGTTGTAGGGGTACCTGGGTGGGTCAGTCGATTAAGCGTCTGATTTCGGCTCAGGTCATGATCTCGTGGTTCATAAGTTCAACCCCCATGTCGGGCTCTGTGCTGACAGCTCAGAGCCTGGAGCCTGCTTTGGATTCTGTGTCTCCCTCTCTCTCTGCCCCTCCCTGCTCACTCGCTCTCTGTCTCAAAAGTAAACAATTAAAAAATTTTAAAAAAAATGTACTTGTTATAATGGTACTGTGGCTTAAAATCCTTAATCTTGGGGTGCCTGCCTGGCTCAGTCAGTAAAGCATGTGATTCTTGATCTTGGGGTTGTAAGTTCGAGCCCCATGTTGGGTGTAGAGATTACTTAAAACTGAAATCTTAAAAAATAATAACAAACCCTTAGTCTTTTAGAGAATCATACTGAAATCATTCAGATGACATTCTATTATGTATGAGATTTGCTTCAAAATAGTAAGGGAGGAGAGTCAGTGGCCATGAGTTGATACTGTTCAAGTTGAGCAGGGGGTTCGTGGAGATTCCATATCCTATATTTACTTTTGTATTTGTTTGTAATTTTCCACAATACATTTTTCTTTAAAGCATAAAAAAGAAAGAAGAAAGAAAGGGTAAGAAAGAGAAAGAAAGAAACCTGAAAGCCACACAAGGTAACAAGAAAACTTTATATAAACAGGCCCCGGGGGAAATGATCAGCAGCTCAGTTTTCAGTCCTCAGAACTATGGAACCTGATCCTATGTCTCTGGCCAGACCTGCAGCCTCAGTTTATTCTGAGACAGTTTCCTTTTTCTTCTGGGACTAGAAGGATTACACAAACTGTAGAAAGGTATAAACATAATGACTGGTAGAATTACTGAAACCCTAGAAAAGTAGAAAAATTGGAATCTCAGGAAGGTGTTGGAATAAGGACAAGAGAAGCTTAAACCACGTGGTTTGAGCACTCTTAAAATAACCAGCTTTGACAGCGGGGTTTTAATAAATTGTGTAATTACTCTATGTGTATATGCGTAAAGCATATGCATAGTCAAAAGGATCCGCCATATTGACTTTGTATTTACAGTTAAGTTACTGAACATAATTGGTCGAATTTGTAATCAAAGCCTAAGGCCCCTTTGGAAGAAAAATGGTTTTCAGCTTTTTTCTTTTTTGTATATAGAGTCTAATAAATTGAACATTAAACAGAGCACGGAAGGTTTTAAATATTTCTCTCCAGCCCAGAAGCCTCTTAAATATGAAGTCACCTATGGGGGAATTCTTACTTCACCTTAAACGAGCAGATGCAAGCACAGCATTTGGCACAAGGCCTGCAGCATAGGATGATCTCAAAGTCAGTCCAGATGAGCTAATTCACTGGAAAGGGAAGGGGTGGTGGCAGGAGCGGACATCAGAGAGGCAAAGCCACAGAGAGGGACTCGCACAGGCATGTTGTGTGTCTGGTTGATCCGGTAGCTATTCAGTCACTCAGCAAATGCTAACCGTGCACCAAGAAGGTGCCAGGCGCTGGAGATCCCATGGTCAAAAGGACAGGCCCTACCATTTTCCCTCCCTTGAAGTCCCACTGGCCATCCTTATCTCAAGGAAACAAACAACTTCTCCCTTCAGGCCGTTCCTGAGAATACAGCTAAGATGTTCCAGGCCACTGAAAAGCAGCCCTGGCCTCTGTTAAAAGAGTAAAGGTCTCCATTCAGGGCACAGGCACTTAGGTAATTTCCACCTAACTGGTTAGAAGCCTGGGCTTTGGATATAGGTTTGAGTCCTGACTCAGCTGGGTGGTTTTTTTTTTAATGTTTTTTATTTATTTCTGAGATAGAGACAGCGTGAGCAGGGGAGGGTCAGAGAGAGAGGGAGACACAGAATCCGAAGCAGCCTTCAGGCTCTGAGCTAGGTGTCAGCACAGAACCTTATGTGGGGCTCAAACCCACGAACTGTGNTTTTTTTTTAATGTTTTTTATTTATTTCTGAGATAGAGACAGCGTGAGCAGGGGAGGGTCAGAGAGAGAGGGAGACACAGAATCCGAAGCAGGCTTCAGGCTCTGAGCTAGGTGTCAGCACAGAACTTTATGTGGGGCTCAAACCCACGAACTGTGAGATCATGACCTGAGCCGAAGTCGGACGCATCGGCTGAGGCGTCCCTCAGCTGGGTTTTTTGTTTTGTTTTAATTTTGTCTTTTTGGCTAGGTGGCTCATCTTCTTTTTATCCTTGACCTTGGGCAAGTGATATAACATCACTAGGCCTGTTTTGTTTTTGTTTTTGTTTTGTCTACCTAGTCAGGATAATAATCCCTACTAGACAGGGTTCCTGTGAGGATTAAATGAGACTTTTTATATTCACATATATGTGTGTGTGTGTGTGTGTGTGTGTGTGTATGAGTGTGTATATTACATATAGAGCTAATCTGTGTCTATATATAAATAGAGACATAGGCACTGAGGAACATAAGTGGCTGTTATTATTACCTTAATATTGTTACTTCAGGATTTGCTTATTGGAAGATCTTGGATATATGCTTATGGATATAACCAAACAGGTTAGATCAAAGCACTGGCAAAGAAATGTTTATTTTTTCTGAGTTTTAAGTCATTCCCCTATTCAGGCCAATTAATGGCTATTCTAGTTCACATTTCCCCCCAAATCATCAACAGATAAAAATAGATGAAGAATGTCTGAAAGAAGGCTCTGGGAAAAGATGTCTCCAGAGACAAGAGTGTGGGCAAGTAGTTGGAATGCAGAGGATATATCTGATCCCACTGGGATTGGGGCCATTGCTCACAGCTGTGCCATTCCCTTCCTGGTAAAACGAGATCCGTAGAGTTATCACAACAAATATCCAACAGATGGCGCTAAGTGGTTTTAAGAAAGGGGCACCTTTTAAAAATTCACACAATCTTGCTAGGAATTTATGAATCATTTGAAGAGGTGATTGTAGTTTCTCCAGACAAGAGAGCATGTAACACTCTTTCTTGTCTTTTGTGCGAGGCAAGGATCTAAGAAACCTGGGGCGGACTAGAACTGCCTTCTCTCAAGGTCTGGGGCAAAGATGAGGATTTCTTGTGTGGTAGTCAGAATTTCAAAGATCACCGCCTTAAATTCCTGTCCCCTGGTTTTTCAAACACCAAGGGATTCTGCAGATACAACTAAAGATATAATTAAAGTTCTGAGTCAGTTGATGTTAAGATACAGAGATTAACACTCAATCCGGTAGCCACTTAAAAGCAGAGTTTTGGGGCTGCCTGGGTAGTACAGTCGGCTAAGCCTCTGACTCTTGATTTCGGCTCAAGTCATGATCTCACGGTTTGTGAGTTTGAGCCCTGTGTTGGAGCCCTCTGCAATGACAGTGCGGATGGAGCCTGCTTGGGATTCTGTCTCTCTGCCCCTCTCCTGCTCATTCTTGCTCTCTCCCTCTCTCTCTCTCTCTCTCTCTCTCTCTCACACACACACACACACACAATAAATAAATAAACTTAAAAAAACAAAAAAATAGGGGTGCCTAGGGTGGCTCAATCAGTTAAGCGTCCAACTTCAGCTCAGGTCACGATCTCACGGTTCATGAGTTCGAGTCCCCTGTCGGGCTCTGTGATGACAGCACACAGCCTGGAGCCTGCTTTGGATTCTGTGTCTCCCTCTCTCTCTGCCCCTCCCCCAATCACTCTCTGTCTCTCAAAAATAAATAAACATTAAAAAAGAAAAATTAAAAATAAAAGCAGCTGCTTTCTCTAGCTGGTAGCAGAAAAAGAAGTCAGAGACTTGAAGCAAGAGGTGGATTCCAAGCTATTGGTGGCTTGAAGATGAAGGGAGTCATGTGATGAGGAATGTGGGAGCCTCTAAAGAGCTGACAGCCAGCAAGGAAACATTGAACACAACCCTACACAGCAGGGAACTGAAAATGGCCAACAACCTGAGCTCGTTTGGAAGTGGAATCTTCCCCCAGCTTCTAGGCAAGACCCCAGCCCAGCCAATACCTTGACTTTGACCTTAAGAGACTCTAAGCTGAGAACCTAGCCAAGCCAAGACTCTGAGCTGAGAACCCAACAAAGTCCATAGGACCTGACCTACAGAGCGTAACCCTCACCCTTCAGGTTCACCCTAGCGGGTTGTGGGGCTGCAGCCGTCCCTGTCTGGCCATAACTGCATTATCAGACAGACTCATCTGTACAGGCTTGGGTTTTCCTTCCTCAGTCAGCTGGGGCTAAGGGACACCTCAGGATGTCATAGGCATTGATTGATTGACTGAGGGAGAGAAGACAATGCAGCAGGAACCATCTGTTCATGTAAATGGTTCATACCCTCTGGATCTTTCCAAGCCCGGTCTCTTATATGCCATTTTCACTTGATAAAACACTAGTGCTGGTCACACCCAACCTTATGGTTAGGCTGGTCAGACCTCACCCCATTCATGATGAGAATCTCAGGTTCCGTGGTCACCTGAGGTCACCTAGGTAGCTGTTCAGTCCCTACCAAGTCCCAATAGCAAACTAGAAACTGTTTCTCAAAAGTAGTATACTTGTCTGTAGAAAATGGCCAACATTTATCAAATGTCCTGTGAGTCTGCTTTAATTCTGCTATTAGCAAATACTCGTTCCCGCTGGAGGACCCACGTGGCATCCCGGTTTGCCATGGACACTTTGGGTATCACTGGCTCTGCTAGATCATCAGCACCAAGTGGGAGGGCAGCATGTACTACAGACTGAACTGGCCTCAGAGTCTATTCTTGCTCTGGTCCCTGCTCAAAACTGGCCCCCACATGTGACTCTATTGATGAGTTATCTTACCTCCAAAATACATGGACCTTCCAACCAATGTGCCTCTTTGGTGGTGAGTAGGTTGCATGAGGTGCAATTTGTCTTTTGCCTCGGAAGAGACATCCTTATATACTCTAGACCACTGAATTTCCAGAAACTTCACTGAGGTGCAGCCCTTGAATTTTTTGTGGGGTTTATCTCTCACTTTCTAATTATGTATGTCTTACTAAGATAATTAAAGCATTTCTTACTTCCTGCTCATTATATCTAATAATGCTGTCAATATAATGGACCAGTGTGATGTTTTGTGGAATGTTAAGATGACCAAGGTCTCTGCAGATTATATTGTGTCAGAGCAGAACGGATATAGCACTGAAGCAACCTGAAGATACATGAAGGCCTTGCCGGCTAAAAGGAAACTGCTCCAGTGGACCCTGCATACTGTCACAGAGAGAAAGCCAGGTCAGTAGCCATATGCCAAATACCAGGGGCTGTGCTGACTTGCTCTGGGAAAGATACCAAATCTGGGACAGCAGCTGCAGTTGGAATCATCACCTGATTTAAGTTCACAACCATCCACAGTCATTCTCCAAGAACCATCTGACTTCTGCACAGGCCACACTGTGAGTTAAGTAGGTATGGGATAGGTCTGACTGCAACTGCTTCTTTCAACTCTTTGACCATGGCATGAATCTCTGTGCTTTTCCCCGGGGTGTAGTATTTTTACTGGGTTATTGTCTTACTAGGGAGGACTTTCCAGAGGTGTTCACTTTGTCGTCCCTACCATACTGGCCTCCAGTCTCTGGGTCAGAGAGCCTATGTGGGGATTCTGCTACTACATCGGTTTTCAAGGTATTGCCTCTTAGCTCCAGATTCACCCTCCAGTATCTGCTCTGCGATAATGGGCTGGGCTATTTGTGCAGGTCTTGGGGTACTGAACGTGATGTTAAGCATTGTCAGCAGAGGGCGCTAGAGGGCCATTTAAAGAGAGGGAATGCCCTTCCCGGTTCTAGTCCAATTGAGGTTTCATTTCTCTTGCTCTTGCTGCAGGTTTGCAGGGCTACTGTATGTGGGCACATCCAGTGAGCCTCTGCCTTAGGTGTGTGTCCAGGGTGAGGAGTTCTTTGGCAAAGAGCTAATTAGAACCCAGCTTGCAACCACCTTGGTGTGCCTCCTATACCTGGACTCGGACACCACAAACCACAGACCATATGCTGCCTTTGTGGTAAGTGGATTCCTTACGCTTGGACTCCTTTTGCACACTCACCCACCAGTCTTGACCCTCATGCAGCTTTCTCCAGCACTGAACTTCTGCAGAGCAAGCTTTCTCTAGCACTTGACTTCTATAGTGGTCTGGTTTTCTCCAGCACTGTGCTTTACCAAGTGCACTTTCTGTTTGACTTCTACAATAGTATGACTCTCTACAGTACTTGATTCCTGCACTGGCAAAGCTCCCTCCAGCACTGGACTCCTGCAGAGCATACTTCCTATACTCTTAGTTCCAGCTGTGCTCAGGAATTAGCAACTTCACCTGACACTCCCAAGGCAGATTTCCGGGAAGCCCCGTTGTTGAGGCACACTGTTGACTTTTCTGCCAAGCCCTTTCTTTTTTTTAAGTTTTATTTATTTAAGTAATCTCTACACCCAACGTGAGATCAAGAGGCCAAGGCCCTTCCGACTGAGCCAGCCAGGTACCCCTCTGCCATACCCTTTCTTTTCTTTTCTTTTTTAATATTTTTTTTTATTTATTTCTAGGAGAGAGAGAGAGACAGCGTGAGCAGGGGAGGGTCAGAGAGAGAGGGAGACACAGACTCTGAAATTGGCTCCAGGCTCTGAGCTGGCAGTCAGCACAGAGCCCGACACGGGGCTCGAACCCACGAACCGCGAGATCATGACCTAAGTGAAAGTCGGACGCTTAACCGACTAAGCCACCCAGGCGCCCCTGCCATACCCTTTCAAATGAAGCCTGGATCTTGGACTTGGTGGAAGATGACTCTTCCTTGGGTGTTTGTTCTCAGCCCTAGGGATAGTAGCTGATGTTTACGTCTGCTACTTCGATATTCTTTAGAATTGTCTTTGGCTCTCATTAGCCTATTCCTTATCTTCCAAGTCCCTATTAATCATTCTTTATGTTAAATTTTCCCACTGTGGCTTCTGTCTCTTGACTGGAGCTTAACTGATCCAATAATCAGTACTGGGAGTGGACCTAGGAACAAACCCACAAAGATGGGGTTTTGCAGTTAATTTGGTCACACTTTGGGCTTCAGCAGTGCTGAGTTCTTTGCCAATGGGAAATGGTATGCTAGTAATCCACAGTATGCAGTAGCATCACAGCTAAAGCTGTCACCTGTGGTTGACTGTGATGAAGCACATGCCTTGGGAACCCAAACGACTGCTGTCCTTGACTGCTATGGCAGTAATAATGACTACACTGTGGCATAGCATGGATTCTTTTCAGTGCATTTGAGTGGTTACAGACAGAAAATGACAAGCTCAGGTCTACTAACGCCCAACACAAGTCAGTCTGAGAAACCACGGTGTTTACATGACAGACCTAAAACAATCTTTTACTTACTTAGGCCCAGGGCTAATATTGCTAAAAGTCAAACACAAAATATGATTGTGTAGGTTGCTAAGTTATAATCACAGTTGAATTCAGTATTATCAAATTTGTCATGGGATAACTAGGGCATTGATCAGGAAAGAACAGGATCTAGAAATTGAGAATGGTGCATCTGGTTGGACCCAGATGAAGTAGACAGTATTGAACTTCCTGTCATTTTGGATCTCCCTTGCCAGTGGAAGTAGCTGACCCTCTTGTCCGAAGAGACTCGCTTTCCTGTCCGAAAACTCTGTGATAACCTCACTTAGGGCAGATGCCTTGGAAAAGGATGTTCATTCCCCTCAAAATCCACCACAAGTTCCTGCTGTCACTAGATTTTTTTTTTTTTTTTTGAGAGAGAATGAGAGCAAACACATGTGCGAGTAGGGGAGAGGGGCAGAGAGAGAATATTAAGCAGGTTCCACACTCTCACAACCCTGGGATCATGACCTTAGCCAAAATTGAGAGTTGTATGCTCAACCCACTGAACCACCCAGGTGCTCAGCCATTAGACCTTTAACTAGGATCAAATATTCCAGGGGTACAGGTACACACTATGGGCTAGAAGGAAACTGTTTATATACCAAAAAGAATTGCAGTACATTGCTAATATGTTGGCAGAAACCTGGGGATTGTGTGAGAATGGACTCTAAGGGTGCTAGACCAATGAGAGTAGAATATGACACTAGGGCTAAAGTCATTGAAATGGGTGCATTTACTAGAGATCCCAGACTTAATGTGCTAGCTCATGTACCTAAAGTTGTCTCTAAAAAGTTATGTGATTCATTGACTGAAATTTGGGTTTGGGGTGTCTGGCTGGCTCAGATGGTAGAGCATGCAACTCTTGATCTTGAGGTTGTGAGTTTGAGTCCCATGTTGGGTGCACAGATTACTTAAAAACAAAAATTTAAAAAAAAAAAAAAGGAAATTTGGATTTGATGGTGGCCTATTAGTGAAGTTGAGATCCCAGAGTTTTCCTGGCATTGCATGGAAGAAGGAATCCAAAGGCTTAGGGTAGTAGACTTGATTTGTCATATACAAATCAACTGTATTCTGTCAACTGTATTCTGTGAGAGGATCCAGAAGACACGTCCTTTGCTAAGGCAGTGAAGGGAGAATCTCCATCCTTGAAAACTTCTATGACTATTCTCCTTTATAGGCCAAGAATGGCTGTAGACATATTAGTAATAACTAACTAATGAATACCCACACTGAGATAGCCTCCCTGATTTCAGTGGGTATGATGAGATCCACACAAGGTGGACACATCAACTGTAAAGGGCAGGAAGAACCATCAGGTAATCTGATTTCTTGGCTTGCAGAGGTCTTTGATGGGGCTCAAAGTCACAACCCTGAGATCAAGAGTCACACATTTTACCAACTGAGCCAGCCAGGTGCCCCAGGTAATGGGAAACTGATCAGTGTCCCTAGGAATGAAATAGATAGGCAACCTACTCTAGTATTGCTTGATCTATTTCCTTATTGATCGTCTGTCTAGATAGACTATCCATTATTCAAAGTCAGGTATTGAAGTCTTCCATATTATTTTTGAATTATCTATTTTTCTTTTTAGTTCCGTCAGCTTTTGTTTCATGTATTTGGGGGTTCTTGTTAGGCACATATAAGTTTATAATTATTATGACTTCCTAATAGATTGGCTTTTTTATCATTAAAAAATTTCTTTTGTCTCTAGTAACAACTTTTGTCTTAGATGGTCTTGTCTGATGTTAGTATAGCTACTCTACATCTCTTATGGTTCTTGTTCTATCCTTTTACTTTCAACCTATTTGTGTCTGTGATTATAAGGAGCATATGGTTGGATCATATTGGCTTTAAAAAAATCCATTCTGTTAGTCCCTGACTTTTGACTGAAATTTTTAGCCCGTTTAATTTAATGTAATTACTAATAGGATAGGATTCATGACTATCATTTTGCTATTTACCTATGTGTCATCATTTTTCCCCTATATTCCTCCATTCCTACTTTCTTTTGTGTGAAACATTTTCTAATATTCCATTTTAATTCCCTGTTTCTTTTTTTTTAATTTTTAAATGTTTTATTTATTTTTGAGAGAGAGAGACAGAGCATGAGTGGGGAAGGGACAAGAGAGAAGGAGACACAGAATCTGAAGCAGGCTCCAGGCTCCAAGCTGTCAGCACAGAGCCCAACGTGAGGTTCAAACTCACGAACTGTGAGATCATGAGCTGAGCTGAAGTCAGACGCTTAACTGACTGAGCCACTCAGGTGCCGCCCCCACCCCCACCCCGTTTCTTTTACTCTGTTCTTTTGAATTGCCTTCTCAGTGGTTTCCCTGGGTATTACAAATTAATGTCTTAAAACAGTCTAGTTTATGTTAATACCAACTTAATTTCAATAGTATAATAAAAACTTTACTCCTATATATCTCTGTTCCTTCACTCCTCCTTTATGCTACTATTTCCATACAAGTTAACATTATATCACTCCATAAATACAGTTTTACAATTATTGCATTTTGCAGTTGTCTTTAGAACATATAAAAGAAAAAAATTGTAGGCCAAAACATTTATACTGTCTTTTCAAATATTTATATAGTTTCTTTTCTCAATGTTCTTTATTTCTTCATGTGGATTTTTTTTTTTAATGTTTTATTTATTTCTGAGAGAGAGAGAGCATGAGCAGGGGAGGGTCAGAGAGAGAGGGAGTTACAGAATTTGAAACAGGCTCCAGGCTCTGAGCTAGCTTTCAGCACAGAGCCCAACACAGGGCTCGAACCCACAAACCGTGGGATCATGACCTGAGCCGATGTCGGACGCTTAACCGACTGAGCCACCCAGGCGCCCCTTCATGTGGATTTTTTAAACATTTATTTATTTTTGAGAGAGAGACAGAG
>NW_027529443.1:430454-476010 GCF_008692635.1 Crocuta crocuta | reverse complement strand
AGTGGTTTCCCTGGGTATTACAAATTAATGTCTTAAAACAGTCTAGTTTATGTTAATACCAACTTAATTTCAATAGTATAATAAAAACTTTACTCCTATATATCTCTGTTCCTTCACTCCTCCTTTATGCTACTATTTCCATACAAGTTAACATTATATCACTCCATAAATACAGTTTTACAATTATTGCATTTTGCAGTTGTCTTTAGAACATATAAAAGAAAAAAATTGTAGGCCAAAACATTTATACTGTCTTTTCAAATATTTATATAGTTTCTTTTCTCAATGTTCTTTATTTCTTCATGTGGATTTTTTTTTTTAATGTTTTATTTATTTCTGAGAGAGAGAGAGCATGAGCAGGGGAGGGTCAGAGAGAGAGGGAGTTACAGAATTTGAAACAGGCTCCAGGCTCTGAGCTAGCTTTCAGCACAGAGCCCAACACAGGGCTCGAACCCACAAACCGTGGGATCATGACCTGAGCCGATGTCGGACGCTTAACCGACTGAGCCACCCAGGCGCCCCTTCATGTGGATTTTTTAAACGTTTATTTATTTTTGAGAGAGAGACAGAGAGTGAGTGGGGGAGTGGCAGAGAGAGAGGGACACAGAACCCGAAGCAGGCTCCAGGCTCTGAGCTGTAGGTACAGAGCCCCATGCGAGCCAAAGTCAGTTGCTTAACCAACTGAGCCATCCAGTTGCCCTTCTTCACGTGGATTTGAATTACTGTCTAGTCCTTCTATTTCAGACTGAAGGACTCTCTTTATTTATTTCTTGTAGGATAGGTCCGCTAGGAACAAATTCTTTGTTTTTGTTTATCTTAGAATGTTTTTTTTTCTCTTTTCTTTCCTTCCTTCCTTCCTTCCTTCCTTCCTTTCAAGAGAGGGAGAGAGCTCACATGCATGGACCAGGGAGGCGCAGACAAAGAGGGAGAGAGAATAGAGAGAATCCCAAGCAGGCTCCACACTGGGCATCCCAGTGCCTCCAATACCGGGCCTGATCTTACAACCATGAGATCATGGCCTGAGCCAAAATCAAAAGTTGGTCACTCAACTTACTGAGCCACCCAGATGCCCCTGATTCTTTAATTTTGAAGGATTTTTTTTGCTGGATATAATTTCTCGGTTAATGGGTTTATTCTTTTAGCAATTTCAATATGTTATCCCACTTCTGGCCTCCATAGTTTCTGATAAGAAGCCAGCTGCTAATCTTATTGAGTCTCTCTGGCATGTGATGAATCACTTTTTCCTCTTGCTGATTCCAGTATTCTCTTTGTCTTTCAGAGTTTGACTATGATGTGCCTAGATGTGAATCTCTTTCAGTTTGTCCTATTTTGAGCTTCTTGGATATGTAGATTAATTTTTTAAAATCAAAGTTGCGGATGCCTGGGTGGCTCAGTTGGTTGACCGTCCGTCTCACTTTGGCTCAGGTTATGATCTCATGGTTCCTGAGTTTGCATCCTGCATCAGGTGAGCTCGAACCCCACTTCGCTTGAGCTCATACCCCACTTTGGGTGAACATGAGCCTCGCTTCCAGTGAACTCCACTTCTTTCTCTCTCCCTCTATTTCTTCCTGCCCCTTGTGACATTCGCTCTCTCTCCCTCTTTTTCTCCACCCTTGCTCATTTGTGCTCCCTCTCTCTCTCAAAAAAAAAAAAAAAACAAAGGTGGGAAATTTTTGTCTATTATATTATTTCTTCCAGTATTCTTTCTATCTCGTTCTCTCCTCTCCTCTAGGACTCTTATTATATGTATATTAGTACACTTGATGTTGTCCTGCAGGTCTGTGGGGTGCTATTCATTTTTATTCATTCTTTTTTCCTTCTGTGCCTCAGACTGAATAATCTCAACTGACTTGTCAAGTTTGCTGAGTCTGTCTTCTGCTAGGTCAAATCTGCTATTGAGCCTCTCTAAGGAAACTTTCATTTCAGTTATTGTACTCTGTAACTCCATAATTTTTATTTTTTATTTTTTTATTCTTTTTAGGTTTATTTATTTTGAGAGGGGGGCAGGGGCAGAGAAAAGGAGATAGAGAGAGAATCCCAAGTAGGCTCCACACTGCCAGCTGCAGAGCCTGATTTAGGGCTCGAACCCATGAACCATGAGATTATGACCTGAGCTGAAATCAAGGGTCAGATGCTTAACCAACTAAGCCAACCACACACCTCCAGGATTTTTATTTTTCATATATATGATTTATATTATTATATTTATTATACATAGATTACATATATGTAACTTTTATCTGCTTATTAATATTCTCTACTTGGTAAGACACTTTTTTTTTTTTTAAGTTTATTTATTTTGAAAGAGAGACAGAGCACAGAGGAGGGGCAAAGAGGCGGGGGAGAGAGAGAGCCCCAAGTAGGCTCCGTGCTGTAAGCTCAGAGCCCTATGCCCAGCTTGAACTCACCAACCATGATATCATGACCTGAGCTGAAATCAAGAGTCAGACACTTAACCAACTAAGCCACCCAGGCACCCCAAGACATTTTTATATTCATGATGTTTTACACATTTCCTTTAGTTATTTGAATATATTTATAATAGCTGACTTAAAGACTCTTTCTAGTAACTTCAATGTCTAGACTTCCACAGGGACAGTTTCTTTTTACTGCTCTTTCCCTTTGCATGGGCCACACTTTGTTTCTTTTTATGTCATAATTTTTCTTGCAAGTGATATCTTAAATATTATAATGTAGCAACTCTACAAATCAGATTCCACCCCTCCCCAGACTTTGTTGTTATTGCTGTTTGTTTGTTTAGTGACTTTCCTAGACTAATTCTATAAAAATTAGTCGGTTAAGCGTCCGACATCAGCTCAGGTCATGATCCCACAGTCCATGGGTTCGAGTTCCGCTTTGGGCTCTGTGCTGACAACTCAGAGCCTGGAGCCTACTTCAGGTTCTGTATCTCCCTCTCTCTCTCTCTGCCCCTCCCCAGCTTGCTGTCTCTGTCTCTCTCTCAAAATACAATAAAGACATTAAAAAAAAATTTTTTTTTAATTATATTCTTTGCTGTGTGGCCACTCAAGTCTCAACTAGCTGTGCTTAGTGGTCAGCTAATGGTTGGACAGAGATTTCCTTAAATGCTTTCAATCAATAAGTTTCTTGTGGGCCCTATCTGTGTATGCAATACTGCTTTGATCTTCACTTCTTGGTCGTACAGAGCCTCAAGGTCAGCTAGAGGTGAGAACTTAGGATCCCCTAAGGTTTTTCCTGGATATGCATATAACCCTAAATACGCTTATGAACATCTAGTAATTCCCAGAATATGTCAAAACTTTTCAAATACCTAGGAATATCTCATTCCCTAGTTTTTCCTTTTAAGTTTTTTTGTCAGCTTCTTATTACCACCAACTGTTACTGTCACCTCAGGCAGCTGTAGTGTTACACAATTGTCACTGATTGTTTTCAACACATGCCCTAGGGTTTTGGCTGTTAGCACTGCTTAGGTCAAATAAAGACCAACTCTGAGAATAGGCTTTTCAGAGAGCTAATAGGTCAAATAGTGACACTTCTCTGGGGATAGAGAAGTTGTACAACTTTAAACCTGTTCTGCCTGCCCCCTCTCATGGCTGCGAGGGCACTGGTTTTCACAGCTCCTTTAGTTATGAGGCTTTTAGTTTTCAAGGTTTCTGTGGATCTGAGTAGAGGAGAATGGGGCTAGGGCACGTTAAAATTCCAAAAAGTTCATTGCTCTCACTAGGATACAGCTATTTTTTTTTTTATAAACATTCCTTAGATCGTAGCTAAACTTGTTAGTTTCCAGAGTTCTGAAAAAACTTATTTTGACGATGTTTTGCCAGAAGTTCTTGTTGCTTTTGTGGAGGAGTGAATTTTTGGAAGTCTTTACCATTCTGGAAGTGTTTCTCTCCTGCTTGATCTATCTATACAATAGGACAAATCCTAGGTCTGGAAACCAAAAAAAGTGGAGAGTCACAGCCTCTTTTCACTTCCCAGAAACAATATAGACCCATAGACCCAGAGCCCCTTGATTGAAGGTGATGCTGAATCTTCTAAAGGAAGGAACCTCCATTATGGCTACAAGTACTTATCATAAATCTTCCTGCAAGCCTTCTCCAAAGGGACCTACAGCCATTTAGTAGGGTATTTGTGTACTGGATAAAAGGACATACCCAGACCTTTCTGGGATTATTAGACATTGGCTGTAAATGGACTTATTCCCGGGCACCTAAAATGCCACTGTGGTCCACCATTCAAAGTAGGGGCTTACCACAATCATCTGATAGATGGAGTCTTTACTCCAGGCCGATTCAGTGGGCCCAGATGGCTCTTGGGCCCATCCTGTGGTCATTTCCTCAATGCCTGAATTTATAATTAGATACACTTGGTAATTGGCACAGACACTAATGAGAGACTCAAAAATACTGGAAGAAATCTTACAACACATCAAACATATAGAGGAAAGGAAATCATGCCATTAAACATAAATCTTAAGGACACATCCAGAAGACCTAAGTGCAAATAACAGGAGTCCCGAAAGAAGAGAAAAGTGACAGATGGAAAGGGAAATTTGAGCCTGAAGATGAAAAGGACTGACATGAAGAAAGATAAGTATCAAGACATAGCCTGATGAAATTCCTGAACTTCCGAAATAGGAAGAAAACAACAACAACACAAAAACCCCAAGCTTACAAGCTTCTGGAGGAGGTTATTTATAAAGGAATGAGAATCAGTCTAGTTGAAAGCCACGCATCTGCCATACTCTAATTTAGAAGACAGTAGAATACAGACTCCAGGAGAAAAGGATGTAACCTGAGAATCAAAAGCAGCAATCATGTCACTTCCCAGCCAGGGCAAAAGGAGGACATCTGGCAGACAAGACCCGGTGCACAGATCACGTGCCCTTTCTGAGGGGCGTGCTCAAGAAATTCAGTAGTGACAGAGAGCCAAGATAATGCCAGATGAAGAGGTGAGGTAGCAAAGGTGAGCAATGACTCCTGCAATCCATATATATATACAGAGAGAGTTCAATTTAAATGATAGCAGTAGACTGGGAATTTGGGTTTTAAGTGTTAAATAAGAATTCCTTTGCATAAGTGATTAGCTTTAATGAAAAACCTAGTAACAGATTAGAATAAAAAATTATAAGCTATCTTAGTAAAACTCTAGGAGTAGGGAGAGTGAGGAACGTCAAGGCAATCTAGAGCTATTATCTCTTGGGGGTTTGTGAAGGATTGGGCACGTAAAATATTTGATGAAGGAGTAGGATGATGACCATGCACAAATACAACAATTTAAGAAAAACGGTGATTGTTAGGAAAAAGAAGACAAGCATTAGCAAGTTTACAAAGAGGGGGGAAGGTAATAAATAGAAACTTGACCAAACCCACAAAAGTAAAAAAAGAAAAAGGAAAAAAAGCAAACAGGAAAACATTAATGAAAAAATAAATACTAAATATAAAATAAGGTGGAAAGAAAAAAACTATATAGATTAATGCAATAAATATGAACGGATGGAATAAACATTATAAGACAGAACCTGTCAGACTAAGCTACTTTTTTTTTTTTTAATATTTTTATTTATTTCTAGGAGAGAGAGAGACAGCGTGAGCAGGGGAGGGTCAGAGAGAGAGGGAGTCACAGACTCTGAAACAGGCTCCAGGCTCTGAGCTGGCAGTCAGCACAGAGCCCGATGCGGGGCTCGAACCCACGAACCTTGAGATCATGACCTAAGCGAAAGTCGGACGCTCAACCGACTAAGCCCCTCAGGCCCCCCAGACTAAGCTACTTTTAAGATCTGCTATAAGCAAGAGAAAACTTTATCTATCTTTTAAAATGTTTTTATTTCTAGGAGAGAGAGAGAGAGAGACAGCATGAGCAGGGGAGGGTCAGAGAGAGAGGGAGTCACAGACTCTGAAACAGGCTCCAGGCTCTGAGCTGGCAGTCAGCACAGAGCCCGACGCGGGGCTCGAACCCACGAACTGCGAGATCATGATCTAAGCGAAAGTCGGACGCTTAACCGACTAAGCCACCCAGGCGCCCCCAGTTATCACTTGAAATTAATCTGCAGTTTTTTCATGGCCATAGCTTTGGGGGGCAGCAGTCATGGGGAGAGAACAAGTAGAAAAGGCGCTAAGCTGAAGATTAAGGGACCAAAGTTGTAGCGCTAGCTTTGCACTAACTTGCTGTGTGACTCTGAGCCTATTGCTTTCCCTCTCTGAGCCTATAACTTTAATTATTTAATTGAATTTGTAATTATAACTATATATTTAATAAAATATTTAGCTCCTATACCTATTTAGCTAGGCATTGCTCAGGAGTATAATCCTTCCCCAATCACGAAGTCTACTTACACAAATTTCTTAAATATGTGAGTTTACTTTTAGGCAACTGTGAGAATTTCAGATCCAATATATACAAATCTCAAGTCATTCTTTGTCATGACCTTGGGACTTGAAGCAGTAAGATTAAAAAGACAGCAAACGGGCGCCTGACTGGCTGAGTAGAAAGAGTATGCAACTCTTGATCTCAGAGTTGTGAGTTTGAGCCCCATGTTGGGTGTAGAGATTACTAAAAAAAAAAAAAGAGGGCATGTTACCTGTCCCAAAATAACCTATAGAATGAATCCTAAAATATTTCAAGAAAATAAGGCATGCAGAATATGCATTAATAAGTGAGCTAGTTTTTACAGTATTTAAAATGTCACTTATTGCCTCTTCACGGACTTCCAGTCAAAGAAAAAAAACATTTATAGGACTTTTCATAGGTTGAAATACCATCTAGCTGCTGAATGCTCATGGTAGAGTCTTACAGACACCTGGGACACTGATCATGCCCTCTGAGATGCATGGAAGTTATGGGGTCCCTCGAACCAAATTAGAAGTGATACACTGACTCCCAGAACACTAACGCCACCAGACTCCTGATATGGGCTCTCCTGGTTCCCTGTTTCAGTCCACTTTTTCTGGGTCTGGTTTTCAAAGTTCCCAAGAGATTAGCCAATCAGCTGGGTAGGCATGATCCAATTAAGCAGTATTTCCAGGCTCAAACACCTCACCAGGTCACCAGGCCTCTCATAGGAGTCCAGTGTCATTCTGGGCAGGACGTTTATTGTGTGGGCTGCCTAGTGAGTTACAAGATGATTGATCAGCATCCCTTGGCCTGGCTCACTGCATCTGTAGCATCCTCAGAAATTATGACCATCAAGTCCAACCTCATAACTTTCCTAATGCTCAGGCCCAGGGACCACCCTCTTGAGAATCTCTGCTATGGAAAGTTGGGTTCAGATGCTAATCCCTGGGCTTAGTGAGGTATCATGATTATTTGGTTCCTTTACTCAGAAGGAACTGCAGATGTGGCTGCCACTTAAATTAAGGGGACACCTCTCTAATACAAGGTCTTGACTTCTTTAACTGGAACTTCAGAACTTCCAGAGAGAACGAGCAGGGGAGGGGAAGAGAGAGAGGGAGACAGAGGATCTGAAGCAGGCTCCAAGCTGACAGGAGAGAGCCCGATGCGAGGCTCAAACTCACATACCTTGAGATCATGACCTGGGCCAAAATCAAGAGCCGGTCGCTTAACTGACTGAGCCACCCAGGTGATCCAGGCATGTAATCTTTTAAATTGGAGAAAGAATTCTGTAACAAGTAGAGGCATTCTATGAGGGAAGGGAATTGATCATATTACAAAAGCATAATATATGCATTGTAGAAAGTTCAGAGATACAGTTAAGCAGAAATAAGAGAAAGACTGTATTCATACCACCCAGACATCCTTATTGCTAACATCTGGCATTGTTTTTTTTCTATCTTTTCTTAGAGCTTGGCATGGGGCCCAGCAGAGAATAGAAGCTCCATGACTGTTAAAGGAGTGAAATGATCCCTTGCCTCTAAAGTAGGAGGTAGGAGGAGGTGATCTCAACAAAACTGCATCCAAAAATCCAGAGAAGTTAGGTGGTGAATAGAATGAAAACATGACCTCTAGCATCTTTGTGTGTGTGTGTGTGTGTGTGTGTGTAGAGAGAGAGAGAGAGAGAGTGAGAGCGAGAGCAAGCGCTTGCTTAGCCCAGGGCCTGGCACATTAGCAAGACCCAGTAAATAGGAGCCATTGTTACCATCATGTCCTTGTTCCCTACACAGGGTCAAGTGTCCCCATCTTTTCCCCAAACTCCAAGCCCCCCAGCCCAGTTGCTAGTCTATAGCCCACAGCAGAAAGTGTCTCCTTAGAGCAGACAGTATGACCCCCCCCCCTCAAAGGAGTGAAGCTCCTTTCTTTATGAAGACACCTTCTTTACAGTGGTCTTTGAGTCTAATTTTGAAATTGAAAACAAAACAAAAACTTTTCCCAAAACTTCATTAGGAAGTTGGGAACAAGAGGAGGGTAAAAAGAGAGACTTTGCAAATAAGGAAATGGAGCTAGAGAGGGCAAGAGACTCGCTCAAGCACCACAGCCAGTCACAGCCTCCCAGGAGCTGACTGATGTGGCTCTCAAGTCTGTATGGTCACTAAAGTGTTAACAGAGCACGACACTCAGAGGTGGGCATCCAGGTTCCAATCCTGTTGCTCTATTCACTAGCTGTGTGATCCTGGGCAAGTCACTTGGCCTTCCTAAACCTATTTGCTTGTCTGTAAAATGGGGGGGGGGGGGATTCCTTGCTGGGCTGTAGCAAAAAAAACCCCAGAGAAATTATATATGTATTTAGCCCGATATGGACACTGGACACATAACAGTCACTTGGGCCGGCCGTTTTGGGGTAAGGGGAAGAGCTGTTAACTCATGCCCAAAGCAGGAGCTGGGGAGGGAGAAAGGTGTCCTGAGTGAGAGATCCAGGTCTGAGAGTGTTCAGACTCCTATTTGGGAAGGAGAGTCCTCAATTCTGCTTCCCAAGTAGCTACAGACTACTTTCCAATATATATGGAACACAAAAAATATTACTGTAAATGATGGAGGAAATGGTCTGAAGGCAGACTATGTGGACTGAAATCTGCCTTTACTATTTACTAACTGTGAGGCTTTGGACAAGAAACTCCACTTCTCTATGCCTCGGTTTTCCCATCTGTAAAATGGACACAGTAATAGTACTTATCTCACAGAGTTGTTGAAATGATTTTTTTGTGAGATTATGGCACGTAGAGCTCTTAGAATATTACCTTGATCAATGTTAGTTATTTTGTTTTATATGGCCAAAATTCCTCTTCAATCTAAGTTGTTTGGAGTTAGGACTGAGACTCACTTAAGCTGAGTAACAACAAATGGACCCCAATTGCCTTTGAAGGAGGACAGGTATAGTTAACTTCAAGTTTGGGTACAAGCTGAATTGCACATCTGTGAGAGGACTGAGTTACAAAGGTGTGGGCAACAGTGTGGCAGGATTTGGTCGTTTTGTCTTCTACTTGCTACTTTTTGCTTGAGGTTTAAAGGTTAAGCTCTCTCTGCCTTTGAGGAAAAGGAAACTAGTTTTATTGGAACTGGGCTCTGGGTTTAACATGCTATTGAAGCCCGGAGTGAAAAAATAATAAGTGGAGTAAGAAGGGTTTGTAGGGGAGGCAGAGGATCTTGGTGAAGGTCCCTGGCCTGGAAGAGGGGAGAGGGCGTCCTGGTACACGCCCCATGGCCACGCTCCAGAAAGTAGCCAATCTTGAGAGCCGGTGGCTGCCTGATACTCCAGGAAACACAGGACCCTACATACAAGGAGTCTCGGCCAACCTAGAGATTCTGGTGCCCCACACCTGATATATGGCAGAAGCTATGAACTTGAAGGGCTTGGACACTGATACCAACACTGTGGAATTGGACAGTGATACCAACATCAATCAAGATGAACCAGAGATTGGGGCGTCTGGGTGGCTCAGTCGGTTAAGCATCTGACTTCGGCTCAGATCATGATCTCATGGTTTGTGGGTTCAAGCCCCGCATCAGGCTCTGTGCTGACAGCCAGCTCAGAGCCTGGAGCCTGTTTCAGATTCTGTATCTCCCTCTCTCTCTGACCCTCCCCTGCTCATGCTCTCTCTCAGAAATAAACATTAAAAAATTTTTTTAAAAAATGATGAACCAGAGATTAGAGTCTCCCCAGCACCAACACACGCATGTGCTCGCATGTACTCACACATGCGCGTGCGCGCGCGCACACACACACACACACCCTGGCTATTCAGGCAACACCTCCTAGATTCTGCTGTGCCTTTAAGAGAGGAAGAAAACCCCAATGATGAGATTTCTATTTAGTCACAAATTAAGTTATTTTATAAAAATATATGGGGGCACCTGGGTGGCCCAGTCGGTTAAGCATCCAACTTCAGCTCAGGTCATGAGCTCGCAGTTTGTGGGCTCGAGCCCTGCGTTGGACTCTGTGCTGACAGCTCAGAGGCTGGAGCCTGCTTCCAATTCTGTGTCTCCCCTTCTTTCTGCCCCTCCCCTGCTCCTTCTGTTTCTCAATAATAAGTGTTAATATATATATATTTTTTATTCATATATATATATGAATATTTGTTTGAAGGGATACCAAAAGCAAGGTAACTAGCCTGGTCCCCACATGTTTTGCTATAGTGGCTACAGACCTCCCTCAAGCCTGCTTGCCCGTTCCTCACCTTCAATTTTATGTCCAGGCTTGGTAAGTAGGTGGTCTTTGGAATTAAACAGATGAAGGTTAAGTCTAGGTTCTGTCAGCTGTGTGACCTTGGACAGGTTACCATACTTCACTTTTACACACCTGTTTCTTCATCAGGAAAATGACGTGCTTCCTCACAGTAGTTGTGAGGAGAGTGAAATGGAACCGGAGGGTGGTTTTCAAACCATGTTCTGGAGAACCTCAAATAAGACAATCTAGTGTTTTCCAAACTTCACTGATGTCCTATCTTCCCAACTTTGGGACATACTTATGTGCCACCTCTATTACTACTTACTTAATCTTGTCCTTGAAAAGTCTCAACTCAGTTTTTTTTTTTTATGGAAACAAATGTATTCAAAACAAAAATTTTATGTCACTACCACAAAGAGGAAATACCTATCATTTGCTCTAGAGTGGCAAAAATAAATACAACAAAATCAAAACAATGCTGTTCAATTCTAGCTGGCTATGGGTTCAGGCCAAAGCTCTGAGGTCAAGGCCCAGACTTTGTTTTAAAAAGGAGATTATCTTGGGGCGCCTGCATGGCTCAGTCAGTTAAGCTTCCGATTTAGGCTCAGGTCATGATCTCATGGTTAGTAGGCTTGAGCCCCATGTCAGGCTCTGCACTGACAGTGTGGAGCCTGCTTGGGATTCTCTTTCCCTCTCTCTGCCCCTCCTCTGCTCAAGCCTGCACACACATGCTCTCTCTCAAAACAAATACACTTTTAAAAAAAAGTTAAAAAAGAAATAAAAAGGAGATTATCTCAATCACAAAAGGCCATTATGTGGCCTTCTAGGAAATGCCCATAATAGGCAAACCTACAGAGACAGAAGGTTGATTAGTGATAGTTTAGAGCTAAGAAACAGGAGGAAGGTGATAAATATGTTCTCTCATAGTGAGAGTTGCACAGCTCTATGAATATACTAAGAACCACTTAACTATACATTTTAAATGGGTAAATTGCATAATATGTGAACCTTATCTTCTTTTTTAAGTAGGCCTCACACCCAGCGCAGAGCCCAATGTGGGGCTTGAAGTCAGGACCATGAGATCAAGACCCGAGCTGAGATCAAGAGCTGCTTAACCCGCTAAGCCACCCAGGCGCCCCTGAACCTTATCTTAATAAAGCTGTTACTAGAGCGAGAGAGGTGTTAAATCTGGTTCTTTCACCTTGAGGAAAATGAAGGGACCCAAAGACGCTTGACCGGAGACCACTATTATTTAACTTGGCCAGGTCTGTGACACTGTCCCCCAATCATCTCTCAGCTTCTGTCCCTTTGTGAAAGGGTTCAGTCGTAAGCACTCAACATTACCTAACATTCTCAAAAACAGATCTGCCAGGCAAGTGAGACAAACCTGAGTTTCTAGATCTCGCTACTCAGCACTGACCTGCATCGTTAACTGAAGAAAATCGCTCTGAGCCTCTCTTTTCGTACTTGCAAGTGTGGATAACAGCACCTGGCGCTGGAGGTTGTTATAAGGATGAGAGGAGATACTCAAGTATGGCTCCTCACACACAGAGATGTCTTCACCCTCCCCCTGCAGCAGCGCCAGCGCTAGAAATCAAGGAATACGGCCTGGAAGTAGGTGTCTCCCCCGACCAGAGAAGCGGGTGGGAAAGCATGCCTTTGCTATTCCAAAGTAACTTGGCCTTCCTGGGTCTCAGTTTCCTTGGCTGAACAATGGAGATATACACTGCATTACAGGGTGCAAGTCATTTAAAGAAACCGATTGTCCTCGGCCCATCCCGGGATCCTCACACCCGCATTACCGCAGGAGGAAACCAAGGCCAGAGGGGTTCAAACGCTGCTCAAGGTGTAACACTGCTAGTCCGGATTTCGGGGGAGGGGACAGGTCGGCCAGGGGCCCGACCTAGGTGACCCCAGGACGCCGCCGCAGCGCGGGCCGAGCCTCAGAGTGGCAGTCCTCTATCCGGGCGCCAGCTACCCACGAAGAAACCACAACCTAGCGCGTCGTACACCGGCCCCAGCAACCTTCCTGAACCGGCGATGCGTCAGCCCCGAGCCCGGAGGGCCCCGCGCCGGAAGTCCGCCCGCGGCCGCTCTAGGACGGGAGCGCGGCGCTCGGTGCCCTTAACCCCCGCGACGCCGCAGCGCGCTCGCCCGGGCTGGGGCCGTTTCGGAGGCACGCGTCTCTCCTTTGTTTCCTCGGAGCGTCACAAAAGGCTGTGAGGGGAGAGGACCTGGGGAATCCCATTCTACAGACGAGGCCACTGAAGTCACACAGCAGCCGAACCAGAGCCCAGGCGCCCCTTTTGGAGCGGTTCTCATTTACCGCCTCTCTCCGCCTCGCTCGCAGTATCTTTAAAATATATACGTTAAAACCTCAGTTGGGGTTGTTACAGATTACCACGGACTTTTACTTTTCTTTGGCACTGCATTTCCTAAATCCTAGAGAGCCTGAAATCCTACCGGTGATTCTAAAAATTGAAGGTTGGAAATAACTATTCACGTTACAAAAGTGTGGTTTACATACAGCTTCCCAGGTGCTCGCTCTGCACTTGGTTCACACGGTTCCTGACATGTTTAAAGATGCTTGGCCCCAAAGACGAGGAAAAGATTACTGGCTCCATGTTTCGGATGAGGCAAGGGAAGTCCAGACGGGGAAGTGACTTGCCCAAGATTACAGTTAAGACAAATGAGTTGAATCTGAAACCCCTCCATTCCTAGACTGCATCCTGACCACCACTACACCAGAGCTGCCTCTCAGAGCTGACAGGAGAAACAAAGGAAGGGATTGGCAGAAAAGCCATTGCCAACTGAAAATCAATAGACAAATGTAAGGGAATGGAAAGTTAGCTATTATACTCTACCCTTGTGCTTGCTCTGTATGGGGCCCTGGGTCGCCAACCATGCACAGCCCTGCCTTGGTAGGCAGCAGAGATCCAGTCAACTGATAATGGGGATTCTCCCCGTTGCTGAGTATCCCTATCCCAATTAGGCATTCTTACCCTGGGGAAACAACCACAAAATGGGTCCTCAAACTCACTGGACTCACTGTGAGACAGACCCCAGCTCAGTGAGATTTGGTATCTCCAGGAGAACAGTTAAATATTGACTAGAAATGCAACCAGAAGAGGAGAGTTTTTGCCAGTGGAGAAAGGGAGATGTGCTTCCTTTTGTCATTAACGAACACCTACTCTTTCCCAGGCACTTCATAATTTGCCTAGACCCTAGGGGGACAGAGATGAACAATGTGGCCTTATTCTAGCAAGGGAAGTGAGATGTCAAGCCAAAGAGGAAGTGCAGTGACGAGCCAATGATCTGACCTAGTTTGAGGGTCAGGGAAGCTTCCTGAAGCAAGGAGGTGAGATCTAAGCCAAGGCCTGAAACGTAAGTAGGCACTGACCAGGAAGAAAGAAAGAAGAGAGGAAGGGAAGAGTTTCCCAGGGAGAGGGAGCAGCAAGTGCCAGGATAGAAACTAGCCTGGCCAGCCTTAGTGTGTTAGAAGTTCTGTGTGTTAGATGAACTTGGGAAAGAGGCCAGAGAGAGAGGTTGAAGTGGCCAAACCGAGCAAGGCCAGTTTTGATAAGGAGTTTGGTGGGAGGACTGCACGAGCACAGGTAGGTGTGAAAGGTACACTGAAGCCCATGTGGCTGGAGGGTGGGAAGTGAGATGAATGAATGTACTGGGATAGTTAGGGAAGAGGCTGAGGAGGTGACGAGGAGCCAGCACCCGGAAGGCCTCCAATGCCCGGCTGCAGAGCCGGGAGGTTAGCCTGTAAGCTGTGCAAATGAACGTAAGTGAGCAGAGGAAGACGCTGTGGAGTTGTAAGGATTGTGGTAACCAGAAAGCACACGTTTAGTCTCCAGGAGCAGCCAGTGCTCCACACCCCCAGGTGATTACCATAACTGGAAGCACTCAATGTCTCAGACCTTCTGGTGTGTCACAGGTAGCCAGGAGTCTAGATTTTTATAGGACCTCATCTGATTTTAAATGTTGGCAACATATTCAACACCACGCAAGGGAAGCAAATCATATATCCATAGGCCAGTGGTTCCCAAACTTGGAAGCATGTCAATGTCACCTGTGGGTCCTTTAAAACTCCTAATGCCCAAGTCACATCCTATACCAATTAAAATGTCCCAGGTAGAAGCCACGCATCAGAATTTCCCGAACAATTCCATCGTGCAGCAAAGTTTGAGGACCACTGCCATAGGTTGAGTATATCTCTTGGGTTGCCAGGCAAAGCCCTGGGGAGCCCTGGGAAGTTTTAGACGAGCGAAGGAGTAGATCAGTTTAGTTTATCCTTAAACTTAGGATAACAATCCTTAGGAGCTTCAAAGGGAGTGTAGTCTGAGGTGAAAAAGGGCCTGGGGCCTTAGGGGCAGTGGTGCGATCCTGCCAGGGCCGTCAACCATTCCAGTTTTCCCAGGGTTTCCCAGGAACAGGACTTGAAGTGGTAAAACTGGTAAAGTCTTGGACAAACCAGGATGCTTAGTCGCCCTACCTCCTGCCCCCGATATAGTTATGTTTCTCCAGATTTCTGGGGGCCTGATGTCATAGGCTACATTCTAAAAAGGTCCTGGGGAACAAGCTGTCTGTCTTCCTAAGATGCACTCATCCAGGGCTCTGAGCCCACAAGGCTTGACAGGCTTGTGCAGGGAGCTAGAAACAGGGACAGGACTGTTCTCCACCCGGCGGAGTGTTCCTCCTAGTCAAAGCCAAGCCTACGGACTATAACCTAGCAATAGAAAGGAATGCACGACTGATCTAAGCAACAACACAGATGACTCTCAAAAACATTTTGCTGAGTGAAAGAAAGCAGATGTGAAGCTCATATTGTATAATTCCATGCATATGAAGTTCTAGAACAGGTTAACTGAATCAAAACAAGACCAGAACAGTGATTGCCTCTGGGGACTTGGGGAGGGTGGGAGAGGGGCAACAAGAAACTTTCCAGGGGGATAATGATGTATTTGATAAGAACTTGCATTATGCAGACGTGTGCATTTATTGAAACTGACTGAATCATACATACAATTAATACCTGTGCATTTCACTATATGGATATTTTGTTTCAAGGGCAAAGAAAGACAAACTTGTAAAGAAATACTGGACTCTAGTTAATGACCTGCATGCTTACCTACTTAGAGGGAAATATACCAGTGCCTCCTACTTATTTTGAAATGTATCAAGAAAATAAGATAGATTGATAGATGGATGAATGGATATGCATATGTGATAAACAAATACAGTAAGATGGTATAGAATTTAGGTGATGAGTATATNAAAATATTCGGGGGGGGGGAACCCCTAAGTCTGATCATGTCATTCCTCTACTCAGACCCCTTCAATAGCTCTTCATCTCACCCTGAATAAAAGCCAAATCCTGACAATGGCCTCCAAGCAGCATTGATTTTGATTGCCTTTTTATGACTGTGACCTGCCCATGAGGCCCTACAAGACCTGACCTCACTTCCCACGGCTCTCTCGCTACTTCCCTATGCCCCAGTCGCAATGATCTCATTTCCAGGCAGACTCTGCCTCAGGACCTTTGCACTGGCTATTCCTTCTGCCTGGAATGCTCTTCCCTGAGATATCTGCATGGCTCTCTCCCTCGCTACTTCAAGCTTTTCTTCAAATGTCTCCTCATGATCTCCTCTGATCTCCTTATTTAAAATTGCATCCGCCCTTTTCCCATCTCCCTTGTTTTATTTTTTTAGAAAGTGCTTATAACTTCCTACAGAAGATACAATTTATTGAAGGTAAGCTCTGTGAAGGCAAAGATTTTTTTTCCATTTTGTTTATGCTTTATCCCCAAGGCCTAGAATAGTGCCCAGCAAACAGTAAGTGTGGAATAAGTACATGTTTCTAGGAATAAAGAAATTCCCCTGCCCTCATTGAGTTCACAGTCTGGCACCAAAGACCCAAATCAACACAGATCATCACGAGCCAATACCTGACGTTCCATAAAACGGCAGAGGAGGAGGCAGGGGGCATGACAAAAGAAGTCACCAGGAAGCCAAGGTTAGAAAATAAAAAAGAAGAATGCATCTCCCAGATGAAGACAGGATAAGAGGAGATCTGCTAGCAGAGTAAACAGCATGAGCAAAACCCTAGACTTGGGAAACAGCAGAGTGCGATTATAAGCAGTTCTCAGGGAAGCAGTGAAGGCAGGCGTGGGGTAAAGTGGGAGGAGGTAGCCCCATCCTGCCAGGAAAGGGAACTGCAGGGTTTTCACCAAGGCCAGTACCATGAGCAGATGTGGGTTCCTGAGACTGCCCAGCTGCTGGGTGGAGAATGGGTTGCGATGGGCAAGAGGGCAGCAGGAAACCCACCAGGAGGCATCTAGCAAGCAGGAGGGCCCTGAAGGAAGGGGCAGATGGGAGAGTTATTCAGGACAGAGACTTAACGAAACATGGCAGGTGATGGGACTCTGACTTCCGGGTGCTCCAACCTGGAATTGAGGGGCCATTTCTGGGTAGAGGTGATGGTAGGAAGCGGGTTGGGGGAGGAGGGGAGGCCGAGGGTCCGGACATCCCAGTGGAGGTGTCACGCAGGCACCTGGCTGAGTCTAGAGGTAGGGCGCAGCACCTGGATGCAGAGACTTGGGAGCCATTAATTCAAAGAGTAGGTGGACCCAGCAAGGAGTGTGCATGAAGAGAAGAGCTAGGCCCGGGCAGGAGATATTTAAGGGATCAGGAGGAGGAGAAAGTGACAGAGCAGAAGAGAATGGGGAAGCACTAGAAGCCAGAGCCCAAGAGTCAGGGGTGGAAGAATTTCCAAAAAGAGAGTGTGGACATGCCGAGGGGGTGGGGAGCGGGGAGGTAGGGAGGGCATCATAAGGTGATGACTGGCGGTGTGGCCGTGGAAGAAGTGGATTTTAAACGAGGTCACAGGGGCGCCTGGGTGGCTTAGTCGGTTGAGCGTCCGACTTTCGCTTAGGTCATGATCTCGCAGTTCATGGGTTCGAGCCCCGCGTCGAGCTCTGTGCTGACTGCCAGCTCAGAGCCTGGAGCCTGTTTCAGAGTCTGTGACTCCCTCTCTCTCTGACCCTCCCCTGCTCACGCTCTCTCTCTCTCTCTCTCTCCTAGAAATAAATTAAAAAAAAAACAAAAAACGAGGTCACAGAGTGGACCCCCAGAGAGGAGGGGTGCAAGCCTGGGATAGGGGACAGATGCCTGGGGTCTGGGGCCAAGTGAGGAACAGGAATGGGGGAGACTCAAACTTTAAACTTTCAAGGCTGCTCAGATATGGACACCTCCCCAGTCTCACTGACAGGCAAGTCTCTGGCCTCTATCCCTACACCCGTGTATCCTCATCTACAGAACGGAGTAATAGGAAAAACAGCTGCCATTTAGTGAGCACTTATTATGTGTCAAGCTAGGGACACTCTCTCTCCATTATTTCCTCATCTAATCCTCACAACACTCTCACCAGGCTGACGTTAGAATTATCGCCAGTTTACAGATGAGAAAACTGAGGCCCAGAGAGGTTAAGTCACTGGGCTCAAGGTCACAAGCAAACGAATGGAGATGCAGAAAACAGAACCTGTTTTCTGGGCTTTAACACTGTATTACTAACCCATACGAGGCACTTCACAGTTTACAGAGCACTCCCATCACCTCATGGGGTGGTTGAAGGGAATCATGAGATCACCTCCTCGCCCAGAAAATGCTGAGATTATTACCACCGGTAGCAGCCTGAATAATGGCCCTCCGTAGATGCCCACGACCTCATCCCCAGAACCCGTGGATGTTACTTTCCGCGGCCGCCGAGATTTCACAGGTGTGATTTAAGTTCAGGGTTTTGAGATGGAAAGAGATGCCTGCGTCATCCAGGTGGGCCCAATGTAGTCACAGGGCCCATAGGAGAGGAAGGCAGGAGAGGCAGGGCCAGAGATGTGAAGATGGAAGAGACAGAGAGAGACTGGAAGATGCCATGCTGAGGATGGAGGGAGGGGCCCCAAATCATAGAAGGCAGGTGGCGTGGAGGAGTTGGAAAAGGCTGGGAGACAGATACTCCCCTGCAGCCTCTGGAAGGAACCAGCCCTGCTGGGACTAATTTTGGACCTCTGGCCTCCAGAACGGTAAGATAAGTGTGTGTTTCTTTCAGTCACTAAGTAAATCTGTGGTGATCTGCTGCAGCAGCAAGAAGAAAGGAATATTCCACATCACTATACACCCGGCTCCTCTGGCCAGCATTGGCTCAACTATTACAACGTCAGCTGCTATCAGGAAACATCCCTCCGTTTTTAAATAGTTCTTTAAAAGTTCCAGTTTGGTCCCTCTGAACCGGTCTCTTCCTTTGCTAAAAAAAAATAAAAGTAGGGCTAAGACCCCTGACTCTAACTCTTTCACAGGCACAGAGTGAGGGTGCCATACATTATTTGAAGGTTCCCGCAAGCCACTAGGGCAGACGAGGCCTTGTTATTGTCCCCATTGCTCAGATGAACAAACTAAGGCTCAGAGAGGGGAAACGGCTTGCATAGAGCCACACACCTGGTGAGTAACAGAGCCAGGGTTTGAACCAGGACTTCTGACTTCAGATCTACCACACTGAGGTTCATGTTTCACATGCCACCTCCTCAGAGAAGCCTTCCTGGATATCGCAGCACATTCATTTACTTGTTCATTCATCAAACAGTTGCTATAACTGCTCTATGCCCAACGTGGTGCTAGATGAGGCTGGGGACCAAGTTCTGCACTCAGGAACCCACAACGTAGTGCAACACACACACACAAACCAGCCATCCCAAACAGCCTGATAAATGTCTGCCGAGACAGAGGGGAGGAGGCACAGTGGGTGATGGAAGCCCAGAAGAAGTGAAACCGAGCTGGGGTGGTGGGGTGGTCAGGGAGGACTTCCTGGAGGAGGTAGTGATTGGGCTGAGGACAAGTAAGACTCAATGAGAAGTGTGGGCAGGGGTTCCGGTGGAGGAATGGCTAAGCAGAGGCAGGGAGGGGTACAATGCTGTAGCTTCTTGAGGGCAAGGAATGTGTTGGGTCATTTCAGACCCCAAAGTCCCTCGGACCTCTGTGTTCCTGTGTATGAATGGGAATCATGGTCCAGCTGCCCAGAGCTTTGGCAATTGCTGGGCCCAGGGGAGAGCTGAACAAGAAGAGGGGTCCTGGGATTCCCGGAGGAGGGCTGAAGGTCAGGAAGGGTCCGAGGTAAGGACAGGGCAGGGTGGAGGGAGTTCGGGGGAGGCAGGGTCCTGGTTCAAGCTCCCATTCCGTGTCTGACTCATGGTGTGACTATAGGAAGATCGTCTTTGAGCCTCAGTGGCTCCATCTGAGAAACAGAGCAAGGGGACAAAACTGTCTCCAAAGACCCTCCCCAGCCCTGACGGGGAAATGACATGACACAAAATTACAAAAGGGTCTTTATTTGTAAAAAGCCAAAGGGGCCCCTGGGGCGACAGGACAGGCAGGCCGGCTTCTCAGGGGTCAGGGGCATTTGGACAGATGCGCTTGAGTGGGGGGGCGCCCTCCGAGTCCTCTGTGTCACCCTGGGCTGCCTCGGGGACAGGTGGCACTGGCTCAAAGACGGGGTAAGCTTCGGGGGCCTGGAGAGGAAGGGCGGACAGGCGTGAGCTCCACCCAAACCCAGGAGTGCGGCCTCCTAGCCTCTGCCTTCTCCAGCGCCTCCACTCCACTCCCCTCCCGGGGCCTAGGAGTCTAGCCCTGGGCCGGGGACCCAGGAAGCAGATTAAGTGGGCACCGGAAACAACAACAGTAACATTATTTGGGGGGAAAGACGCGGATACTTGATATTTCTGGAAAATGCATCAAGGTAGTCCTTGTGGAAAAAGTCAGAAGTCTGTGGGGGACTCTCTTAAGCTAATTTTATAGTTTAAGATTAAAACAAAATAAAATACTTGGAGGAGCACCACGATCTTTTCAGGCTTTTAATGGTCTTAAATGAGTCCCGACCCAGCCCACAGGACTTGGTCTTAAAACACCCTTTCCTTTTCAGCCCCAAGAACCCAGCCTCTGACACTTGGGCTGTGTCTGAGGTCTACATATCCTGCCTGGACCTCAGCAGTGCAGCCCCCAAGCCTTTGGCTGCCCCAGAGCCCCCACTGCCTCCGAGACCCAGGAGTCCAGCCTTCTGGCTTCTCTCACCTCAGCCTCCAGCAATTCTGGAACAGGCTCCTCCTTGGTCAGCATTGGGGGTTCATCGGTGCTGCCCGCCGTTATGCCCCCAGGATCTGGAACATCAAGGTAACAGATATTCCCTGAGCAGCTGCTCCATGCCCCAGCACAGACCAGGGCTGTGGGACACCGGGGAGGGAGCTGGGCACCTGGCCGCAAGCCAGGAAGAGAACACAGGAAAGACATTTAAGTGACAGGTGAGTAAGATTTCATCGGGCAGACAAACGGGGAGGTGGAGCACATTTCAGGCAAACAGGACATATATTTAGTGAGTACAGATTCTGAAGTTGGACTCCTGGGTTCAAATCCTGACCTTGGGCAAGTGACTTAATTCCTCTGGGCCTCAGTTTCCCCATCTGTAACGTGGGGGTAATGATAGTAATCACCACATGGACAGCTGTGAGGATTGAGATAATACAGGTAAAGCCCTTAGTAAAGCATCTGGCACGTAGCAGGTGCTCAATAAATGCCCGTTATTGTTTTTATATTAGTAAAGGTTAGTAAAGGTGCACAAGAGCATGGCACAACCCAGACATAGCCCATATGCCCAAGTCATGCTATTCTTGGAAAGGAACAATGAGACCAGCAGGGATAGTTCAGGAAGGGCCCAGAGTGCCAAGTGGAGGAGTCAAGGGCCACAGGGAGCCATTGAAGACTCTGAGGCAGGAAAATGAGCCTGGCAAACTTGCACTTTAGAAAAAGTTGCTCTGGCAGCCGTGTAGAGGTGACTGGGGGAGAGGAGACCCATAAGGAGACTGGAGCCGGGTGGGGGTAAGAGATGGCTCTCGTAGAAAGGTAGACACATTTGGGAGGCGCTTCCGACCAGACGGGATTGTATGGAAGAGAGAGGAGCTGAGGAGGAATTATGCCCAAGATATGGGCTCACTGGCTGTTTGAGCTTGGGAAACTTCTCTGAGTTTCAGCTTCTCGCCTACATGAGGGGGTGATAACCCCCATAGGCTCATAGGATTAAATGACCTACAATACATTCAGAAGGGCATCTGGCACACAGTCAGAGCTCGACAGGTACGAGCTGTTCTTATCACTTATTAATCACCCTCGGGACTATCACTATTATTTACTCCTCAACAAATATTTATTGAGCACCTTCTATGTGTCCCACGTGTTCTCAGAATTCAGTAATGAACAAGATCAACGTGGGCCCAAGGTTCAGGAAGCTGACATGAGGGGGGAGTGGGGAGAGAAATCGGAGTAGTAAAAAATAAAATTTATGTGAAAATCTCAGACGGTGATTAGTTATCTAAAGACCCAAAGAAGCGGAAGGAATGAGACAGACAGTCGCTGGAGGTAGGATGGTGACTTTCTGCAGGAGTCAGGAAAGACCTCCAGGAGAGGGTAACACAGGAGGAGAGTAGGTATCGGTAGGGGTAAGCTGGTAGCTTCCACTTTGCAGAGGACAAGACTCAGGGGAGAGGGCTGTAGGGAGGCACCTGGTCCTACCTCTTTCTTGGCCCAGCCGTGGGGGCTGAGCATCCTCTGGGACCCCTTCTGGTTGTCCAGCAGGTGACACAGGGCGGCTGGGCTGAGGGGTGCCCCCAGGGCTGGGCTCAGTGCCCTTTTGCAGGGAGCCTTCCGAATGGAAACTCTGGTTACTGTTCTCATCTGTGGGAGCAAAAGCCAAGAGGGTTGGGCCTGAGGGCCCCAGTTCCCTCCCTCATCCACAGCCCACACCTCCCCCTGAAATCCCAGGATCCCTACATACCATTGAGATCCAGCAGGATGAGAGGGCCACCCCCTCGGGGACTGGCGCCCCTGCCCCGCCGCTCCCGGCCTCGAGATCTCTCTGCCCCACCACCTGCCCTCCGCCGCTCCTGGGGGTTAAAGGGGTAAGGGTCAGTGGCAGCTTTCCGGTTAGTGCTTGCAAAGCCCCCACTGTACAAATAAGGAAACTGAGGCACAGAAAAGCATGAGGTGACAGAGTGTGGCTCAGTGGGTTAGGTCTTGAACTCAGGGGTCTGAAGCAGGAAAAAGGGAGAAGGGGGGGTGGAGTTGCTAGTAATTGTTAACATCTGTCTTGGCTGCTGCATTTGAGGTCTCTGAGCGGGACTCGAGGTGGAGGCCAGGGTGGGGAGGGGCTCGCCTGAGGTTGCACAGATGAAGGAAGGGCCTGGTGTGGGAGAGCTTGCTCACCTCCTCCTGGGGGTCCACCACTGGCACCCACTTGAAGATACGAAGGGAAGTGTCGCCCACAGTCACCCAGCGCTTCTCCCTGTGGGAGGGTTGGGGGGACTGGGTCAGAGTTCTGAGGAGAGAGCCCCCCAGGAGCGGAACACATCTGGGGAGATCTGCAGAAGTAGGGGTGGAGCGGTTTTGCTAAGGGGGCATAATAAGAAGGAGAAAGTCCTGCAGACCCCAGGCCATACATGGGGGTGCCTCTAGAGAGAGAGTATGGCTCGGGACCATGGCTCTGCAGACCCCTGGGGTGTACAAGGGAGCAAGGCGAATAGGCCCGGCAGGGGACCACACCAATGAAGATCCTGGGCATACTTGAGGGAGGAGTGGCAAAGCTTTAGGGGGCGGGGCATGAATGAGGGCACGGCTCGGGAACACGCTTTGTAGACCCTAGGGTGTAGCCAGAAGGGGGACAGAGCCCTGTAGCTCCAGGGCGCAGCTGGGGCACACACCTAACACCTGGGGGCCACGGCTGGCGACGGGAGGGTAGACGCATGTGGGAGAGAAGTGGCCCCGCCAGGTACCGTCCCTGGCCCCGGGGCAGCGCTCACCATCTCCGGACCTTCTCGATGGTCGCCATCACCTTCTTGATGTCATCCTTGGCTCGGCTCCGGGTCTCGGCNGGGGGCGCCCGGACGCGCAGCGCCCCCTACCCGCCGCCAAAAGGGAGGGTTGGGGACAGCTCGGCGCCAGGACGCGCGCAGCTGGGCTGAGGCGGTGCGTTCAGACCACGTGGGCGCCGGGGCGCGCGAGGGGGTCACGGTCCCGGCGAGCTACGCGGGGGCGGCCCCGAATGCTGTGTGCAGAGTGTGTCCAGCCTCCCTTGGCTGTCACTCCCACACTGTCTTCCTCCAGCCAGCCATTCATTCAGCTGTCTATTCACCGACTGCCTATTCCCGGCCAGACGCTGCAAATATGAGTAGGTCTCCACCTACCAGAATGGCTAAAATGAGACCGACAGACCATATCAAGTGTAGACAAAGAAGTAAAGCAAGCAGAGCTCTCGTATTTCTGGGGGAGTGGAAATTGGTAGAGACGCTTTGGAAAACTGGCAGTTTTCTAGAGAAGCTGAACTCAATGATCCAGTAATTCTACTCCTAGGTCATCAACACCCAACAGAAATGCACAAGTATGAGCACGGAGAGGTGTGTACTGGAATGTTCATAGTGCTGTCGATAATGGCCTCAAACTAGAAACAGCCCATCAAGAGGAAAGTGGAAAATGAACTGTAGCCTATTCACACAGTGGATACAGCACAGTGATGTCATGCCGCACCCAACAGGGACAAGTCTCACGAAAGAAATCAAATACAACAGTACACACTGTATGATTCCTTTTATATGAAGTTCAAAACAGACAACTAATTTGTGGTGTGGTGTGGGATAGTGGTTCCGCTTAGGACTGAGGGGGGCTAAAAGGGAACTCTCGGACTGGTCATGTTCAGTTTCTTAGTCTGATGTTGGTCCCCACCCCCCAGCATGTTTACTCTGAATATGAACTGAACTGTACGCACTTTAGGATGTACGCACTTTTCCCTATGCATATTATACTTCAATTAAAAGTTTACTTAAAATGAGTGTGTTTAAGTTGATTTTATTTGAAGCTGTGTTTGCCAGCAGATATGACGTGTGTTGCTATGTGTGGGACTCTGGCCAGAGGGGTTAAGGTATAGGAAGGGTGATTATAACCAAATTTCTGGAGCCAAACTGCCCTGGGAAAATCCCAGCTCTGCTTGTCCAGTGACCTTAGACAACTCACTTATCTCTATTCCCTTGACTGTAACATGAGAGTAAGTTAATATGTAATGTAGCTCCTGGAACAATGCCTTGCACATAGTAAATGCCCAATAAATATTCGCTGTTAATGAGTGTGTGATTATGGCCCCTACCAACAGGTGGCTTCAATTGTACCTGCTATGGCCTCTACCAGTTAATGCCTTCTTTTATTCTGGCAATTATCTGCTTCTGGCAATATCCTCACAGATACACAGGCCTCCTTCCCAGTCCCTTCACTCACAAACCTGCTCTGGTCTCCCTATCAGACTGAGCTCTTCAGGGGCCAGAGACCAAGTATGGATCATCGCTGGGTCCCAGAACCCAGGGCAAGTAGGTGCTTGGGAACAATTTATGGGTATCAGGTCAGTGGGGTGGACATGTCGGTATGACCCCCACCCGTACCTGTCTCTTGTACCTGGTACGGGGATAAGCCCCATACCCCTCTTGTTCCTGGGTGAGAACGAAGGGTCTATATGCAGTAGATGTGTGTACGTCAGAGGAGTTCTCTTACTGAGCCTGGTACGGTGAAGTGAGGTGGTGTATCTGTTACACTCCTAGTAGGTGTGATAATGAGAGACAGATAATGTGTGTGTGTGAGAGAGAGAGAGAGAGACTGAGAGAGAGAGAGAGAGAGAGTATCTAAGATAGGCCAGGAGGTATTTGGGCAGGTGTGGCCCAAGCCTTAGGGCCCTCATCGCGGTTCCCTGCCTTTTCCCCAAACAGGAGGGAGGATCAGCACATTCCTGTCCTGCCAGCTCCACCCTTTCCTATCCCTCCCCACCCCCCATCCACCCATCCCCTATCCCCCAGAAGCTTTCTCGGAAAAGAAGCTCAGGCCCTAAGTCTTGCCCCAGGTCAGAGCCTGAGCCTCCTCCTCCCGACGGGACAGGGGCTGCCTCCGGGCCCCGGCACACCCAGCCTCAAGGTCTTAAATCCACCACGCAGACAACCTGCTAACCCCGCTCAGGCCCCTTTCCTGACCGAGCTGCGCAAGTAGGGAGCTGAGCTCAGAGCCAAGGAATCCTGCTTGGGGCGGGAGGAGGAGGGGGGGATTGTTTGGGGTCTGATCCCTGATTGGCTGCTCCCGGGCCACGCCCCTACCCCTTCCCCCTTCTCCCCCCTTCGGAAGGGGGGCGTGGAGGCAACGGGGATCAGCCAGGGGCCAGCATGAGCCGGAGGGAGGGAAGTCTGGGTAAGGGGCTGAAGGGCCGGATGCCGAGTGCCCGTGGGGAGCAGGGGTCTGAAGGGCTGGAAGCTGGGGTCAGGGTCCCAGCCACCCCCGGGTCCGGGAAGGGAGCGGCCTGAACTGGGGAGAGCAGGGCCCCGGTGTCAGGTAACGAGCGGGTGAGCTGTGGGTGAGCTGTGGGAAGGGACAAGAGCCAGAGTTTAGGGGAGGCCTGGGCTGTGCCTTCACAGGGACTTGGGCTCAGGGTTTCTAAATCATGGGTTCGAGTACACCCTGAGAGAGAGGACGGGGAGCTGGGGCTGGACGCCAGGGTCCTCTCTGAGTATTGGGAAAGAATAAGAGTTGGGGGCCAGAGGGAAAGATGGAGTTAGGGAAGGAAGTCTTTGGACCACAGGGGCTAGTGAGTAACAACAGGAGACGAAAGTTAAGGATAGGGACAGGCGGTGGGAAACTCAGGGTTAGGGTGAGGGGGCGGGGCGGGAGTTGCCGGGCCAGGACTGCAGTCCCCATCATGCCTTGGTACGCGCGCTGGGCATCTCGGGAAATGTAGTCATCCTTCCCGGGCTCCCCTCTCTAGCCTACGCTAGGAAAGGCAGGTATCTAGCTTTTTGCACAGGAGGTCCTTTGGGGAGGAAATGGGACTTCAGTCTCCCAATGTGTAGAATGGGCTTAAAGGAGCTTCCGACTTGAAATTCTGTGCTTCAGTGATGTTAAATTTCACCAACAATCACTGAGGTACGGAGATATGTGAAACTTACCCTCAAAGGGCTCCCAGACTGAGGCAGATTCACACAAATAAAGGAGCCATTTAAAAAACTACCTTGGAAGCATGAACAAATGGCCTAAAGTAAAAGAAAAAGTTAATTTAAGGGAGGGATGAATACAGAGGCTGCGCTGAGGAGGCAATATTTGAATTTGGCTTTAATAGGATTTCAACAGTGATTGGGGGTCAGAGAATACATTTCAGGTAGGACAACTGTTTGTGGCGAATGTCTGATGCCTCATTTACCATCAGTTGGAATGGGACAGAGCCTGTCTGGCTTAAAAGTTAGAAAATTCAGGGGCGCCTGGGTGGCGTAGTCGGTTAAGCGTCCGACTTTCTCTTAGGTCATGATCTCACGGTTCGTGGGTTCGAGCCCCGCGTCGGGCTCTGTGCTGACTGCCAGCTCAGAGCCTGGAGCCTATTTCAGAGTCTGTGACTCCCTCTCTCTCTGACCCTCCCCTGCTCACGCTGTCTCTCTCTCTCTCTCCTAGAAATAAATAAAAATATTTTTTAAAAAAATAATAAAAAATAAAAGTTAGAAAATTCAGAGCAGAGCTTCTGGATTCCAGAAGGAAGATCCAGCCTGGAAGAAGTGGTCAAGGAGCAGGGATTTGGGCTGCTCTCATTCCTCCCTTTTTTCCCACCAGAAGACCCACAGGCTGACTCCTCCATCTCACCCCTTCCCCACTTGGAGGCCAAGATCCGTCAGACACACAGCCTTGCCCGCCTCCTCACCAAATATGCTGAGCAGCTGCTCCAGGAATATGTGAGTGGGAATGGGGGTGGGGGTGCCCGAGGCCTGAGGAGTGGGGAGGTACAGGTCACAGAGGTTCCTGACCACCCATTTTTCCAGCCTCATTTCCCAGCTGCAGAAAACCGGGCTCCTGGCCACACAGCAAATTGGAGAACTGGACCCTCTCTGTGCCCCAAGTGCCCCTCTGTCTGCCTCAGCTTGGAGTTTCCCCCCACACTGCACTAAGACAGAGGCAGAGAGAGTAAAGAGAATTGAGTGAGTGAGTCAGGAAACCTAGGTTCTAGGCTCTCTGTGATCTTGTCACCTCACCTCTAAGGGCCTTGGTTTCCCCAACTATGAAAGGAGGCAGTTTAACACGATGAGTTGTAAACTCTTCTGCCTGTGCTCTGCAGAGAGATCAAGAAGGGGTTTCAACATGGGGCGAAAATTCCAGTCCAAGAGGGGACTTTTACAGAAGAAGGAAATCTGCCAACCTCTTTGGTTAGGCATAGGGCCCTGCCCAAGGAAGGAGGTTATTTCCACCAATTACTCTGGTATAGTGGAAGGAAGGTATAGTTTTGAATCAGATAGACTATAGGTCTGCTAACTTGCTGTGACCTTGGGCAGTACTGGTAACATGAAAAAAGAATGATGTAACAATTATGAAAGTGGGATAAGAGAACTAGCTTTGTAGTTGTATGAACTTTGGTTCAAAATCCAGCTCTGTCCTTTCCTAGATGGATGACCTAGGGCAAGTCAGTTTACCTCGTCAGCCTCAATATCCTCCATTATAAAATCAGCATCATCATAATCATCACACCCATTATTGGGAAGATTAGGAAATAGTGTTTAAAGCAGCAAACAGTGCCTGAACCAGAGACAAAATGTTAGCAAAAGATAAATGGTACAGTTGTAGCATGTTTACAGATTACAAATCTCCTTCATCTTTCATTTGTTCATTCACATGACAGTTATTCAGTGAGCCACTGCAGGTGCAGAGGTAGTGGAGGATGGGGAGAGAGAGAGAAACAGCCGGTTTTCTGCAGTATCTGTGATTCTCAGGAAATCCCTGGTAGAAGAAAAGGACAGGGAGCTGATCCATTTTACAGATGAGAAGAACGAGACTCAGAGAAGGGAACTGGTTTTGCATGAAACTGCACTGCTAGCAAGTGGTGGAGACAGGATTTGCACCCCGGTCTGAAAGATGGTGTTAATAAAAGAGCTAACGTTTATTGTGCCCTTCCAGTGGGCCAGGATCTGGAAGCATTTTACCATGATCCGAACTACCCTATGGAGCTGATACTGTTATCTCCATTTTAGAGATGAGGAAACAAAGGCACTGGTGTAAAGCCCACTTTTTTTGTGGTCGTGTTGTAGTATCAAACACAACCGTTGTGTTGGGAGGAATGTGTTATTTGCGAGGTGGGGAAACTAAGGCCCCAGAGAGAGAGAGAGAGAGAGAGAGAGAGGGAGGGATGGAGGGAGAGGAGTGGAGAGTGGAGAAATTCCGTCGCGGCGCCCCTCGTGGGGGGGCGGGGGGACCCCACCTGACTGCCGTGTCTCCGCAGGTGCAGCACCAGGGAGAACCCTTCGGGCTGCCCGGCTTCTCGCCCCCGCGGCTGCCAGTAGTCGGCCTGAGCGCCCCGGCCCGGGCCCGCCGCCGCTGCCGCCGCCGCCGCCACCGCCACCGCCACCGGCGCAGGCGTCTTCCCTGCCAAGGTTCTGGGGCTCCGCGTGTGCGGCCTCTACCACGAGTGGGTGAGCCGAACCGAGGGCGACCTGGGCCAGCTGGTGCCCAGTGGCCCGGCCTGAGCGCGGGGCTGCAGCTTGCTGTCACCCCCCTCCTCGTTCGTCTCTGTCAGTGCCTGATGAGCTCCGACTGCCTGCATCCCTCTGTCTCTGCCATCTCTCTGTGCTTTGTAAGCGCTCCGTGTCTCTTTCCCTGTCGGACTTCCTTGTGTCTGTGACGTCCCGTGTCCATCATTTTCTTGCTTTTCCCCTCTTCTCCGTCGCTTGGGCCTGCCTCCGTGTCTTGGTCTCCCCCTTCACCTGTCTCTGGGGGGAGCTCTCTTTGTTTCCCCTTTTCTCCATCTCTTGTCTTCTGTTGGCCCCATGTGAGCATGTGTACCTCGCAGTCTCATCTCAAGGAGGGGACACCTCATCAACTCTTTCCTTCAGTGCCTCTCTCTGTCCTTTCCTGGCCAGGGACCTGGCTGCCAGCCCTGGTGGGAGGGCTACTCCAGACAGATTTCAGCCACCTTCCCACATCACTCCCCTTGATGCACTCTCCCTCCTCCATCCTTGCTCTTTGGGTGAGCCCTGCTTGCTTTTCCGTTTGATGTCCTTCCCCTCCTTCACCTCATCTGCCCTACCCCCCTACCTCCCCCCCACCCCAAGCCAAATCTATGGAGAGAAAAAAAAAAAAATCAACACCTTACACGAGTTTTATTCCTGAGAATAAATTAATTTTTTGTAAATAAAATGTTTAAAAATAAAAAAGAACACTAAAGTTACCAGTATATATAGTTGTCGAAAATGGGGAGACACCTTTGAGGCGAATAGGATCCTTGGGGCACAACCTGGTTCCCCAGACATACCCAAAAGCCTCAGTATAAATAGGAGATTCGCAAACGCCCCCAGGCCAGGGATCTCATCTGTCACTCTAGAACAGGAAGTAGATGTGTCCCGAGCTGGAAACATCTATAGGAGTCCTTACTTTTTCAATTGGACTTCCATTGATCAGGAAGTGAAGTCCCTCAAGATGGAAAGTTGGAACAGTGGCTATAGTCAGGGAAATAGACTAGGGGAGGCAATGAACTCCAGCAAGAAGAGGAGACCTATACGCTCAGGAAGACCATAGCTTCATATAGGAAGTGAGGTAGAAACAAAAAGGCAGCCCCTGGACCTCCCCAAAATTACAGGAAGAGAAAGGTCTCAGGGAGAGCCCCAGCACTTCCTTCCACCCAAGATGGGGGCAGCCAGGACCACTGGATTGAAAGAAACCACAAAATGATACCCATAGAGTCTCACCCAGATCTGGGAAGGAGCCCATAGGACCTAGGCAGGAAAGGCCCAGGCAATAGACACTTGAGGCCTGGTTCCTAGGAAATATTCCCAAATAAACAAGCCCTGTCTGCTAGTCAAGATGTGTCCGTTAGCCAAGAAGCAAGGCAGGAGAGAGTCCATTGGGAAAAAAGTGTTGCAGCCTCTGACAGGAAGTCCTGCCTCCTCTATCCAGGGTATTTGGCCTTGAGCAGAGACAAGTCCCTCACAGCTCGGTCTGTCCAGTGGCCGTATTCCCGGGTCACGACATAGCCTCGACATTTCCTCTCAAAGGCTGAAGCTCCAAAGGCGACAACACCGAGAGTATCCTCTTCTGGGGGGATGGGCAGGCCCAGCGCAGTCATGATGGCAGCCATGTTGCCCAGTAGGCCTTGGGCCCTGAGTCTTGCAGCTCCGAGCTGAGCCAGTAGAATAGGACTGCCAGGGTTCAGGTCTCTCTGGTCATCTCCTACGAGCTGGAGGTGCTGGGTTAAGGCCAGGAAGGCCCCCTGGGCATGGCCCAGCCGCTCCCCATCATCCAGGGCATGCCAAGTCTTAAAGGAGACGGTGGCAGGAGGCAGGCTGCTGAGCTGAAGCTCAGGGGCTGAGAAGCCAGGGTCACTAAAAGGACTGCCCTGGTACTGGAGCTGCATGAGAAACAGACAGAATGGAATGAGGGGACTTAAGTGGTACTGACTTCACATCTGCCTTCTATAAGCCTGACATCTTCCCAGGGGGAGGGGTTAGTGGGATGTCCTAGCACAGACCCTGGGCTCTATTAGGTTCCGGTTTCAGGTACAAATTGTACAATTTTGAATCACGGCTTCAGTAATTCCCATGCGTCAGTATCATTGTGAAAATGATCAGAAGTAATATATATAAAGCACTTAGCCCACCACCTGGCATACAATAAGGGCACAATAAGCCACTATATTACATTAATATCATGACACTATGATTATGTTATTTATTATACTATTTTCAGTCTAAATATATCATTGGCAATGTAGTTATAGTCTATATGTATCTTTATAGCATTTAGTTTATGCTTATTAATTTTATCATAATCATTAATAAACAATTGTTAACATTATTCAATTTAGTCGAGTGCCTTCTCTAATAAAGTTCTTGCCGCCATAAACTTAGACCCACAGAATCTTAGTGCACACTGATAAATCCCCAAATTGATAGCCTCCCTAGTCCTCCATCACTATTTTACAGGTGGAGAAACTGAGGCTCAGGGTGCCCAAAGCTACCCAGGGAATGGCAGCAGCTAGGGGACCCGAAACTAGATTTAGTAACTTCATGTGGGCCTGGAATATTGCACAGGGGAGGAGTCACAAATCCTAGGGCCTCCGGGAACCAGGTGGATTGTGTAACTGGAGGAAGAAGGCAGAGCCAAGATGGGGTGAGGAAGGGCCAGGAGGGTCCCTGTGCCTGTTTTAGACAGGCGGTCATGTTCAAAATTTGAACAAGTATTTCACGGCTCAAACAGAAAACATCTGTTAGGTCAGATTCAGCTAGCAGGATGCTGCTAGTTTGAACTTATAGACAGTGTGGGGGTGGTGCGGGAGGATTGGCACTGCCAGTGATTAGCTGTGTGACCTTAGGCAAATTATTCACCCTCTCTAAAACTCAGTTTCCTTATCTGTAAAGTGGATTCTAATTCTCTTTCTCAGAACTGTTTGAAGAATCAGCAAGATAACGGGCTGAGTGCGCAGCATAGCACGTGGCTCAAGTAAGTACCTAGCACGTGGTGATTGTAGGAACAATTATGACCCTGTAAAGCCTTTCTCTGTATGTGCTGTCTTTGAATCTTGTTAACAGTCCTGAAAGTCTGCAGAAGCAGGGTCACAATTCCATTTCGCAGATGAGGAAGCTGAGACCCACCGAGAGAGAGAGAGAGAGGGAAGGAATGACTGGCCCAAGGTCACCAGCCACCAGTGACAGTGTTTGAGTGAGTCTAGTTGACAGAGCGCCTGTACCCTCAGACTCATGGTGGAGCCTTCTCCTGGACTTGCTCTGCTTCTCCTACTTAGGGCTGGGTCAGGAGGTCAGTTTCCCCCTCCCTTCATCCCCTGATTGTCCCCAGTGTCACTCACGTAAGTCTGCAGCAATGTTGACGTATTCTTCTGCATGTAGAGGGCCAGGCTGTAGGCTTGACTGATGGGCTCAGCTGGGGAAATGGGGGCCCCCGGCCTGAGGGGTGGCAGCAGCAGCGTCAGCAGGCAGAGGGGGGCTGCCAGAGGAAATCGGAGGTCAGATCACATTCCTGAGCCTACCTGCTGGTTCATTCATTCATTCTTTCTTTTTTTTTTATATTTTTATTTATTTCTAGGAGAGAGAGAGAGAGAGACAGCGTGAGCAGGGGAGGGTCAGAGAGAGAGGGAGACACAGATTCTGAAATAGGCTCCAGGCTCTGAGCTGGCAGTCAGCACAGAGCCCGACGCGGGGCTCGAACCCACGAACCGCGAGATCGTGACCTAAGCGAAAGTCAGACGCTTAACCAACTAAGCCACCCAGGCGCCCCCATTCTTTCTTTTTTTCTTAATGTTTATTTATTTATTTTGAGAGAGAGCAGAGGAAGGGCAAAGAGAGAGGGAGAGAGAACCCAAACAGGTTCTACCCTGTCAGTGCAGAGCCTGACGTGGGGCTTGAACTCCCGAACCATGAGATCATGACCTAAGCTGAAATCAGGAGTCAGACGCTTAACCAACTGAGCCACCCAGGTGCCCCGGTTCATTCATTCTTTGTAACAATTCCTCAAGTGGCCACAGACTTTGTAGCCTGCAACAGCCTTGTGTATCCAAGTCTGGGCAGAATCACCCTGTAAATAGATTATTTCCAGCCAGAACATTCCCCTGAACTCCAGACCCATGTGTTCACCTTCCTGCTTGACACTTTCCCTTGGATATTAATAAGATTCTCAACTCAAAATATCTAATACTCACTCTCGATTCCCCTTCTAGCCTCTTCCCCTAGTTTTCCCCATTTGAGCCAAAGCCGCTTCTGTTCTTCCAGTTGCTCAGGTCAAAACATGGAGTCCCCTCTTTGATGCCTCATTCTCTCTTGCTCTCCACATTCACCCCCACGGTAAATCCTATAGAATCTGTCCTTAAAAGGTAGCCAGTGCAGGTCTGTGTTTCTTGATCTGAGTGCTCATGACGAGGATATGATCACTTTGTGAAAACTTCATCGAGCTGTACACTTAATGAGTTGTACACCTTTCTATTTGTTATTTTCAATAAAAAGTTTTAAAACTTGAAAAGATGTATCCAGCATCCACTTCCTTTTCCCTCCTTCCATTGCTACCACCTGAGTCCCAGCCACCAGCACTTCTCACCTGGACTATTATAGCAGCCTCACCCCTGGTCTCTGCTTTCACCCTTAGTTTCCACCCCCCAACTCCCTCAGTCCAACTAAATCCCTCCTCTCTCTGCCTGAACGCTCCCTCTGCTCCCACCTTACACAGTGAAAGTGTGTAAGGCAAAGCCCCGTGGCCTACAAGGCTAACCCTCCGTATAGGCTTCCCACCTGCTCTACAGGATTCCCCCTCAGGCCTTGGCCCTTGCTGGGGCCACAGGACCACCCCCAAACCTTCCCAAGGCTGGCTCCGTCTTGTTCTTCAGGCCTCAATTCAGATAAGCTGTCCTGACTGCATCCCAAAAGCCCCTTCCTCTCCCTGATTTATGGTCTTCAGAGATTTGCTATTTCATTTATTTCTTTGTCTACTTGATTGTTTCTGTCTCTCCCCCTAGAATGGTGGCTCCAGGAAAGGAGAAACTTCCCCTGGTTCATTTGCTGCTGGTCCCAGCACCTAGCACAGAGCTTAATAAATAATTGGTGAATGAATGAATGCTGCCATGAACATCCTTACCCCAGGCTCTTTGGGCACTTTTCAAAGTGGGAATATCTGGATTGGAGGATGCGCTCATTTTAAATTTGAGGAAATGCTGCAAATTGTTCCTCTAAAGGGTAGGCCCAGTTATGTTCCCAGTGTGAGGTTCGGGGAGGAGAGGAATTACCTAAGGTCACCAGGAGGAAGCAAGGGAGGGGAGAGGCCTCCTTTGTTCCCCTTTCTGCATTCCCGAGTTCCCTAAATTCAGACCTTAAGGGAAGAGAAGACTGAAAGTGAAGGCCCATTCATTCATCCATTCATTCAACAAACTTGGGACATGGCACTCACCTGTGATCACACAGCCATTATAATTTCCTTACTTAGGCCTTGTAGCATCTGTCTATAGAATGAAATCTCCATGAGACCATAGATTTTTGTCTGTTCACTGCTGTGTCCCCAAATGCTTAGAAAACTACCCAGCACATAATAGGCGTTCAATAAATATCTCTTGAATGAAGTAATGAATGATGAATGAAGCCTTCTGCATGTAAGGATTTGGAGGTTCCTAGCATGCAGACAGCCAGGGCAGGAGTCATATGGGCAGAGGGCCAGTGAGTACCCCCTTCCCTCCTGCTCTCTAGACCCTGGCACTCCCCCTCACTCACCTAGCAGACAGCTCATGCTCTCTCCTTGGTTCCTTCCTTTCTCCAGTCTCTGGGTTCTTCTGGTGCACCTGTCCGCCTGCCCCTCGGGTGGCTTTATACCTGGGCTGAGCCCTGAGGCCGCCCAAGAGGGAGTCACACCCTGGAGGGTGTGTGTGTCAGGGGCGCAGGTGCAGAAGCCCCAGAAGCAAGGGACAGGCAGAGAAGGGGACACTGAGGTGACACCCTAGTCCCCTACAACCCCCAAACTCAACCTTAAACCCTGGTGGCTGGGAGGGAGGGGTCAAAGGCAGGGAGGGGATTATCGGGGGGGACAAAGGGGCCGCCCTGCTCCCTGCTGCTCCGCACGTCCTGGGATCCAGTTTCTCTTGAGGAGGCGGCCTCCTGCCCCGCCCCACGGGGACCGTGCATTGGGCATTGAGCCCCGGCTCCCCCACTCCGAGGAGTTTGGAAAAGGCATGGGAGTGGTAGCACGTGAGCAGCACCCAGGTACACCCTTAGACACAGGGTCACGTGCACGTCTACGCACAGGCTGGCACATGAGCACACGCCAGACGTGTGAGCACACTTGCCTACGTTCATTCTTTTAAGTACGTGTGCTGTGTGCTGCTCCCTGTTCCAGTGCTCGGATAGGACCGGAACACGTCCAACAAAACCCTCTGCCCTCAGGGAGCTGACACTCTAATGGACGTGCCTACACGTATACTGAATCACACACACCCTGCCAGGCCTACACATGTTACACAGGGAGAGTCTGACACACAAGTGCAGATGTGTCCGTAAAGATGCATGCAGACAGGTGAACACATAGCCACACCCAGGGGCCCTGCCAGAGGCATGTGTGCGGAGCAGACATGTACAGATACGGGGTGTTCACACACCATAGTCACGTGTGTGCACACAGACACACATGCAGCAGGAGGTCCTATGTCCTGAGATCTAGCCACATTTTAGTCTCTGCTGTTCTGGAAGATCTTGGGCCAGTGGCTGCCCTCTGCCCAAACACAGCACATAACAGATACATTAGACACACACCTAAGACCCTTTCTAGCTGGGGAAGCCTTGTGGCAGAGAGTGGTATGGGGAGACAGGTGCTGGGTTCTGGTCCTTCTTCAGAGCTTTCCCAGTCTCTCCATAAGGGAGCATTGTTCAGTTCTCAGCGCCTGCCCACCCTCTAGGTCAGAGTGCTCAGGCAGACCCCTACCCTGCTTTTATCCAGTCAGGGGATGGAATATTGCTCTACCTTCTTCCCTAGTCTGGAGGAAAAAGGCCCATACCCTTCTTGCAAAGGCAGGAGATACATCTGTTCATTCATCCATCCTGTATACATTCAATCAGCAGATACTGATGGAACCTCTACTGTGTGCTGGTACCAGGGCGAATCATAAAATGGCCCTGCCTCACAGGGTGCACAGCCCAGAATTCACAACAACCATGTGAACTGATAAAAAAAAAAAAAATTTTTTTTCCTGAAGCAACAAAGTGCTAAGAAGAAGCCAAAATAGGTTGATGTGATTAGTTTGGGGGGAGAGGGGTGAGGAGATTTAGATAAGGAGCCTGAGGCTCAGAGAGGGACAGCTACTTACCCAGAGTCACACAGCAAGGCCAGAATAGATCCTAGACTCCTGCCCCCCAGCTTGGGTCCTTTCTGGGTTGTCCCCTCGGACCTGTGAGCTGAAAGAGGGAGGAGGTGGAAGGAAAGATGGGCTCTGAGGTGGGGGATCCTAAATCGGGTCTCAGAGGCCAGGAGCTGCCAGGGCTGCCAGAAGGGGCCTGTGCTAGGCAGACAGTGATGTCAGGGGATTAGCCTAGGCCCTTTGAGTGGGTGCACTGAGGCGTAGGCCAGGCCAGGTAATGAAGGGGGAGGTGGCAGAGGAGGAGGGTAGGCTGGGAGGAGGGAAGAGGAAGGCAGATACTCGATCTGGTGCTATTCACAGGTGGACGGTGGACGTGGGGCTGGGCCTCACCGGAGAGGGCAGGCTCACCCTCACCTGACCCTATCATGTCCTGCTTCTCTTGAGGGCTTCACTTTCTCTCTTGACCCCTAGGTTCCCTTCGCAGCTGCAGGAACTGGCCCCCACTCCAGGCCCAGCTTTATCCCAAGGCGTCTGTCTTGGCAAAGGTCATCAGCTCTGCCACCCTGTCCGGACCCACCTCATGGGCCATCTGTGTCCATCTCTGTTTTGGTCTCGCCAAAAGCTGCTGCCCGGGGATCACTCCCCCCACCCCACCCCCGCAACTTAGGAGCCAGCAGACTTGGGTGCGAGTTCTGCCTTTGTCCGTCATCAGCTGGGGCCACCCCCTAACCTCTCTGAGCCTCAGTTTCTTTCCTCATCTGCAAACTGGGTAAAAATTCCCTCTACCCAGGGTCTCGCTGCCCCCACCCACCAAGTGCCTTGACCTCTGCTCCTCCCAGGCCACCAAGGGTTACTCCAATGGCACATAAAGCCTCCAACCAGTGGCAAAAGCCTTGATGCTGCACAACCCCATGTTTGGAGGCCAGTCCTCACAGGGCATACATATGTTCCCAAGGATCCCTTTCCCAGGACACTCAAGCATGACCCCAGTGTCATCCAGCAGGTCATATCATGAGACCCATTCAGAGCAAATAAATGTGAACTTCAGACCAGATCCTCACCCTGACCCCAATAGTAAGCCCACCCCCATTTGCACCCCTACCTCTCCAGGCAAAGAGAACAGCAAGTATAACAGTCCTCAGATGGGACAGTTTTCAGGAACAATCAAGGCCAGCAGAGAGAGCAGAGAGACTGGTGGTTGGTGAGGTAGGACAGGCTGGGGAGAGCAAGAGTCACCTTGCCCTCTCCCACCATCTCCACATCTCCCTTGATTCCTCCATGGCCTCAGGCCACAGTCCAAACTCTGCAGCCTGCCCTTCGAGGCCTGCAATCCCCTAGTTCCTGGGCAGCCTTGCGACTCACTTCTTGCTTCCCCCACATACTGCCTCTGCCCTGCAACCTACTTATAGGGCCGCTCAACACCAGGCCTTCCCTAGATAATCCTCCGTGTATAGAGAGCTCTCCCGCTCCTCCTTCACCAACACAATCTCCTATTTTAACCTTCGACTCGGGTTTTACCCCCTCTGGGAGGCTTTCCCTGTCTCCTCTGGTCCCTCCGGATATCCACAGGCGCCCAGTTTCCGCTTTCCATTTACTGATCACCATATGTTGTAGTTCTTGGTCTCCCAATCTGTCTCCCCAGTGTGACAGGAGGCAGGGACTTGTCAGCTCTGCAGCCCCAGCACCAGGCCATGTACAAAGGAGGCGCCTCAGTGAGTGTCCGGTGAAGGAAGACAAACGTAACAGTTCCAGCTAGTGGCTCGGCAAAGCTGAGCCAAGGAGGCTGGTCTACCGAGAAGGGCATCTGATCTCTCGGAGCAGCCAAGTCAGCGCCTCATCCTAATGGGGTGGCTGGACGGCGGGGTGTTGAGGGCTCTTGGAAGAGAGGCCCCCAGTGCAGGGATCATTGGGGTGAGGAGCGCAGCCCGCTCTGTTCAAACCCCAAGGCCCTCTGCAGCACTGTTCCAGAGCCCAGCTTGTAGCCGGGGAGGCTGGGCGCCTGTCCTGGGGCCCGCAGCCTGGCAGCTCAGCCTCATCGTCTCCAACGTTTCTCCAGCGCTTCCGAGGGGCCTGGTGTTGTTCGAGGCCCTTCTGTACACTACCTCGTGCTTCCTTTACAGAGCCCCATGGAGTGGATACTACTGTCTTCCCATTTCACAGATGAGGAGATTAAGGCACAGCAAAGTTAACTGATCACCTCAGGGTCATATGGTTAGCAGGGAGCAGTGCTAGGATTTGAAGCCAGGCTCCAGAGCCAGGGCTCTTTATTATTTTCATCACCTACAATCTCTGAGGCTTGCCACTTTACAGTTCATGAGCCTTCCCCACAGCCTCTGTTTCCCTTCAGGGTTATCTGACAAGGGCTGGCAACCCATTTTGAAAATGAGATCCAGGAAGGAATGACATGAGAAGGTGAGAAAGAAAAGAATCCTATTTTTTATCAGTCACTCTATACCTAGACATTATCTCCCGTAATCCTTGTAACAACCCTGGGAAATAGGTTTTATGGTTACTAATGAGGTTTAGAGGGGTTCAGTGACTTGCCAGGATCAGACAGAGAATGAATTGTACACACCTTGAACTCAGGACTGGCTCCAATGTTTGGGCTATTCCCCAGATGACTCTCCTTTGCTGTCCCAATACCTGCACCACCAGCTGTCCCCATGCTGGTTGGACACCATGATGGCCAAGTGACAGACACAGATCCACTGGTGACCTGCCTGTATGTCGTAACCCAGTCCCACCCAAGTCGTTGGCAACATCTGCAATCCAGCCAAACTTGGCCTTTGCTTCCTGAACAGACCTAGGCTTCGGGAGGAGGGCCAGGTGAAGAGGCGTAACAAGTGGTGTTTTAGGAGTAGAGTTTGATGGGCGATTAGGATTAGGGTGTTTCTCCACTGGGAAAAAGTAGAGAGCCAGCAGAGCTGTCCTATGCTCAGCAGTTGTATATTGAATCTTCACTGTGTGACCTTAATTTCCCAAAGAAGTAACACATAAACAGGGTCTAGTCAAATGTTCAGACTCTACCAAATAAGAAAAACTACCCCAAAGTCTATTATCTTAAACACTATGTGACAGAGATGTGGAACTGGACAAGTAGGCCAATGGAACAGAACAGAAAAACCAGGAATAGACCCATGTATACATAGGAATACAGGCTATGATAAAAGGGGCATTTAAAATAGGGGGGGGACCTGGGTGGCTCAGTCCGGCTTCAGCTCAGGTCATGATCTCGTGGTTGACAAGTTGGAGCCCCGTGTTGGGCTCTGTGCTGACAGCCAGCTCAGAGCCTGGAGCCTGTTTCGGATTCTGTGTCTCCCTCTCTCTCTGACCCTCCCTTGCTCACGCTGTCTCTATCTCTCTCAAAAATAAAATAAAACACTAATTTTTTTTTTAAACACATTTAAAGCCTAAGGACTGGGCACCCAGGTGGCTCAGTTGGTTAAGTATCTGATTCTTCATTTTGGCTCAGGTCATGATCTCATAGTTCATGGGTTCCAGCCCCACATTGGGCTCTGTGTTGACAGTGTAATGCCTGCTTGGGATTCTCTCTCTCCCTCTCTCTCTGTCTGTCCCTCCCCCACCCCTTGTGCTCGCTCACAATTACCTAACTTAAAAAATATAAATAAATAAATACATACATAAAAGTAACAGGACTAGGTGACTTCCTGCCACATTAGCCATTGCAAGTTAATTCTTAATGTTCCTCTCACTGTTTTTCCCTATATCCACATTTTTGTTATATTACTAGTTTTAGTTTTTTTAAATATTTATAACATTTATGGTATATTCTATTCTGTAACCTTAATTTCCTTAATTGTTTAGTCTTGGACTGATTAAAATATTTCTAATGGCAATCAATGATTTTTTATGTGGACTCATCTCTTGGTTTAACTAGATTTTATCTTCAAATAGCTTTTTTCAAGAAAAGAGCATGCCCTTTCTATCTTACCTGGAAAGGAATCCACTCTGCATTGCCCCTAGTTCTCACACTAACTTAAGGAAAATCTTTTTTAAAATTTTAAGGTTTTAATTGTGGTAAAAAAATATAGATATTTATGTGTATATATATATATGCATATATACATATAATTTAGCACCTTTTTAAAAAATGCTTATTTATTTATTTTTGAGAGAGAAAGAGAGAGCACGTGAGCACAAGCAGGGGAAGGGCACAGAGAGAGAGGGAGACACAGAATCTGAAGCAGGCTCCAGGCTCTGAGCCGTCAGTGCAGAGCCCAATGTGAGGCCCGAACCCACAAACCGCAAGATTATGACCTGAGCTGAAGTAGGACACTTAACTGACTGAGCCACCCAGGCACCCCTAAAATTTAGCATCTTAAAAAGGGAACCTTTTAAGGGTGCCTGGATGGTTCAGCTGGTAGAGCATGCGACTCTTGATCTCTGGGTCATGAGTGTCAGTCTCATATTGGGCACAGAGCTTACATTTTAAAAAGGTGGGGAGAGGCGCCTGGGTGGCTCAGTCAGTTAAGTGTCCGATTTTGGCTCAGGTCATGATCTCACTGTTCATGAGTTCGAGCCCCACATCAGACTCTGCTGACAGCTCAGAGCCTGGAAACTACTTTGGATTCTGTGTCTCCCTCTCTCTCTGCCCTCCCCCCGCTTATGCTCTCTTTCTCTTTCTCAAGAATAAATAAACATTTTTAAAAAATGAAAAAAAAAGGGTGGGGACTCTTACTATGTCCTGAGCCCTTGGTGCAGGAACCCACTTAGAGCATAGATTCTCACTCCCAAATGGAAGGGAACAGCTGCAAAAAGAAATGTCATATTATCTACATGATAAATTTGAAGAGGCTCGGGGAGAAATTTCTATCGGTAGTCCATGCTACATGATAATCCATGCTACCAGGAGAAACTCAGCTTACTGTTGACATCAGATTCTCTGGGAACACTAGCAAGAGCTCTACTGAAGGTTTCTTTTTTTTTTTTTTAATTTTTTTAATTTTTTTTTTTTATTTATTTCTAGGAGAGAGAGAGAGAGACAGGGTGAGCAGGGGAGGGTCAGAGAGAGAGGGAGTCACAGACTGAAACAGGCTCCAGGCTCTGAGCTGGCAGTCAGCACACAGCCCGACGCGGGGCTCGAACCCACGAACCGCGAGATCGTGACCTAAGCAAAAGTCGGAAGCTCAACCAACTAAGCCACCCAGGCGCCCCTCTACTGAAGGTTTCTGTGGCCACCTGAAGCCACACCCATGGCTGAGCATTTCACTTCTGGGATCTTCACTAATCAGATCCAGGCAGCCTTTGGGGCACCTTGCTTTCTGTGATGATTGATCCCAGGGATGACCATCAACCTCTCACAGAGGCATTTTCTGTTCACTTGTCCACTATAGTTCAATGTATATCAGACTCCTCCCTACTTCACATGGACGTTGCCAAACCGTAAGACAGCAAGAGTTCACTTGTTACCTTGTACTGAGTGTTTGCCCAGAAAATCCTCTGTATGGTGACACCAGCTTTCCCTAGGACCCTTAAGAAGCTGTATTTGGCATTGAGGTTGCTCACAAGTATCCCAGTTCTTCTTTCAGGCATGTGGAGAGATCTTTTTTCTGCCCCTTTGAAGTTAGGTAAGGTTATGGACTGGTCAATACAACGTGAGCAGAACTGTCACATGGAGTCACATCAAGATGGAACCTGTTTCCGGAGCGCCTGGGTGGCTCAGTCGGTTAAGCGTCCAACTTCAGCTCAGGTCATGATCTCACAGTTTGTGGGTTCGAGCCCCGCATAGGGCTCTGTGCTGACAGCAAGCTCAGAGCCTGGATCCTGCTTCAGATTCTGTATCTCCCTCTCTCCCTGACCTTCCCCTGCTCACACTGTCTCTCTCTCTTGGAAATAAATAAAAAATTAAAAAAAAAAAAAAGATGGAGCCTGTTTCCTGAGAGACTAGAATGAGCAGACTGCCCTCCCCCCCGGCTAGATATGCAGAATGAGCAAGAAACAGACCATTGTTATAAGCCACCAAACTTGGGCATCATTTATTACTACAATATAACCTAGTCTATCCTGGCTGATGTGGAAGCAATGAATGTTTATAGAGATCCAGAAGAGATACGGAAGGAAGAGCAGCCACTGCTCAAAAGGAACCTCAGGATAAATGGGCTGCTCCAGCTCCTGAATTCAATGCAAGGTTGCAGAGAGTTCTGAAAGCACACAGGTGCCCTCCTTTCCTTTTTAGCAGTTCCCCACTAGAGACTGAGTGGTCCGACCTGCTTCCAAAACTGGTCTGTAGTCCTATAGGCTAGGTCCTCAGAAAGGAAAACACCACCACTGAGTGGTCTTAAGTCGTTCTTGCAAAGTGGCTTATACAAAATGCATAAATAAGGTTGACAGAAAATAACCATCACTTTTGTACAAATGAAAAGGGGCTCATGAGTGCCGTATTCCTTGAGTTCACTGAGTTTTGAAATCTGTCATCTTTTTTTTTTTTAAACATTTATTCACTTTTGAGAATGAGAGAGAGCATGAGCAGGGGAGGGGCAGACAGAGAGGGAGACAGAGAATCAAAAGCAGGCTCGAGGCTCTGAGCTGTCAGCACAGAGCCTGACACGGGGCTCCAAGTCGCAAACCATGAGATCATGACCCAAGGGGAATCCGACGCTTAACCGCCTGAGCCACCCAGGCGCCCCTTGAGGTTTATCATCTTTATATTTTAATGTCAACGTAGTTGAATTATAGTATTTTCAACTCATGTAAATATTTACAACCATGTAAATATCTGCTCATGGTAAAAATGTCAAACTGTAGGGGCGCCTGGGTGGCTTAGTCGGTTAAGTGTCCGACTTTCGCTCAGGTCATGATCTCGCGGTTCGTGGGTTTGAGCCCCGCATCGGGCTCTGTGCTGACTGCCAGCTCAGAGCCTGGAGCCTGTTTCAGTCTGTGACTCCCTCTCTCTCTGACCCTCCCCTGCTCACGCTGTCTCTCTCTCTCTCTCTCCTAGAAATAAATAAAACATTAAAAAAAAAAGTCTTCCTATATCTTATATATGCAATCTCACTCTGCCACCCCCCTACCCACCCAGCTGTGGGCGCACGCACAGAGCCTGGCACTGCGGTGCTATACATACAGTATAAGGAATGGCCTTGACCCTAAGTAGGCTCGTTCTGGTTGTCTCAGTGAATGGAGTGGGCCCGATAATGTTTATGTTCGGACTGAAGCAAGCGGGGAGAGGACTGTGCTGCACTGGGGAGCACACGTCTTATCCAAAGCGACAGCCTTTTGCTCAGGCCCAGTCATCGTTTCTTGTTCAAAGAACAGAGACTGAGCGTGGCTACATTTCAGGATTTCAAGTGAAAATGGAAATCCATTTTTGCAGGAGAGATTTGTTGTTGCTATGCCAAACTAAGCACACACATTTGGCTGGATTTGATCAGTTTGTGGATGTTGCAGTAGTCCTTAGGATGGGCTCTGGATTTCTGGGTTTGAATCCTGGCTCTACAGCTCATCAGTCTGGGCCCTAGTTTCCTCATCTATAAAATGGGATTCTACCTCATTCGATTCTTCTCAGGATCAAATAAGATGCTGAGAGCACTTAATAACATGTGAGGTGAACACCTCATAAGGCTTACAACGTAGCGAAAGAGTCAATAAATGAACTTCATGTGGGAATTGCAGGAAGACTTCACTGGGACAGTGGCATTTTTTAATTTAATTTAATTTTAATTTAATTTATTGAAAAGTTTTTTTAAAATGTTTTTCATTTCTGAGAGAGAGAGAGAGACAGCGTAAGCAGGGGAGGGTCAGAGAGAGAGGGAGATACAGAATCTGAAGCAGGCTCTAGGCTCTGAGCTAGCTGTCGGCACAGAGCCTACGCGGGGCTCGAACCCACAAAGATCATGACCTGAGCCGAAGTCGGACGCTTAACCGGCTGAGCCACCCAAGCACCTCTGTATTATTATTATTTTTTAACTATCAAAGTATAGATTCAGTCAGAGACAGTGGCATTTAAACAGAAACCTGAAGAATGAATAGTTAATTGGGTAGAAAAGTAGGAAAGAAGGGGAAGGAAATAACAGGCGGTGGGAAAAACCTGTGAGAAATCCCTAAACAATCATGCAAGCCAACGCTAAAGCAGTGAGGACATAGAGGAGACAATCTTCTGAAGCCAAGGATTTCCTGACAAAGGGGTAACTGCAAGGAGCGCTTCAGTTCAGCCTGAAGGAGTCCCTGCAAACTTAAGACTTCACAGTACTGTGGCCGCTGTTAACTTCCGGACAGAAAAACCACACACACCAGGTCTTCCGCAGGGCTCTCTAACCCTCTTGTTTCAAATAGAGAAGAGAGAGGGGGCAAGGGTGAGGCCTTGGGGTCAGAAATGAGTAGTTTTCCAGGCAGAGGAGGAAGATTGAGAAGGCGGATAAGAAGGCACAAAGGTGGGAAGCAACCCTATCTGCTCTGGCAGCTGAGATGTCTAGAGGGATGCCTTCAAGGCTGCCTGGGCTCTATCCAGAACCTGCAGCCTCAGGTTGAGGAATCTGGCCGGCTGCAGGATCTCAGTCAAATGGAGAATGGGCGCCCCCTGGGAGCAGTGTTCGGTAGTGGACGCTGGCGACTCAAGATGAAGGGGGCGGGGAGAGGAGGGGGTGCGGCTCAAGATGGGGTAGACTGCCTGCCACAGTTTTCCTCTCACCGGAGCTGACCTTTTGGCATGATGGATTCCTGGGATCCCAGAAAAGCTGGGCAGGATGGGACCTCGAAAAAGGAACTACCAACACGTGCCCCGTGTCAGGCCCTGAGCTGGGCGCTTTCCTGAACTGTGTCCTAATACACCTAACTCTACTTGGAGATAGGTATCCTTATCCCCATTTTTCAGATAAGCAAACCAAGGTTTGGTGACTTCCCAAGGAGGGGCGGGGATTTTGTATGATTCCATTTACCCTGGAGTCCTCAAGACTTGGAAGATACCTACTCCATGAGGTTTGGGGGAAGAAGCATAGGGTGTGAGGCACCCAAGCTTTCCAAGGGACAACAGCATGATGGTACTTTCGGCGAGAACCACGCCTCCCTTGTCGCGACAATACTGAATACTGTTGCTTTCCTTGTAAGAGCCTCACCATCAAATAGGAAGTCCTTGCCACGGGA
>NW_027529443.1:428622-430041 GCF_008692635.1 Crocuta crocuta | reverse complement strand
GGGGGAGGATATTATATATTCCTTAAGATAGCCCGGACGTCTTTCTCCCTCACCCGCATTGATCCCACCGGTGACATAAATTCTCCCCCTCCGCTAGAGAGTGAAGGCGTGGGACTACATTTCCCGGCAGGTCGTTCAGAAAGAGGTGGTGGGGAAAAGAAGACAGAGACTCTCGCTTTCCGTAGGCTCGCAATTTGGCGTGTCCGCCGTGATGCACATTTCAACAGCCCACGTCCTTTCTCCGGAGAGCGAGGGAAGGGACTACGTCCCCCAGCAGGCACTGCCGCAGAGATCAAGTGATAGGCCGCCATCATTACCGTAGTCCTTTTTCCCGTTTCCACAGGGAGTGGACTTAGTGTGCGGACTACAAACCCCAGGTTCCCGTCACCCTTCTCTCCGGCCGGCAACTTTCCCGGTTGTCCCCGCCCCTTTCCCCTTCCATTGTCTCGACCAAAGATAATGGAGCGGAGCTGGGAAGACTACAACTCCCGTCAAGCTCTGCGCCACCGGGAGGGGGATTTCGATATTACGGGCGGGCGAGGAGCCCAAGGTGGCGGAATGAGGCGACAGGGAAAGGCCAGGTAGTCTGCCATCTTTATGGTAGTCTCCTTATTCTCGCGGTTCCGCCATTCTTAAGGCACACTAGAAGGCTAGAAAACTACTACTCCCATCGCACCTCATAAGACCGACTGCTAGTCAGGTGTACGCCCCTCTTCCGCCATCTTGTTTGTAGTCCTCATCCCTTTTCACCTTTCCATTGTTCCTGACGAGTAGAAATGGCAGCGGGAAGGCAGCAGATGGACTGCGACTCCCGTCAGGTACCACACACGCGGAGGGTTATGGACAGGAGGGCGTGTGAGTGCCTGGGAAGGAGGTCGGGTCGGGGGAGAAAGCCATCTTGTTTGTAGTCATCGTTCCCGCTCCTTCTCTATCCTCTGCAACGGGGAGCCTCGGGGCAACCGGACTATAACTCCCAGCATCCTCGGCTCCCGGCTTGGCACGCCCTCCGCCATCTTGTTTGTAGTCCCCGCTGGCCCCAGCATCCTATTGTTCCCACGGTATCACTGGCGTCCGCAGGACTACGATTTCCGTCGTGCCCTGCGCGTGTTCGCCCTGGAAAGTGGAGGTGGTGGGGAAAGGAGGGGACAGGGGGCGGGGTTCCTCTGGGAGAAGGAGGGAGTAAAGAGGAGGAGGAGGAGGGAAGGAGGAGGGAGGGGTGGGGGAAGAGAGGAGGAAGGAGGAAGGAGCTCAGGAGGGATGAGAGAGGCGGCCAGGGCCCCGGGCCGAAGCAGCGCGGGGCTGGGGGACCAGGGGGGCTGAGGCACCCCAATTGCCCCCTCCCCCTTTCCCTGCCCCCTTGCATCCTTTCCTTCCACCCTCCAGCTGAAGGAAAGGGATTTATTCAAATTTTATTTAAAT
>NW_027529443.1:421973-428500 GCF_008692635.1 Crocuta crocuta | reverse complement strand
CAGACCCCGGACTGAGTGGGGCCCGGGCAGAAGCTGAGCACCCTGCGCCCGAGGAGCCCCCGTTGGCCTGGGGGGGCTGAGGGACTGAGCCCCCCAGAGCAGGACCTCCCCCTGGAAGGGCCGCGCCGCAGCCCGTGGGAGGGCCTCGCCCCTGGCGCCCCCCATCTCCACTCGCCGCCGTCCCGGCCTCCGCCGGAGGGAGGGGCCNCGCCGCCGATGGCCGCCGACCCGCCGGGAGCTGCCGAGAAGGGAGAGATGGCTCCCGGGACACGTGTGAGGTGGGTTCATGCGGCTCCTCCTCACCCCCAGACCTGGGCAGCTCCCACTCCCATTCATCCTCAGCCCGGCCTCTCTCTGCCTTCCCCGCCCCCAGCCTCGCCCTCTCTCTTTGCTCCAAACTCCTCATCTCCAGCCCTCCTTCCTGTTACCTCTCAACCCTGGGGAACTGGCCTTCCTTCCTAGACCCTGCTTCCCCTTGCAGACCCCCATCCCCGCCTGCAGTCGCCGCCCTCCAGGCCCCTCCCCTGAAGCACTGGAGGGCCCCTTCCCCCCATGGATGGGTCTGGAAGTCCCTGGAAAGGGGGAAGCTGGGGTAAGACTCTGGCCACGAAGAGACCCTCCAGGCCTGCTGAGTCTGTATGGGATCTTGGAGGATCTGGTTTCCATGGGAAGGGGAGCCCAAGGGATTCTAGACAATTAGGAATGGAAAGCAGCCTGGAAAGCTTGGGGGTTGGGGGGTGGAAGACATGTAGGACTGAGCCCATCCTGAGTTCTGTGGAGATGTCAGGGTGGATTCTAGAATCCCAGGGAATCTGGGAGATTGCCCAGATTGACCTGAGAGATCCAAGAGGAGGGTGTCTTGGGACAGAGGGAGCTCTGTGGGGAGCAGAGGAGTTGAGATGTTGGACTGAGGGATGGCTCTGAAGCATCGTGGTGGGAGGGGGTGTCTCAGAGCCCTGGTCAGCAGAGTGAATCTTTAGGGATGGGGGAGGGCAGGCATCCCATCAGATCTGTTGACAATATATAGGTTTTGGGGGAAGAGAGATTGGGTGGTAGTTGTGTGTGAGAGAGAGAGAAAGGAGGGAGGAAGAAATGTTTGGAGCTTCTACCCAGGAATCTGTGGGTATTTTGGAGGTAAGTCTGGGACATTTTAGGTTGGGGAATGCATGGGGTGTATTTACGTTTGGATAAAAGAGGAAGGGTTGGGGCCTCTGTAAGGTAACTCCACAGAAAAGGAGCCCCTGGCTTTCCAAGGAGCTTTGGTGTGGAGAGGTCAGTGCAGAGGCCCAGTCCCTTCCTCATCCCTGGGCTAGGCAAGAAAACACTGAGGAAGTGTAAGGAGGAAAGAGAAGTGAGGTCAGGAAGCCAGTTCTCAGGCTCCCAGAGGAGTCAGATGAGCTGCTTTGGAGAGAGGTCTTGAGTGGAGGGAGTAGTNCCCCCCCCCCCCGCTCCTCCCCCACAGCAGGAGGGATGACCTCCTTGTCTCTCCCTGGGTAAGAGGGCAAGCTCTGGTTGCCTAGGAAAGGGGAGGGCTCTGCTAGGAGTTTCCCAGGCCAGGGCCTCGGTGGGCCCACCTGACCCTGCCATCATTTACCCATAGCCCTCGGCGTTGCTGACGCCCCCAATGTCGTCGAGCAGCCGGGGGCCGGGGGCCGGAGCGCGCCGACGCCGAACCCGCTGCCGCCGCTGCCGGGCCTGTGTGCGAACTGAGTGCGGGGACTGCCACTTCTGCCGAGACATGAAGAAGTTCGGGGGGCCCGGGCGCATGAAGCAGTCGTGCCTGCTCCGGCAGTGCACTGCCGTGAGTTCTGCCCCCACCTCGTCAAACAGCCCTGGGGCTTTGGGTACCCTTCCCCAGCTGGCCCAAGTGCCTTTCTGGGTTGGGCTGCTTCCTAGCGTGTGCTGTAGAGTTGCTGTTTGTTCATGAATTTATTCACTGTTTTGTCCGAATGTCCATCAGGCCCATTTTTGTCTTCAGCTCCAAGCTGGGGGCAATGTTAGGGCACCCAGAAGAATCTAACCTAGTTAGTGCCTACCTTCATGCTTTTCCCAGCTTCAGAGGCACAGACCCATAGAGAACTCACCCCATCTCGTATCCCTCCCTAGAGGGATTTGTGCACAGAGATCCACTTCCAGAGCCGGGCCCCGTGAATAGGTCTTAGCCTTCTTTGGCCTCTTCCTCACCTGCCATAGGGATCTTGAATTTGAGGCCAGGCTTACCCTTTGTGTGACCTTGAACAGACACTTTGAACCTCAAGGTATCTTTTCTGTGAAACATTTCCTTTGCCTAGTGGTAAAGATTAAACAGTAGTATGGATGTGAGTGTTTCTGCTGCCAGGCCCAGCACACAGTAGGTACCTGAAGAATGTGAATTTCTTCCTTTGAGCTTCCCAGGGCTCCAGAAGTTGGCCCTTGTCCAGCAGCCTTAAGGAGCCAGCTGCCTCCTGCGCCCCCTCCTGGAGGACCACCTTTTCGTTCCAGCCACTTTTTGCTGCCTCTTTACCCCACAGCACCCCGTTCTCTCCCTTTGTACCCAAACTCTTGACTTGCTTTTCTGTTCCTCCTTTCCCGACCTACTTTTTCCTTGGGGCTGTCTCCTGACCTTCAGCATCCCTCAGATGACTCCATGTTACCACTTCCTTCCCCAAAGTCAAGTTGTCTGAAGGCCGCTCTCTTTCCCATGGGACCTTTTAGTGTTCCCAGGAGTCTTGCCAAAACCTGGTTCATTGTAGGCTCCAGAGCAACTCTTGGGCTGCCCATTGAGCAAACTCAGAATCATCCCAAGCTGCTGCTACATCTGCTGCAGCTCTCTCTCAGTACTATTGTCATATTTGCCACAGTGTTTCTCTTTGGCAAAGCCAGCTACGATTTTCAGGGTCACACACACAGACACTGACTCTAGCTGCAACATTTCCAACAGTGATAACAACTATGTATCGAGTGCCTTTCATGCATTATCTCATTCTTCCAATAGTCCTGCAGAAGAAAAATGCCTAGCGCCATTTTACAGATGGAGAAACAAAGATATAGGGAGGTTAAATCACTTGTTCAAGGTCACACTGCCAAATCAAATTGAGGATTTGATCTATCTTGGCCCGTGGGTTATGAACTTCATCCAGCATCTGGCCAGGCTCCCCAGAAGGAAGGGTCTCCCCGTTGCTTGCTTTCAGGGTCCCTAACACCCCCTCTTCCCCAACAGCCCGTGCTCCCACACACAGCTGTGTGCCTCTTATGTGGGGAGGCTGGAAAGGAGGACACAGTGGAGGGAGAGGAAGAGAAATTTGGTTTGAGCCTCATGGAGTGTACAATCTGCAATGAGATCGTCCACCCTGGCTGCCTGAAGGTGATGGCCCTGGGGGCCCTGGAGTCTGAAGGTGATGGCCCTGGGGAATGCTGCCTCTGGGTTTACTGGCACCCTACATCCACTCCCTGCCCTCTGCCTACAGATGGGGAAGGCTGAGGGTGTCATCAATGCGGAGATCCCTAACTGCTGGGAGTGCCCTCGCTGCACCCAGGAAGGCCGGACCAGCAAGGTAAGGATAGGGGCTGGGCTGGGTGTTGGACTCTGGGGATGCAGTGGGTCAGAGAGCTGGATAGAACCTCACCCCCAGCTTCCATCTCCCCAGGATTCAGGTGAGGGACCAGGCCGTCGCAGGGCTGACAACGGCGAGGAGGGCGCCAGCCTGGGGAGTGGATGGAAGCTGACGGAGGAGCCGCCGCTTCCACCACCCCCACCCAGGCGCAAGGGCCCCCTACCTGCTGGGCCCCCCCCAGAGGACGTGCCTGGGCCCCCCAAAAGAAAGGAGAGGGAGGCAGGGAATGAGCCCCCCACCCCAAGGAAAAAGGTGAGCCAGGGAGCATGCTCACTAGGCCTGGCCCAAGCGGTTCTGGGAGCAGTAGTCTTGTTCCTTTTTGGGGAGGGTGGGCCTAGGATGCTGCGCGCTGTGGGTTCCCCAAGGGGTTTTTGGGAGATGTAGTTCAGGAGGTGTTGGGAGGAGGTGGAGCATGCTCAGTGGGGAGGAGAGGTACAGGTGAGGTGCAACTGGTACTGGGCCGGGAAGCTTTGGGAGCCCAGGGTGCTTCAGGTAGGAGGGAGAAAGCATGCTCAATTTAGCTGCTACAGAGGAGGAAGGAAGGGCTGGAAAGGGCCTGAGGGGGAAGAAAGAGAAGATGAGAGCATGCTCAGTGAGCCAAGACACTGGGAGGTGAGCATGCTCAGAGTTCTTCCTGAGATGGGGGCTTCTGGGATTTGTAGTCTAGGAAGAGCGCATGGATATTAGCTTTGTGGACAATGAGGGGCTAATGGGGTCTCTCCATTTCCCCATATTTCCCTCTTACTCTGGTAGGTGAAAGGAGGCCGAGAGAGGCACCTGAAGAAGGTGGGTGGAGATGCCTGCCTCCTCCGAGGATCGGACCCAGGCGGCCCCGGCCTTCTGCCCCCCAGGGTTCTGAATCCGAGCCAGGCTTTCTCGTCCTGCCACCCTGGGCTCCCTCCCGAGAACTGGGAGGTGTGCCGGGGACCTCCTCCCTCCCCCTCCCACCTCTCCTTGCCCCACCCTCCACCCTGGAGACAGAGATCTGTCTCTTCCTGCTCATCTTGTCTGCCCCTGCTCCATTTGGCCACAATGGGCATATGGACCCCTGGGAAGAGTGGAGGGGGAGAGGTGGGTTGGGGCCAGGCTGCAGGACCTTCCAGGAATCCTTGGGGTGTCATCTGATCCATTTGCGTCATCTTTCCAAATCTTAAAGGGAAAAGAACTGAGTTCAGATCCCTGCCCACTGACTCCTTGTGTGGTCTTGGCAACTTGTCAGCTGCTCTGAACCTTGGTTTCCTCATCTGTGAAGGCGATGATACTGCCTACCCTACCCACCTATCCCACGGAACTGTTTACATCTATTGAAAGTAAATGAGCTGTGTGAACTGTGAAACGTACCTAGATTTGTGGAAAAGGAGGCCCAGAGAGGTTAAAAGACTTGCCTGGGGTCGCACAGCAAGGCTGAAATTCAGATGTCACTTTGCCCTGACACACAAATGCAAGGGTCTGCCTGATTGTGTTCAAATCCTGCTTTTGCTATTTGTCATTTTGTAATCTGGGGCTAGTCACATGGTCTCTCTGAGCCTCAGTCTCGTCACATCTAAGAAGAGTGGCCCAGGTTGCCATTCCATGTAAGCACTGTGAGGATATGATGGGTTAGCGAGTGTGAGACGCTCTGTCACTCACATCATTGGACAGATACTTGGAATCATCTAGTCCAGCGTTCTGTGTTGCAGATGATGAGCCAGGGGCTTCCCAAGGTCATTGAGAGTTGGTAGCCAAGCCCATACTCAAAACTGTATCTCTTATTGTTCTCCCTATTCACCGCCTTTGGAAAGTCATAAGCTGTTGAAACCCATAAGGCTTTTAATTCTTTGAATCAGTGTCTCCCTATGACAGATGAGGAGATCAAGGTCCAGAGGGACATGCAGCTGAGGCCTCACATCGTTCAGGGGCCGAGCCCCAGCTGGAACTCAAGACTGTCTCGGGCTGCTCGTCCCCTGCTGACTCCTCAGGGGCAGGGAGGCGGGAAAGTGCACGTCGGCCCCTAGAACAGCCTCCCCCTGTCTCCTTGCAGAAACCAAAGCCGCCTTTGGCCTCTGCCGAGGGCCCAGCAGTGCCGTCCCCATCACCACAGAGGGAGAAGCTAGAACGTTTCAAGCGCATGTGCCAGCTGCTGGAGCGGGTGCCTGACACCTCCTCGTCCTCCTCAGACTCGGATTCTGACTCCGACTCTTCAGGCACATCGCTGAGTGAGGATGAGGCCCCTGGCGAGGCCCGGAATGGGCGACGGCCAGCCCGGGGCAGCTCGGGCGAGAAGGAGAACCGTGGGGGGCGGCGGGCTGTGCGCCCTGGCAGTGGGGGGCCCCTCCTCAGCTGGCCCCTGGGCCCCGCCCCACCGCCCCGGCCCCCACAGCTGGAGAGGCACGTGGTACGGCCCCCACCTCGAAGCCCTGAGCCCGACACGCTGCCTTTGGCCGCTGGATCCGACCACCCCCTGCCCCGTGCCGCCTGGCTTCGTGTCTTCCAGCACCTCGGGCCCCGAGAGCTGTGCATTTGCATGCGAGTCTGCCGGACTTGGAGCCGCTGGTGAGTGACCTGGACAGGCCTGGGTTCTCACTTGCTGTGTGACCTGCAGCAGCAGGTTGTGATCTCTCTGGCTCCTGTTCTGTAATCTGTGCGCATTATAGTCTGATACTTTCATATTTGCTGTGTGCAGGCTGCTTTCCATTTGTGAGCTCGTTGAACTCTCATAACAACTTTGTGAGGTAGGTACTATTATTCCCTTTTATAGATGAAGCTGAGGTCAAGGTCATGGAGGGGAAGTAGTAGAACCCAGGCCCTGCGGCTCCGGAATCTTTTCTCTTAATAACTGTCATTTACGAGCGTTTAGTATGTGCCAAGCGTGGTGCTGACTGCTGGACATGTGTCACCTGAATTGTTTTCCACCGTCTTTTTTTTGAGGACAGTCTCATTTTACATAGAAGAACC